>NW_006795035.1:0-717 GCF_000442215.2 Lipotes vexillifer
CCCGTGTCCCCTGCATCGGCAGGCGGACTCTTAACCACTGTGCCACCAGGGAAGCCCGATAACATACTTTTCTTATTCAATCTCTATTTACCTTTACTTCACAATATAAATTATCATAGAATGTTCTCTTTGATGCACTGTTTCTTGCCTACCACCACTAATAGACACACTCTATAAATTCCTGCCACAGAGACTTTTATCCTACTCTTTTTTTTTTCTAGATTGAAGTATGGTTGATTTACAATATTATATTAGTTTCAAGTGTGCAACATAGTGATTCAATGTTTTTAGAGATTATACTCCATTTAAAGTTACTGTAAAATATTGGCTATATTCCCTGTGTTGTACAGTATATCCTTGCAGCTTATTTATTTTATACATAGTAGTTTGTACCTCTTCATTCCCTACCCCCATCTTGCCCCTCCCCACTGGTAACCACCAGTTTGTTCTCTGTATCTGTGAGTCTGTTTTGTTATATTTATTCACTCGTTTTATTTATCCTGTTCTTCTCTAGTTGTGTCCCCAGACCCCCACCCCCCAGCCGTTTTGACCTAATCATTCCAAATTCTATTTTTCAAGGCCAAGCTTCTCAATTTCTTTCTTGACAGTTCCTCCCTATGTGTGTTTTTTGTTTGTTTGTTTGTTTTTGTTGTGTTTTTTTTTTTGCGGTACGCGGGCCTCTCACTGTTGTGGCCTCCCCCGTTGCGGAGCACAGGC
>NW_006795036.1:0-1785 GCF_000442215.2 Lipotes vexillifer
TTCACTTAGTATGATAATCCCTAGTTGCATCCATGTTGCTGCAAATGGCATTATTTTGTTCTTCTTTATGGCTGAGTAGTATTCCATTGCATATATGTACCACGCCTACTTTATCCATTCATCTGTTGATGGGCATTTAGATTGTATCAATGTTTTAGCTATTGAGAATAGTGCTGCTATGAACATAGGGGTGCATGTATCTTTTTGCATTACAGTTTTGTCTGGACATAGGCCCAGGAGTTGGATTGCTGGATCATATGGTAGCTCTATTTTCAGTTTTCTGAGGAACCTCCAGACCATTCTCCATAGTGGCTGCACCAACTTACATTCCCACCGACCTTTTCTCCACACCCTCTCCAACATTTGTTATTTGTAGACTTTTTAATGATGATGGCCATTCTTACTGGTGTGAGGTGGTACCTCATTGTAGTTTTGCTTTACTAAATTGTTATCTTTTGATGAACACAAGTATTTAATGTTGATAAAGTCCAATTTATCCATCTGCCTTTTTTGTTAGTGCTTTTTTGTGTCCTGTTTAGGAGGTCCTTGCCTGTCCATTGATCTTTAAAGAAATGGTCCCCAAATGCCTCCATGTTTTCCTTGAGGGTGTGAGTTCAATTCACATTCATGAAGAATAGAATAGCTTGCTTATTCCCTGACCTTAGCACTCATTCGTGAATTCTCAGTTTTAACTTTCTTTCTCAGAGGGAGATCTGCATCACATGGGGCTTTGGGAAAGAGGTGTGGGTTTATGGATTTTGGAAGAGTGGGTGTGATTCCCACCTCCGCTGGAAAGTAGATGCATTTGGATGAAAATTCTTTTGAAGGAAGACTTTGCTTCATTTTCAGATATGAAAGTGGAAAGTAGTTAGGTTTCACTAGAAGAGTGTGTCTTTGAGCCACTGGAGTGTTCAGACACTGTGTCTCTGTTTGTAAAATAAACAGTAAAAAGACGAAAGGAGAGAATGAATTTTAATGTGGTCATTTGCTGCGAGGGGGCAGCCAGCATTCTTTGTACTGCATTGCTGTGCAGAAATGAAAGAAGGAGACTTAAAGCTGCCACCTTATGGAAACAGTGACAGTTTTTAGGTGGCAGCCCCCCAACCCCCGGCCAAGATTATTCTAGTGACAATGTTTTTAAAGCGGAAGAAAAGTTTGCTATGTAAGAAACCAAAGTTCTTTAATTATAGAGCTAAAGATAGTAAAATACATGAAAAGATTCCCTTTTGACTGCAGAAGTGCCCATTTTTCTTTCTCAGTGACTACGCCCTCCTCCTTTAAACGGGAAAAAAGAAAATAAGAAGCTTTGTCAAAACCTTAGAAGTCATTTATTTTCTCCCTTTCCTCTCTTCCTCCTTATTTTTCTCTCTTCTTTTGCTTTCCCTGCCCGTTCCTTTCTCACTCAGTTCCCTCCTCGGTCCCCTAGGTCTCAGTTTCCTCGTCTTTAGAATGGGGTAGTACCATCATCACATCGGCTTGCTGAAGGGTTCGGCGAGTTGGTGTATAAAGGTCTTAGTGTTCAAGAAATGCCACTTGTTGTTGTCATTACTGGTGCAGCTTCACTTCAGAAAAGATGGACTCCTTTTTGTCCCTTCTTCTTTAAGGGAACCTTTTCAAATTATACACTATAGCGATTTGATTCATTATGAGCAGATTAATCCTTTATCTTGGAGTTCCGTGGCTAATAACGAGGCTGACCATTTGACTCAACATTTTTCTGTTTGATTCTTGGGACTACTTTCTACCTGTAGAAAGGAACCAAAGCCACCTGCTTATGACTCTTTC
>NW_006795037.1:0-320 GCF_000442215.2 Lipotes vexillifer
AAAAAAAAAAAAAAAAAAAAAAAGAGTGAACTGTAATGTAAACTAAGGACGTAGAATGATTATGTTTCATCAATGTAGCTTCATCAGTTGTAATAAATGTCCCACTCTGTTGGGTGATGTTGATAATGGTGGAGGCTATGTGTGTCTAGGGTCAAGAGTTATTTGGGAAATCTTGAAATGTCTTCTCAATTTTGCTGTGAACCTAAAAATGCTCTAAAAAAAATAAAGCTTAAGAAAAAAAAGAGTGAGTGGGCAGACAGCAGAAGCAAGAAAAACTACAGTCTTGCCGCTTGTGGAGCAAAAACCACATTCAGGGAAAG
>NW_006795038.1:0-217 GCF_000442215.2 Lipotes vexillifer
TCCTGTTCCATTGATCTATATTTCTGTTTTTGTGTCAGTACCATACTGTCTTGATTACTGTAGTACAGTCTAAAGTCAGGGAGCCTGATTCCTCCAGCTCTGTTTTTTGTTCTCAAGATTGCTTTGGCTATTCGGGGTCTCTTGTGTTTCCATACAACTGTGAAATTTTTTGTTCTAGTTCTGTGAAAAATGCCAGTGGTAGTTTGATAGGGATTGC
>NW_006795039.1:0-5860 GCF_000442215.2 Lipotes vexillifer
CATGGTGACAGTACCCATGGTGAAAGTGATAATGTGGACAGTGCTCGAGGCGGTAGCCACCATTGTGACAGTGCTACGGTGGCATTGCTCATGGTGACAATGCTCATGGTGGTAATATCCAAGGTAGGTGTGCTGATGCTGGCATTGCTCATGGTGACAGTGCTCATGGTGGCAGTATCCATTGTGACAGTACCCATGGTGACATTGATAATTTTGACAGTGCTCACAGTGATAGTTTCTATGGTGACAGTGCCCTTGGTGACAGTCCTCAATGTGATAGTTCCCATGGTGGCAGTCCCCATAGCAGTGGGTCACATGGTGGCAGTGCAAAATGGTGATAGTACCCATGGTGACAGTGCTCATGCTGGCATAGCTTATGGAGCTATTGATCCTGGTGACATTGCTTATGGTGGTATAATCCATGGTGACAGTACCCATGGTGAATGTAATAATGTGAACAGTGATCAAGGTGGTAGCAACCATGGTGACAGTGCTATGGTGGCATTGCTCATGGTGACAATGCTCATGGTTACAGTGCTCATGGTTACAGTGCCCATGGTGACAGTACTCTTGGGAAAACTGGTCATGGTAGCAGTTCTCATGGTGACAGTTCTCATGGTCATAGTGCCCAAGGTGACAATGCCCATGATGACATGACACATGGTGAGAGTCCACACGATGGTAGTTCCCGTGGCGAGGCTGCACATGGGAGGAGGGCACATGGGAGCAGCAAATTTTTGGCATTGCCCAAAGTGACTGTGCCCAGGGTGTCAGTTACCATAGTGAGAGTGCACATTGGGGTAGTGACTATGGTGAAAGTGCTAATGGTGACAGTGCCCTTAGTGACAGTGCTCCCGGTGACAGTACCAGTCGGAACATTGCCCATGGTGACATTGACCATGGAGAAAATGTCTTTGGTGGCAGTTCCCACGGTGAAGGTGCCGATGGTGACATTGCTTATGCTGATCGTGCTTATGGTAGCAGTGCAAATGATGACAGTGTTCATGGTGACATTCTCAATGGTGACCATGCCAGTGGTGACATATACCATGGTGACAGTGTCCATTGTGGTAGTGACCCTCGTGAAAGAGCTCATGGTGACAGTGCCTATAGTGACAGTGCTCATGCAGTTTTTGCCCATGGGAACTGTGCACACAGTGAGAATGCCTATGGTGACAGTGACCAAGATGGCAGTGTCCATGGCTGCAGTGCCAAAGGTGAATATAGAAATGGTGACAATATTCAGAGTGACATTGCCCTTGGTGACAGTACTCATGGAGAAAGTGGTCAAGGTGGTAGTACCCAGGGTAGGAGTGCTCATGCTGGCATGGCTCATGGTGACAGTGCTCATGGTAACATTGCTCATGGTGGCAATATCCATGGTGGCAGTACCCATGTTGACAGTGATAATGTTTACAGTGCACACGGTGATAGTGCGCATGGTGACAGTTCATTTGTTGAGGGTGGTCATGGTGAGAGTGCGCACTTTGGAAGTGCGCACGGAGCCAGTGCCCATGGTGACAGTGACCAGAGTGACGGTGCCCATGGTGACATTACTCGTGGTGACACTACCAATGGTTGCAGTGCCCATGGTGACAATGCTCATGGTCACAGTGCCGAGGGTGACAGTTCCCATGGTGACAGTGCACATAGTGATAATACGGTGATAGTGCTCATAGTGGTAGTGCTCATGGTTACGTTACTCATGGTGAAAATGTTCATGGTGAAAGTGACCATGGTGCCAGTGTACATGGTTACAGTGTCCATGGTGACAGTGCACATTATTGCAGTGCACATGGTGACAGTGTTAACGATTGCATTGCTCATGGTGGCAGTGTCCATGGTGATACTGCCCATGGTGACAGTGCCAATGGAAGCAATACCCACGGTCACAGTGCCTATGGTGACAGTGCTCATGGTAACATTGCCCAAGGTGACACTTCGCATGGTGACAGTGCTCGTAGTGATAGTGCTCACGTTGATAGTGCTTAGGGTGATAGTGCTCATGGTGACCGTGCCCATGTTCACAAAACCCATAGATGCAAAACTCATGGTGAAAGTGCCCACGGTGACAGGACTCATGGTTACATTTGTCATACTGACAGTGTGCGTGGTGGCATTGCTGCAGGTGGCATTGCTCGTGGTAACAGTGCACATGGAGACACAGCTTATAGTGGCAGTTACCATTCTAACAGTGCACATTGTGGCAAAAAGCATGCTGAAAATGCTCATGGTGACAGTGCCCATTGTGACAGTGCTCATCATGGCAGTGACCATTTATTCACTGCTCATGATGATAATCCCCGTGGTGACATTGCACATGGCGGGGTGCCCATGGTGACAGTGCCCATGGCGACAGGATCCATGGTAATAGTGAATTAGTCATAGTGCCCACAATGAGACTGTCTATGGAGAGAGTGCCCATGGAGACTGTGCTCACGGTGACAGTGCCCTTGGTGACATTGTCCATGGCGACAGTGCCCATGGTGACAATAGTCACCGTAGCAGTGCCAATGGTTGCAATAAACACGGTCATAGAGTCCATGGTGACTGTGACCATGGTGACAATGACCATTGTGAAAATACCCATGGTGACAGTGCCCAGCATGGTGAGAGCGCTCAGGATGACACTGCCCTTGGTGACATTACTCAGGGTGGCAATGCTCATGGGGACATTTCGCATGGTTGCTGTGCCAATGGTGACAGTGCCCATGGTGACATTTTCCATAGTGACAGCTCCCATGTTGAAGTGCCAATGGTGATAATGCGCATGTTGACAGTGCATATGGTCACAGTCCCCAGGGTGACAATTCCCATGGTGACAGTGCTCACAGTGATAGTGCTCATGGTGATAGTGCTTACGGTGATAGTTCCCGTGGTGTCAGTGCACTTGGTGACAGTGCTCATGATGATAGTCCTCAGGGCGACATTGCCCATGGTGACACTGACTATGATGGCAAACCTCATGGTGAAAGTATCTATGGTTACAATACTAGTGGTGACAGTCTCTATTGGGCCAGTGCCATTGTGACAGTTCTCACGTTGTAACTCATAGTAACAGTGCCCATGGTGACAAAACCCATGCCGACAGTACTGATGTTGAAGGTGTCCATGGTGACAAGACTCATGGTTCCATTTGTCAGAGTGACAGTGTTGATTGTGACATTGCCCAAGGTGGCATTGCTCGTGGTGAGAGTGCAGATGGTGACACTGCATATGGTGGCAGTTACCATTCTGACAGCGCACATTGTGGCAAAAACTATGTTGACAGTGCTCATGGTGACAGCGCCCAAGGTGACGGTGCGCATGATGGCCGTGACCATTTTCATAGTGCTCACGTTGGTAATCGCCATGTTCACATTGCACATGTCGGGGTGTCCTTGGTGTCAGTCCCATGGTGACAGTACCCATGGTAATAGTGAATTCAGTCATAGTGCCCACGGTGAGAGTGCCTATGGTGATAGTGCCCATGGTGACAGTGCTCACAGTGACAGTGCCGCTGGTGACATTTCCCATGGTGATAATATCCCTGTTGACAGTGCACAGGGTGACAGTTCTCATGGTGGCTGTGCACATGGTGACATTGCCCATGGTGACAGTACTCATGGTGGCAGTATACATGGTGACAGTTCTCACGGTGATAGTGCCCATAGTAAAAGTGACCATGGTGAGAGTAGCCATGGTGACAGTGCCCAGGGTGACACTGCCCATGGTGACTGTGCTCATAGTGATAGTGCTCACGGTGATAGTGCTCACTGTGATAGTGCCCATGATGAACAGTGCCCATGGTGGTAGTTCACATGCTGGCAGTTCAAAATGGGGATAGTACCCATGGTAACAGTGTCCATGGTGATAGTTTCCATGGTGACAGTATTCATTTTGGCAGTGCCCATGGTGACAGTGCTTACATTTACATTGCTCATGGTGGCAGTGCCCATGGTGATAGTGCCCACTGTTACATTGCTTATAGTGACAGTGCCCATGGGGATACTGCCTATGCTGAGAGTGCTCAAACTGACAGTGCTCACTGCCTATGCTGAGAGTGCTCACGCTGACAGTACCCATGGTTAAAGTGCTTATGGTGATGGTGCTCATCATAGTAGTACTCTTCTTGAGAGTGCTCACAGTAGTAGTGCCCACGGACACAGTGCCCATTGTGACAGTGCCCAGAGTGAGAGTACACATGGTGACAGTGACCACGATGGCAGTGTCCACTGTTGCAGTGCCAATGGCGACTGTAGAAATGGTGACATTATACAGAGTGACATTGCCCTTGGTGACAGTGCTCATGATGGCAGTGCACATGGTGAAAATACAGTGATAATGCTGATGGTGACAGTGCTCATGGTGGCAGTTCCCATGGTAAGAGTCCTCAACGGGATAGTGCCCATGTTGACATTCACCTTAGCGGTGGTTCACAGGATGGCAGAGCAAATTGGTGATAGTGCCCATGGTGACAGTGTACAAGGTTATAGTGTCC
This sequence comes from Lipotes vexillifer, assembly GCF_000442215.2. Taxonomy (NCBI): domain Eukaryota; kingdom Metazoa; phylum Chordata; class Mammalia; order Artiodactyla; family Lipotidae; genus Lipotes; species Lipotes vexillifer. The sequence continues at coordinate 4,481 of NW_006795039.1, forward strand.
ATGGTGACAGTGTTTTTGGTGAGGGTGCTCATGGTGAGAGTGCGCACATTGGCAGTGCTCATTGTGACATTGCTCAGAGTGAGAGTGCTAATAGTTTCAATACCCATGGTGATTGTGCCCATGGTAACTGTGCTCATGCTCGCAGTGCCCAGGGTGACAAGTTTCATGGTTCCATTTGTCAGAGTGACAGTGCTCATGGTCGCATTGCTTGTGGTGAGAGTGCACATGGTGACATTGCATATGGTGGCAGATACCATTCTGACAGTGCACATTGTGGCACAAAGTATGTTGACAGTGCTCATGGTGACAGCGCCCAGGCTGACGGTGCCCATGATGGCAACGACCATTTCTGCAGTGCTCATGATGATAATCGCCATGGTGACATTGTACATGGTGATGTGCCCATGCTGGCAGTGCCAATGGTGACAGTACCCATGGTAATAGTGAATTTAGTCATAGTGCCCACTGTGAGAGTGCCTACCGAGATAGTGCCCATGGTGACCATGCTCACGGTGACATTACCGCTGGTGACATTGCCCATGGTGATAATGCCCCTGTTGATAGTGCACAGCGTGATAGTTATCATGGTGGCAGTGCACATGGTGACATTGCCCATGGTGAGAGTGCTCATGGAGACAGTGTACATGGTAACAGTTCTCACAATGATAGTGCCCATAGTAAGCGTGACCATGGTGACAGTACCCATGGTAACAGGGATCATTGTGACAGTGCCCAGGGTGACACTTCCCATGCGGACTGTACTCATACTGATAGTGCTCACTGTGATAGTGCCCATGATGAACAGTGCCCATGGGGGGAGTTCACATGCTGGCAGTGCAGAATGGTGATAGTACCCATGCTAACAGTGTCCATGGGGATAGTGTCAATGTTGACAGTATTCATTTTTGCAGTGCCCATGGTGACAGTGCTCACATTTACATTGCTCACGGTGGCAGTGCCCATGCTGATAGTGCCCATTGTTACATTGCTTATAGCAACACTGCCCATGGGGATACTGTCTATGTTGAGAGTGTTCACACTGAGAGTGCCCACAGGGAGAGTGCCCATGGCGTCTGTGACCACGATGGCAGTGTACAGTGTTGCAGTGCCAATGGCGACTGTAGAAATGGTGACATTGTTCAGAGTGACAATGCCTTTGGTGACAGTACCCATGGTGAGAATGCCCATGGTGACAGTACTCACGGAGACAATGCTCATGTTGGTAATACCCATGGTAGGAGTGCTCATGCTGGCATTGCTCAAGGTGACAGTGTTCATGGGGACATAGCTCATGGTGGCAGTATCCATTGTGACAGGACCCATGGTGACAGTGATAATTTTGACAGTGCTCACAGTGATAGTGCTCATGGTGACAGTGCC
>NW_006795042.1:0-323 GCF_000442215.2 Lipotes vexillifer
TGGAATGGATACCATGCAGTATGACTTCAAAGGCTTTGCTTTTGCTTACCAAACCTCACCAAAACTGTCAGCCCCTAGTGTCCAGCGTTATGTTTCACACAGCTGTGGGTATAGATGTGGTAAATCCAGGTTTCATCCCGAGCCGTGAATGAATTAAGTAAGAATGTCTCTCTATTTCACTGTCATTGTGTTTTGGTTTTGAAATTTATTTTTATAATGGGATTTGGCTGATTTTCACTGCTGCGCTTATGTCGCTCTACACACGATTCTCTTACGGAGACATATCAATACATAGGTTTGAAGATTCCTACCCGTCAGGTCTA
>NW_006795042.1:333-584 GCF_000442215.2 Lipotes vexillifer
GAGTCCATTTCGTGGAGCAAGGAGTAGATCTTGTCTATTACGTATTTGGCTTCTGGAACGGTATCTGTGCTGATTTCAATCTCTGGTTTTATGCAGCCCCCCCACTCTGCTTTCCCCTTACGGAAGTATAAGTTTGTTTTCTAAGTGACAGACTCTCTTCTGTTTTGTAATTCCTTGCATGTGTAGAGAAGTTTACAATATGTGTATTAGTGATACCGTATGATGTTTCTTTTTCCGTGTGACTTATTTCA
>NW_006795043.1:0-505 GCF_000442215.2 Lipotes vexillifer
CCACACCCAAAAAAAAAAAAAAAAAAAAAAAAAAAAAAAAAAGATTGAACAGACTCAAGAAAAACTTTTACCTCTCCCTTAACTACCTAAAAGTATTTAGATAGGGGGCCTATTCCAGGAAGGGAGCTACTACCAGAGATCACTTTTATCTAAATGACTTATCTGTATGGCAAGGCAAATGCTCTCCTTATCATCCTATGAATTACCCTCCTCCCTTTTGAAGCTCCAGGCCCCTATCCCATTCCTTAACTCAGGATGGCATATAAACTTCAACTGCTCAACTTGCCCTTGGGTCTCATTTTTATAGAGTTCCTGTACAACGTACAAAATTAAATTTGTTTTTCTGTTGTTACTCTGTCTTCAATTTAATTATTAGACCAGCCAAATAATCTAAAGGGAAGAAGGGAAAATTTTTCCACCTCTATAATATCTGCCCTCAAAAGTGCCCTATGAGGGCTTCCCTGGTTGCGCAGTGGTTGACAGTCCGCCTGCCGATGCAGGGGAC
>NW_006795044.1:0-14753 GCF_000442215.2 Lipotes vexillifer
CTGCCAGTGTTCAGTAGGTGTTCTGTAGGAGTTATTCCACATGTAGATGTATTTCTGATGTATCTGTGGGGAGGAAGGTGATCTCTGAATCTTACTCTTCCTCCATCTTGAAGCCCCCTCTCAGGTTTATTCTTTGATAGTCTACGTTATCCAGTTTGAACCACCCCCCCATCTTGATTTTTATTCTTACCATAGATAATACAGGATATATACTCTAGTATACCAAATTATGGTATACACACACACACACACACATACACACACATATATACACACACTATATATAATATAGTAAAATTGTTAGGTAGCAGTCTCAGCAACCTGCAAGTCCTTTCAGGGACTTATCCAAGAACTGCAGATGCTCAGTTCCTGTTCCTCTTGAAAAAACTTTGCATCAGACCTGTGTCTTTTTTAATCCCTACGATCCACTGCTTTCTCTAGTGCACAGAAATCTCTGAGCTGCTGTATTTTTGGCACTGTGAGCAGGTGGAAGTTGATTTGTGGTGAGTGTTACTGTGGCTGTGATCAGGAGATGCGTGACCAGTATCATTTGCTTATATCAGGGTGACAGCAAGGGAGAATTTGAAATGAATCCGCCATGTGTGCTGCTGCTAATTATTTACTTTGTTCAATGCAGCTTGGCACTAATTCTCACAATATCAGACATTTATAATCTGGTGCTATGTAAATGACTGGGGAGAAGTCTGAAAAGTGTCTCATAGCTGGAAGCTCAGGCTTATTGGAAAAGTTATTAAATCTCATGATTAAAACCAAGGTGAAAAGCCTGGTATCAGAATCCATGTTACTAAATAAGTGTTTGGTGTGTGACTCTCTTCCTAAAGATCTTAGACTGCACATGAAGCCAACCTGATTGGTTTAAAGGGTGAAAAGTCCCAAAGACTTTTTAAAAAAATTATGTTTCTCTAATACTAAGAAAAAGATTTGGTGAAATTTCCCTTAAATTGACCAGATGTTTTGGTATGATATAAATGTAAACAGACAATGGCATGCTTGGTTTGAGAGGGGCCTTGACAACTCAAGTCCTTGCGAGGAAGAACCGCAGTATACTCACATACAAGCCTCTTTTATGCCAGTTCTAAAGACAAATAAATGGACCTTCCCATCTATTACCCACCTCTTCTCACCCCACGCTGGCCACAAGGGCCCCTGTTCCTCCTGCACATAAGACTCTCTCCTGACTTAGCATCCTTGCACTGGCTGTTCCCTCTATGTGGAAATGCCCTCTGCCCTCATCTACTAACTCTCACCTCCTTCAAGGCTTTGCTCAAATGTCACCTTCTCCATGAGGTATACCTTAGCACCTGATTTAAAATGGAAGCCCACACTTTCCCTGCTCTGACTTTCCTTTTTTACTATAGTGTTTACCAACTTCCAGCATGCTATATAATTTACTTACTTACTGTGCTTCCTGCTTTTTGTTGGCCTTTTCTCCCCATACCTCTCCCTGAGGGCAGAGTTCTTTGCTGTGTTGTTCACAGATGGGTCTAAGTGGCACATAATAGGCACTCAATAAATATTCGCTAAGTGAATAAATTTATGGTATGAGCACTGGGAAAAAAAATATCTTGGGTGGTAAGGTTGCCAGACCCTGAGCTGTCTGATGTAATCCCAGAGATGTGCAGGCAGAGTCTGTTCCTATCTTTGAATTTCTTTGCTAGATGCATGATGTCAGGCAAATGACTTGACCTCCTGGGCCATTACTTTCTGATAATTCCTGGGAATTCTGGTGAGGGGCAAAGAAGTCACAAGTATGAAAGCACTGTTTAAACATCCTGTATAAACTTTGATCCTGTGTTATGCAGTTTTAATGTTCCAAAGAATCAAGATTATTTCTATTTTCACCAAATTCTTAACTATCATGTTTTATGTTGCATTGAATGAATCAAACTAGCATTTATTGACTGCCTGCTAGTTGACACTGTGCTGGGTACCTTCCACAAGTCACCTCATTGCTCCTCACCACCACTGCATGAAGAGCCTGCTGTTACCTCATCTGCAGTAGGAATTAAAGGCCCAGAGCGGTACACACAGTAAGTAGGATGGCTGGAATTTGAACATCAGCCTGTGACATTCACAGATTCTTCATGTTTGTTCCTCTAAGCGACAATACATGATTCTTCTTTTCTAGTTAGGAAAAATTGGTCTCATTAGCTTACTGCCGTTTATATTCTGTCCCCCTATCATAGTGATTCCTGAGGGGCATGTATCAATATCACTGGGGACACTCTTTTTCCAAGTGTGTACACCTGCCTCCCTGGGGATTGGGCCTCATTGCCACAGCTATTACTGAGGGGACTATGGGTTTAGGTCGAAGCTAGTTTGAGATCTATTGCACTTTTGATTTGAAAGCTACTCTCTTAAGTCACCCTCCTTAGCTTCTCCCTTCTCTGAGCCCCCTAATCCCAGTCAAGTTCCCAATTACAGCTAAGAATCTGTGAAGGCCCTGGTATTTTAGCCTGTTTTACAGGCTTCATTTAATTCAAAGATGATAAACTGTGACTTAGAAAGAACATCCCAAGTGTTCCTTTAATTCATGAAAAAACAACCAGCAAAAGAGGTGATTCATCTTATTTCCTTCCTCAGTGACTTCTCTTTCAACTGTGGGTTCTGGGAACAGGTCTGTATATCCTCCCCAGGGCTTCCTGAGCCACCAGCTCTTCTGTTACTGGCGAGGGTGGATGAAGAAGCACAGCCAAGAACTTACCTCTAAACCTCAACCTAATTGTCCTATTTTTATATTCAACATCCCTCCTATTACGACAGGGCAAAGGTCACAAACAAGTAGCCAAGTTTATTTCAGTTTCATCCCTCCCTCCTTCCCTCCCTTCCTTCCTTTCTGCCTTCCTGTGAGGATACACTTGAAATTTTTGATTACTTTATAGGAAGAGTTTTCCTTCTCTATCAGTCCAAGCATGCTAAAATCATGTGTTTATGAGGTTACCCACAGCCCTGACATTTAGCCATGTTTTCATATTAGAAGTAGGTTCCCTGGGGGTGAGGCTGGGCCCAGGGGACAAGGCCTGCCACATTGGTTGGTCGGGGAGCAGCCATGTTAAAAAAAAGATGGTGCTTTCAGTCAGTTTGGTCAGTACATCACACAGTCCTGCTAATGTTCCAACTGCATATTGAACTGATTGACCTTTGCATTCATACAATTTCTGCTGAATATTTTTCATCAGTCTTAGCACCCATCCTTAAATATTGTTGCTAGCATGTATTTTGAGGAGGGTATGTATTTTCCTCCTGCAACTTCTCAGCCTTTTCCACTGACTCACTTTGTCACCAGGCTATTCATTCACAGAGTTCTGTCTTTGCTTGTGGTACTTCCCCTATTGGGAATCCCCACAAACTTCAGATCTTGGCATCTCAACCCTAGCCACCTTTCACAGCCTCTGTCTGATCATCTCTACTCTGGGAAGATTTCTGGGACCGCCTGAAAGCAGAGGAGGTTTCTGCCTTCTCCAAACAGTTGTCCTCACTCTCTGTCCCTCATGTGATACTCCCCGTGTTACTTGTTTGTGTGTGTGCATGCATGTGCCCACAGATAGATTGCTGACTTCTTGAAGGTAAAGACAGCATATCTCCTGTTTATTTCATGGCCTCCAGTACCCAAATTGCATCATCTGTTGGGTGAAGAAGTACATACCACCTGCTGCAGAGTGAAGGTTAGTCAAGGAATAAACAACTTCTTGAGCTGGTTATAGTTACTAACCTAGAACTAAACCAGCATCTCTTTTTATTTTTCCAAGCAAACGGCTGCCACTATTCAGAGACAAGCATAAGGCTAGCTTGTCTAGCCAGCTGGTCTTGGCAAATATCTAAGTGGTGGTGTGTTGGGAAGAAGACTGAAACAATTTAGTGGTTTCTGAAAGGTAAAAGGTTTTCGGAGGGGAAAAAGGGCCAAGCTGCCTTTTTCAGAAGCACTCAGGACCAGATGACAGGCACATGATGGCCGATTGAATGGTTGTTCCTCGATGTTGGAAGCATTTTGCAATGTGATTGTTCAGCTTATGGATCGGGTATCAGAAGATCTCTCGGGCTGCATTGCCCAAGAGTGAGACCTCAGCAGCTCCTTGTGCGGTTTAAGTGTTTGTGTTCCCTTTAGTTATCATCTGATCATATGCCAGCTTGTAATGAGATTGTAGTGGCTTTGCATAGCAATGGAGTCCTCAAAAGGCTGAGAAAACATGACAGAAACGGTGAGTGGCAGAATCCTTAGATGTCTCATTTAATGCTGGGTGATTGAGTGCATCCATGTGGAGGAGGTTTTTCAAGTCAACATCAGAGCAGAGCAATTTCAGAAAAACGTCAGAGCCTTCCCCGAATGAGAAGGCATGGATGGGCAAAGGCACTTTTTGCAACCAAGTTCAGAAATCTGAAGGCAGAGGAGTTGTATTGTTTTTCAGCATTAGGGAGCCTCACTGTCATTTCACGTGAAATCTTCTAAAACGCCCCTTTGGTGTTTCTGGCCTATGTATTATGGTGAGTTCATTCAGCCCCTTTGTTCTGTTTAGGAAGATATAATTCTTCATATTTATTTAGTGTAAAGTGGAAATGAGAAAATAAAGGAATCACAAAACTTAAGTTCCCAGAAAGAAAATGAGATAGTTTGACCAGGAGCTCTTTTCCAGTAACAATGGGAATTTCACTAGTTTCTGATACATCCTGACTGCATGGTTGACTCCATGTAAAATAGCTTCAGATGTGTGAAGCTTTTTATTGGATGACAGTGCTGGATGGCCACTGACTTTCTGGGTGACTGGTGACTAGTGGTTGGGGTCAGCCAGTCATTCACTGCACTCAGTTTACTTTGTTTTTGTTTTGTTTTGTTTTGTTTTAATATTTATTTATTTATTTGGCTGCGCTGGGTCTTAGTTGAGGCATGCAGGGTCTTTAGTTGCAGCATGCAGGCTCTTTTGGTTGTGGCAGTTCAGTGCATATAGCAAATGAGAGTTCCCTTTGTCTTTTTTAGCCTGTAAGTATTTTGTGCTTAACATCTCATTAACATAGCTTGATAGGACGACATTATCTTGCTTTTGTATGAGCTTCCAGGAAAAGCAGTGTGGTGGAAAGAAGATTGATGAAAAGGTCAGAATCTTTATCTGGAATTTTCTCTTCTAGTTCTACCTCCTTACTCCATCAAAAACCCCATGTCTGCACACGTCACCCTTCCATGATGTGGTGAACTAACTTTATCCTTTCGATTTCCTCTCAAATATCACTTCCAGGGAGCCTTTGCCTGATTTCCAGGTTAGGTCAGAATCCCTATCATGTGCTCTCATCATCAGACACTGTGTTTCTCTTCTGTAGCTTTTGTCCCACTTGTAATAATTTAATAATTCTTTAAATAGTTGTTTATTATCAATCAAATCTATTAGAATGAAAGTTCCATGAAGGAGAGGCCTATCATTGTGTTTTCTAATGCACAGTGACCTCTTCTAAGTATAAAAGCAGTCCATGAATATTTATTGAAGGAGTGAATGAACAGTGAGTGAATTGTCCCAGCTCTGCCATGATTCAGCCCTGTGATACTGGGTCAGTTATCCAAATCTTTCTCCGTCTCAGTGTGTACATCTGCCCTTCAAAGGCACTGGACTACATGATTTCTGTATTAGTTTCCTGTGGCTGCCATAATGAAGGAACATAAACTGGGTGGCTTAAAAAGACAAAAGTTTATTATTTCACCATTCTGGAGGCTAGAAGTCTGAAATTAAGTCATTAGAAAGACCATGCTCCCTCTGATGGTTCTAGGGGAAAGTCCTTCCTTGCCTCTTCCTAACTTCTAGGGATTGCTGGAAGTCTTTGGTGTTCCTAGGCTTGTAGCTGCATCACTCTGATTTCTGCCTTCATTCTCACATGGCCTTCTTCTTCCCTCTGTGTGTCTGTGTTGCTCTTCTTCTTATTAAGACACCAGTCATATTGTATTTAAGGCCTACCCTACTTCCAGTATTACCTCATCTTAACTAATTAAATCTGCAGAGACCCCATTTCCAAAATGAGGTCACATTCTGAGGCTCCGGGTAGACATGAACTTTGGGGAGACACTGGTCAATCCAGTACAACTTCTAAAGCCCCTTCCCAGTTTTTTGATTCTGTGACTTAGCTTTCTGTGATTCCATTCTCCCATCTTCACAGCTCCACTCTCCTCATGCTGGTCTTAGAAACGTTTCAGGCTCAGTTGAGACAAAAGCCAGGAGTTGGTGTTGCCACCAGCAGGGCATGTATCAGAGCTTACTGGCTGATAGGAAGTGTTGAGTCCCAGTGGAGATCTTCTTTTTCTTCTTCTTCTTTTTAAAATTTTATTTATTTATTTATTTGGTTGCACCAGGTCTTAGTTGTGGCAGGCGGGCTCCTTCATTGCAGCTTACCTGCTCCTTAGTTGTGACATGTGTGCTCCTTAGGTGCAGCATGTTTGCTCCTTAGTTGCGGCAGGTGGCCTCCTTAGTTGCGGCTCGCTGGCTCCTTAGTTGCGGCTCACCAGCTCCTTGGTTGTGGCATGCGAACTCTTAGTTGCAACATGCATGTGGTATCTAGTTCCATGACCAGGGATCGAACCCGGGCCCGCCTGCATTGGGAGCACAGAGTCTTAACCATTGTGCCACCAGGGAAGTCCCCAAATGGAGATCTTCTTGATTCTTGGGCCCCATGTCAATTCCTTCTTCAAGTTTGTCTGCATTTCATTGCCCTTTGCTCTCTCAGAATTGTAGTATGCCCATATGGTACTTTTGCACGAAAGAGTAAAAGATGCCCCCTATGTTTGGCATTTCAGCTCCCATCACCCCTTCTCTGGGCATACTTGTGCTGCCCAACTGTGTGCTGAGGCCTTGGCCTCTCCAATTTTTGACCAATGCCTACCTCGACTTGTGTTCCTCTGCCTTGCCTTGACTTGCCACTTCACACTTGAGTCATCCAGGTTTGCATCTATCTATCTGGCCTGCCTGTGACTATACTAATCCTTGGAGTCTCTTTTGTCCTCACACAAGACATTTGCCACCAAGAGGTCAAGCACTGACTAGAAAAGTGAAGGTAAAGGTAGCCTAATACTTCATACCCACAAAATAATAAGCTAGTAATAGTAGGTCTCGAGCCTGCCTGTGTTCTCCGTTGGATAGAGAAGCCAAATGAACATTTATTGAGGACCTGCTATATGTCAGGCCTTATATACCTGTTATAAATGTCTAAATTTGTATACAGAGTAGGCATCTTATTCCTATCTAATGTATTTAAATGCAGCAATCATATAGAAACAATGAATTTCTAAGGACAGAAAATTTATTATATAATGAGAAAGTGTGCTTTGACTCTTAACATAATTGTTACTGCTTCCTTTGATATTGGGAATAAATGTCACAACAATCATCAAAAGAGAAAATATATAAGGAAGAAATGGAGTTTACTCTGGAAGTGATTTTTAAACTTGTAGGCTATCTTAGAGTCTGTACTAGCTTATCCTCTGAGAAGTGTGTGCTCTGGTGTTTGGAGAATTGGGGACATGGGACATCATGGGCCACCAGAGATTATAAATCAGTTCACAGGCATCACCACACTGTGATCCCAGCTGCCACAGAGAGCTAAAGGTTCCCAAAGGTAGTCACAGTTTTGCTCTATTCCTGTACAAGAAACCAGGGAGAGGTGAAGTTCCAACATGTGAAAAGGATTAGAAGAAAACAAAGTTCAAGAGAAATGGTGGCTGGGGCCCACCAGGTGCCCCCATTTCCTGACAGATCATAAAGGGACATAATAGTTTCCACAAAAATGTAAGGAAGAATGTTTTTCCATAGTAGTTAAAGAAACAGGAATCTCGATGTCCTCAAGAAATTGTGTAAATATATAAACAATAGCATCAAGAAGGGTTTATATGTTCAGTTCCTTTGGAGAATTATTGGAGGAGGGTTGGGAATGATCATCAACCTTTATTTTCTTTTTGCTTATGGCACAGTTGAAAGAATAAATACAATAATTATCAAAAAGGATGTAGTTTGCCTAGATTTCTAGGCCCTGCTTTTGATCTCCATAATGTGCATTGACTGCTTTTATCTACACTCTTCTAACAATTATTAGTAACTCACTGATTCATTTATTTACGGCCATTTTTCAATGCTCCTATCTGCCAGACGTTGCAGTGACTGCTGCGGAAAGATTGGCGTTGTAAAACACTGTTCATACTTAAGGGGTTTACAGCCTAATATTAGAGTACGTATGAACAGGTAATGGGACAGTGGTTTAGCCCCTATACTTATGAAATTGCTTTGAATGACACAAACAGTGTTAGAAGGGTTTTTGTTGTACTTTAAAACTTTTTCTTTGTTCTCCCCATGATGTTTGCTTTACAGGCAGACTTTCTTCAAATGGAAGCAAAAAATATCTCAGTGCCTCTAGTACTTCCCTCTCTACTGTCACCTTTCCGACTTCTGCCAAAATTAATCATTTTTAATGAGAATATTCTCAACCATAAAAATCTGACTGTGGAAATCAGTGCTGGAAAGAAAGACCAATCTCTTGGTGGGTACGTCAAAACAATTTTTTAAAAATGTTAAAAGATTTGCCCAGTTTCCTGTGAATAGCTAGAGTTTTATGAAAGTCATAGCAAATGAAAAATGAAGTGTGGGGACAAGATATCTGTCCCACCCAAACCAAACTCACCAGATGAAAGCATTACCAAAAATCAATTAGAAAAAGAATGATCATACAGCAACTCCCTCCTAATTGGTGAGGGCAGCTGGACCAGAAACAGCAGGCTGGGAGCAGTTCAGTACGTTATTCACCAGATAGATGGGATGCCAGGTCTTTGGCCCCCTACCCTGCTTGGGAAGCTTTATATTCTAGACCCTTTGTGAGTGGGCTACCTATCATATCTGTGAATCAGGGAGAGCACTTTGTGGTGCATAGCCCAGCGTCTGCTCTCCGAGGCCTTGCTCATAGGACCAAAGACACTTATAGGCCCCCCAATGCCGTGTGCCTGCCTCTCACCAAGACGTGTCACCTCATTTTCTGTGTCTTCTGGGCCTTGCTTCTGTTTTCATCTGCCATTTGACTATGCAAATCTTGAGAACAGAGACCCTGATTCTTACTGAGCCCTTTCTCTCCCCAGGGCCGGGCACAGTGCACCTTACAAACCTGCTTCTCTAGAGCGATCAATCAACAGTTGTTTGCTACCTTCTCTGGCTCTGGGAGTACTTCCTCCAGACTTCCAGTTTAGCATTTTGTATGCATGGAACTGGTGTGTATTTTAGGATTCTTCTCTTACTGCAGGGATTTGCAAACATGGTGTTTCAGAGGCTTAGGATTCTGCAGGTGTGGGGAAGAAGTATGAGCAAGTGGTAGGCCACATGGGCACCCCCTTCACCCAGCACCTATCTATCTTGAGAAGCTCCACTTTTACGTGTTTTATACTTTGGGATTTTCTTTGCAAATAAAGGTTCTATATAGATACACGCATAAATACACAATCCATCCATCCATACATACGTACATGCATGCCAATGCATCACTATTCCCAGAAACACTTCTGATAGTAGGATTTTAGTAACTTGATCAAGTTAATGGGTTCATAAGAGTCTGGTCTGGAAAACAGGACCCACCCACTCTAGGTACTTTAAGAAGGAGGGGATTTCGTACAGGAAATTATGCCTTATAGAACCATTGGACAGACAAGTGGAGAAAGGCTCAGGGAAAATGGCATCTGGCTTTCCAAAAATTAAGAGGGTCCAGAAATCAAAAGAAAGAGTCACAGATGACCTCAGTCACTTAGCGCACCAAAGCAGGGACTTTGCAGGAGAAAGTCTGGAATCTGAGGCAAACTTCAAGTCTGTTCTTGTACATGGCTCTGTTTGCTATTCCGAGAGGGGAGAATGGCTTCTCCTCTTCTGTTTCCAAATTTGCACAAGATGACTCTCACTGGTAGGCTCTAAAGGTGGAGCCCTGCTGGTAGGGATTCTGGAAGAATGGAATATTTCCTGAGCTCCTCTGGAGGAGAGGAATGCTTACTGTAGTCCAGACACCATTCTGAGTGTTTTCCGTATATGAAATAAGTTAATATTGGAGCCCCCTGATAAGGTGGGTTCTGTTATTATCCTCCCATTTTACAGCTGAGGACACTGAAGCACAAAGATCAAGTGACATGGCCAAAGTTATCCATCTTGTAAGTGGCAGAGATGGGGTTAAGAGCCCAGGCATTCTGGGGCCTGAGTCTGTGCTCTTGACCTTGACACCAGTGGTTCTCAGTTGGGAGCTGTGCTAGGGGACAGGGGACATGTCTGGAGATATTTTTGATTGCCACAACTGGGGAGAGGGGTTTGCTACTGGAGTTCAGTTGGGAGAAACCAGGGATGCTGCTGAACATCCTGCAATGCACAGGACAGCTTTTTACAGTGAAGAGTGATCCATCCCAAAATGTCAATGGTGTGAGCTTGAGAACCCCTTCTGTACACCATGCTGAGTGTGAGCAGAGGGGTTTCTCCTGTTCTTTGGTGTGTACCACTTGAGAGCCTCTTTTGTGTTCTATGCCCTGGGTTGAGGTGGCCAGGCCCTTCCCCTTTCCCCAGCTCTACAAAGGACTGCTTCTCTCTTGGCAGTGAATCCAGGTGGACCTGGCTGAGGTCAGAGGATGGGAGGCCCTCCTGTTCCAGAGACTGCCAGGTCCCTTAGTGTTTGGCCCACACCTTTGGCGGTGCCTAGAGTGTTTTTCAGATACAACATTTTGTCTCTTCCTTCTCCTCCTTGCTCCTCTTGCTCCAGGATTGTCATTCTTCTGCCAAATACAGCACAGACCCACGGGGAGCCTTAGAATAATCTTAGGCTCCAGTCATGGCCCCAACAACCCAGGCAGCATGAGTGTGCTTCTACCCCTTCCCACAAATGGCCAGCATGAAGCCAGTCCCACTTCTGCTCTCTGCTGGGAAGTTTGTGGAGGGCTGTGGGATCCAGGGCTTGGGCCATGGGCTGCACTTGCTGGCCCTCAAGAACACTACCCATCTTCTTGAGCGGCAGCCGGTGCCTGTCACACGTGTCCTGGTGGCATCTCTGTTGGAAGTGAGGAGTGATCCATGCCAGCTGGCTTGTCAGCTGTCAAAATAAACAGTGAGCATGAGCTACCTTGTGTCTGCAGCGCAGCTGAGGGGCTGTCTTTGCACACGGGCTGTGCGAGGGAGGTGGGCAGCCTCCTCACGCTCCATATGAGCAATTTCCATTCTGTTGTTTTCTCTCACACATGGTGTTCTGGAACGGCTCTGGAAGGAGAGAGAGGGAGAGAGACTGACTCAGTGTTTTAACTTAGATTCTGTGAGATTCATCTATCAATGCATCCATTTTCTTGTGAGTAACAGGAACGCCTCTTCTGTATCACAGAGTATCAACCCATGAAGAACTCTAATGCTGTGGTGGAAAGGGCACTGGGCTGTGAGTTAGCGACTCAACGGGGTCAAGTTCATGACCATGGTTTTCTCACCTCACTTCTCCTCATCACGATTTCCTCATCTTTAAAGTGTAGATATTGGAACAATATCGCCTGTAAAGTTTCCTCCAACTTTAAACATCAGTGGCTTTAGAGTTCATTTCACAGCATTTAGACTAGGGTCAGAAGCTTCCAGATCTCCAGCCTGTAGCCTTTTTGACTATGTCACAGAATTCACATAAGCAACATGTGGAGCCAGTCCTCTGAATCGCTCTAGATGAAGAGATGAACATGGAGTGCTCTGAGAGTCACCCCTGGCCACATACATTGGTCCTTACCCCCTGTGTTGAAAGATGTCAAGTTAAGGATAAAATAAGGTAGTGTAACCCATGTAGAATTCTGCAGGCCCTGCCTGTTTTATCCAGGGAGGTACTGTGGGGGGCTAGGTTTGAAATACACTGGGAGCATTTTGGACAACTTCTGTCTGCCTCTTCACCTGGGAATAGAATGAGAGCAGGGAAAGGCACTGGCCGCTATAGCTGGGATCAGTGCTCATGTTGGAAGCTGATGACAACTTCTGAGCCCACATGAAAGGCTGGACTTGTCCTGGCCGAGCAGTTCAGAGCCACTAAACAAATGTAATATGAGGGCCTACTGTGAGCCAAGCACCATGCTCTGGGTCAGGCCTTTGGAAGTGATCCTGAGGAATCTCAGAGCATACCCTTCTGAGCCATGTAAAAACAAGGCCAAGCCTTCTCTCAGCCACTCCCAGGCCCTTTATAGTCAACAGACTTTGCAGAGATTGGGAGGGTTTGTTGGATAGAGAGAATTTAAGAAACTGTGGAATTAAGGGCTTTCTTTGGGCAAGTGAGAGCTTAGGTGCAGAGAGATCAGGCACATGCAGCCCTGGGGTACACACAGAAGCATGCTGCCAAAAGACTGGCCTTTGGTCCCAGAGCCTTGGCTGTCTCACAGAGGCCTGGGGCGATACCCCTAGGGACATTGGGTACATTGCGACATTTGGAGGTAGGCAGTAGCCTTAGGAATGTCTGTGATTGCCACCGAAGTCTTTATCTCTCTAAAGTGAGAATATACATCGGTACTTCTTGATTTGTAGCTTATGGATATACTTTAAAAAAAATTATATATGTGTATGACCTTTCATTTATATCTTTCTTATGTGTGTATGTCTGCCCACGTGTGCAGGTAAGAATTTGTGTATATCATCAGCTTTTCATAGTTTCTGAAATTCTACCACTAGATATTCATTTCCTTTAGTTTCTTTAGATTTTTTTCTTAAATTGTCAATAAATCCCCACTGAAATTCCAACTATCCCTGGGACTGTTAGCATCTTATTTCTTTTATAATTGGCATTTTACTAGGGATTGATCTACCTCTTAGTTTTGGCAGGGGGACTAAGAAGATGGCATCCGGGGAGAGGGGTGCAACCGGCAGTGAGATGAGGGAGGTGTCCTTGAACCAGGAAGAGGAAGAGGGACATGGAGAGTGTTGGACTTTATTTTTCACATTAGCCTAAGTGGTGGGAAGTAGGGGTCATACCACCTAAAGCTCAGAGCTTGGCTGTTTTCCTGTCCAATCAGAAGGAAGACAGCCAGGGCTCTTTGTTACTGCTCACCCTAAATCCTGGATGTCCCCTCTCTTTTGAGGGCCCCTGAAGCAGGACAACACCCACCAGGCTCAAGCAGGGCTGAACTGAGCACTGTGAGACCCTGTTGAGTGTTTGGATTTGCAGCTGGTTTCCTGTGCTTTTCTCCCAGTAGTCTGTCCCTCTAGGAAGATGAGTTACATTCTTGGCCTCAAGGCTTGTGCCCCATAAACAAGAACCTCCAAGTGATTTCCAGAAATGCTGCGGGTTACCAATGTATTATCATTTAATTTTGACCCACAAAGAAGTACATTAATGACACTGGGCCTTGGCTGTTAGCATTTGCCTCTTTCCAGGGCAGCTTGGATCCAGGACTTTCTGATCTGTCACCTCACAGTGTTTCTCTGGGTCAAAGAGCACCATTAAGAGTTTTTTATAGACCTTCTATCTATTCCTACGTTTTCCCTTAGCCTTCACTATTACTGAAATATAGTGTCCTACCCCAAAATGTTGGGCTTTAGAAGAGCGAGCACAGGTTTTAGAACCAGCCAACTTGGCTTTTAAATCTAAGCTTTGTCACGTTCCTGCTAAATAACCTCGAGCGAGTCTTTTAAGCTCTCTAAGCCTCAGTATTTTCATCTACAGTGTGGAGATGATGACTCTTAGTTCATAGGATTGGTCTGAGTACTTAAGGTATGTATAGTGCCAGGCATTTGTTAGTCAGGGAACATGCCTTGGTTCCCCTTCCTTTCTGTGCTCCTCACCCACAATCCATCCTAGGTCTTCAAACCTTCCTCGTCTCACATATGCTGAAGATATGACTTGAATTCAGTGAAGACACTTTTTTTTTATAACCTGGCCTGCAACTAAGTTATATTCTCATCTACTGGTTTGCCCCTTTGTTCTATTTTCAAAATATCCATACGGATGGTTAAATGTGATTTAGAAACACTCCCGTTTTCTTGAATCATATAAGTAACTGTAGTTAAAACCAGTGCTCAGAATAATCCATTAAGGGAGCGTTCATGCTATTTACCTGTCAGGCAAGGAGTGTGAAAGAGAGAATTTACAGCAAACAGCCTAACACTGTAGATCCAGGCAGGAAAACCTGCATTCTGCCCAATTATTTTGGCAGCTTTTGTGGAAAGTCTGTTGAAAGCAGGGATGAGAAGAAGGTAGTTCAAGTGTTTTCTTCCCATGATAGCTGCGACTTGAAGAAGGGAAGCAGCAGGTAGGAAGGACCTATGTGGGTCTGTAAAGCTGTTATGTCCGTGTGCAGATACACATGACTTTAACCTTTGTATTGTCTCACATTTCCGCTCATCCTGAAGCACTGACCATAGCAGTACTAATTCAATAAATGGCTAAGAGACAACTGAGGGGGAAAAAACTCCACAGAGCCCCAGATAGAATTCTTGGCCTGACGCATGTGTATTCTTTCTCTTCTGGACAAGCAGCTGATACAGATAGATTTCAGTACCTTCAGTGGTAATATCATTTTCTCTTATATGGATTCCATCATGAATTCAACCATCCTATTCTTGGCAGATGTTTTGGTTATTTTCAGATTATTCTGCTAATACAGTATTTGACTGAAAATCATAATAATAGCAGCTAACATTTGTACAGTACTTTATACTTGTTGGCCTAAGCCCTTTACATGTATAGTTGATTTAATCCTTTCACCAAGTCTATGAGGTAGGTACTATCCTTTTTTTTTTTTTTTTTTGGCT
>NW_006795045.1:0-241 GCF_000442215.2 Lipotes vexillifer
GTTTGTGTCCTGGGAAAGGCTGGTGTCCTTTGTCACAGAAAGAAGCGCACCTGGAGCTGGGAGCAGAAGGAGAGCCCCGCAGCAAGGAGGGGAGCCAGCAGCATTTCTTAAATTACCAAACCTCGGGGAAGCGCGCTTCCGACGTCTCCCGAGCTGCTTAAGTTAGGACCCGCGGGGTGAACCTCCAGTACAAGGCTGAATAGAAGTGGCAAGAGCAGACATCCTTGTCTCATTCCTGACC
>NW_006795047.1:0-227 GCF_000442215.2 Lipotes vexillifer
AATCTAGAATGAAGCCAAACATCCATCAACAGGTAAATATATAGATAAATAACTCATGGCACACCCATACGATAAGATTCTCAGCAATGAGACAGAGTTAAATGAGCAATAAATAGAACCAAACTACTGCTATATGCAACAATATGCATCAACCTCAAAAACACTATTGTAGGTGAGAGAAGCCACATACAAAAATCTAAGTACTATGTGATTCTATTTGTATGACA
>NW_006795049.1:0-2467 GCF_000442215.2 Lipotes vexillifer
GGGCTTCCCTGGTGGCGCAGTGGTTGGGAGTCCGCCTGCCGATGCAGGGGACACGGGCTCGTGTCCCGGTCCGGGAGGATCCCACGTGCCGCGGGGCGGCTCGGCCCGTGAGCCATGGCCACTGGGGTTGCGTGTCCGGAGCCTGTGCTCCGCAACGGGAAAGGCCGCAGCGTACCGCAAAAAACAAAAACGAAAACAAAATTTGTTTCAAGTAAAGGAGAGTGCAGAGACATGTATCAACAAAATCAGGAAGAAAACTGGGTAAGAAGAGGTCAGTGTTTACACAACTGAGTATAGCTTTGACTGTTGACTGGACAGCTGTTAAATCCAGAGCTTTGTAACCCAGGAAAATACTCAATTATCAAAAAGGCATTCATTCATTCACCAGCTGCACATTAAGATTTTCTAATATTTAAAAGTCATAGAGGTCACCACACTTAAAGAGATATTATTGAACGTTACTGTTCCTTCATAGGAATTGATTCTTTTACTATTTATTCAACTGTTCATTCAGCTGAACTCACTGAGGAGAACTGTACTGCAAATATTGAAACGGGGTCCCCTTGGAGGCTGAGTGAATCAGCATAAGTAGGCGGGGAGCTGTGCAGGCACAAGGCTGAAAACAAACACCCTGAATAAAGAGCCCAATTTCACATCCAGGACACCAGCCTCAAGCAGTTTCATTATCAACAAGTCTTTCCAAGTTCATTGTTTGTGCTCAAGACATATAAACGTCCCATTTTAAACTTCACAACAATAACAAAATGTACTAAGAAACTAGTGAAGGGAGAGGGAAGAAAACTTCTAGTCTGAAGCACTAGGAAATGAAGTCACCACCCAGTTTTCCTTCCTGACCTCAGGCAAATGATTGACTTTGGAACTGACAATGGCCGGCTTAGAGCTATTCAGAGTGTCAAGTGCCTGCCTGGTTTCATGTCACTGAACATGTAACAAAGAACAGGAAAAGAGAGACTGGGGTAATGGGGGAAAGGTACATATCAAATTACATCTTGAAATCTCAATCTTTCCCAAACAAATGTAAACACTTAGGTACATCTGAATCATTCATTCTGAAAACCCAACAGAGCCTTTCCTGGGCAAGTAGGACAGATTAAAGCAACAATAACTCCTGCTTTGCTCAACTGATTTTTCTAGACTGAGCTAACAAAACTGGTCTTGCAGAAACCTGCCCTTGCTTCCTTTCACCTACAGAATTAACATGTCCCTCTTGGTTATAATGCCGCAGAACCACAACAGAATAGCCTGAGAAATCCTAGTAGGGAAGAGGCATCCAGAGCTGAAAGGTCTGAGTTAGGACTACATACTGACTGGCTTTATTTATAGCATTATGATCATTTTCATAATGAGCTAATCATCTGCCAAAGAGCATCATCACTGTGTCTGGGCCTCGTCATCACGTTGTTACCAATCCACCCAGTCATCACGTAATTACAGAACTAAAGGTCTCAGGGTTCCTTCAGTTGTATTCACTTATCTATTCATTCACTGGTTTGATTGCTTACTCACTCTTCTTCCCCCAGTTAGCTACCCAACCAACTTTTATGAGTGGGACAGGCAGGCATGATCTAACTGATGGAGATGTGAAAGACAAGACACGTTGCACAACCAGGCAGTACCTGCCCTCCCAGGTATGGCAATGGAGATGTTGGGGCAGAATGGACTGACTGAAGCTTTGCCTGGGAGAGTTGAGAAGCCTCCACTGGATCACTGTCTTTGAGAAATGATGAAGGGAAAGATAAGAATTAACCAGGAAGAAAGGGCATTCCAAGCAGAAGGAACCATAGGTATAAAGGCAAATAAACATGGATAGTCTTGGTATGCTTGGGGAAGGGTGGAAAAGTTCAATATGCTTGGAAAGAAAGCATAGGTAGGGGTGAAAGGGAAGGGATAAAGAGTCACCAGGGAGTTGGAGGAATCGAGACTAGAAAAACAGGTCACTGTCCAAACTGCTTTTCCACTTACTGGTTTCTCAGCCCAGCGTGATATGGCCTCAACCCCGCCACTCCTCTGAAAATACAGTTGTCAAGGTCACCAATGACCTTCTTATGACTGAATACTTAGGTCATTCTCAGGCCTCATTTTACTCATCATTTTTGCTGGTAGCATACCAAAGGCTGGAGAGTTTGAGTGGTCAACTCTGAGTACAGGCAGTAAGGGGGTGCCTTGTCTATAAAGAATTTAAAAACAATAATAAAAACTGATAAGTTTGGTCATTTTTTATTATCACAAGGTACCAGCAATTGATCAACAAAATACTCCTCCCCCTACTTTATAGCACAGGGAACTATATTCAATATCTTGTAATATTCTAATGGAAAAGAATAGATATTTATATACACGTACAACTACATCACTTTGCTGTACACCAGAAACTAATACAACATTGTGAATCAGCTATGCTTCAAGTAAAATTTTTTTTTTTTTTTGCGGTACGCGGGCCCCTCAC
>NW_006795050.1:0-762 GCF_000442215.2 Lipotes vexillifer
GGGGCACGAACCCATGTCCCTTGCATTGGCAGGCGGACTCTCAACCACTGCGCCACCAGGGAAACCCAATAGTGTCACATTTTAAAATGTGGTTTCATAGTGAGAAGCACTAAAAATATACTTTAAAAAAAATCAGAATTGGATATCCACTATTGAGAAAGTATTACTGAACAGAGAGAATAATGGTCTAATGTGTTAAATTTCCCCAAATTATTGTTTATTTTTGGTGCATATTACTGAAAAGCAAAGTAATACAAGTCTTGCCTACTATTAAAGTACCACAAAAGGGGTCATTTCACAAGACATATGAATATGAAATCATCACACCATACACCTTAAATATATACAACTGTATTTGTCAATTTTATCTCAGTAAAAAAAGAGCCTCAGTTTTGAGGGGACACCGGGTAGTCAGGACACACAGCCAGGGCCCTTTGTAAACCTACGAAACTCACTGAGAGGGGTCTTTTAAAGATTTCCACTGTCTGAGCTGTAATGCCTTTTATTTTTATTTTTTTAACATCTTTATTGGAGTATAATTGCTTTTCATTGTTGTGTCAGTTTCTGCTGTATAACAAAGTGAATCAGCTATATGTATACATATATCCCTATATCCCCTCCTTCTTGTGCCTCCCTCCCACCCTCCCTATCCCACCCGTCTAGGTGGTCACAAAGCCCCGAGCTGATCTCCCTATGCTATATGCAGCTGCTTCCCACTAGCTAGCTATTTTACATTTGGTAGTGTATATATTTCCATGCCAC
>NW_006795051.1:0-1366 GCF_000442215.2 Lipotes vexillifer
ATGTCTTACCAAGGTCCTGAAACTGTCCCAAAGTAAGCCCTGATGCTGTCCCTAAGTGAGGCCTCGAGACTGTCCTTATCAGAAGCCCTGAGAAGGTTTTTAACGAAGACCCTAATGCTGATCCTACAGAGGCCCTTATACTACTCCTAAGTCATGCCCTGACACTGTGCCTAACTCAGGCCCTAAAGATAGGCCTCACTTAGGCCCTGTTGCCATACCTTAGTTAGGCTCTGATGTGATGCATACATCAAGCCCTGAAACTGGTTCTAACTAAGGCCCTGATGCTCTCAATAAATAAGGTCTTCAGGCTAACCCTAGCTCATTTCCTGACACTATCCCTGGCCTGGAACCTTACTCTGTCCCGAGCTAATTTCCTGCCTCTTAACCTCACAGAGGCCCTAAATCTCTCCCTAACTAAGGCCCAGATTAGGCTTAACTAGGACCCTGACACTGTCTCTAACTAAGGCCCAGAATCTGTCCCTAATGTAGGCCCTGCTGCCGGCAATAACTAAAATCGGGACACTACCCTGAGCTAATATCCTGACACATTTCTAACCAAGGGCCTGACCCTGTCCCTAAGAAAGCCCTGTCACTGTCCCTAAGTGAAGGCCTGAGGCTGTGCCTAACTCACGCACTGAATCTATGGCGACCTGAGGCCTTGAAGCTGTAACTACCTCAGGCCCTGATCATATTTTTAACTAACACCCTATTGCCTATCCAAAAAAGGCACTGGTGCAGCTCCTATATCATGCCCTGATACTGTCCTCAGCTAAGGGCCTGACGCTAGGCCTCACTCAGGCCCTATCGCTCTCCCTAAGTCAGGTTCTGATGCTGTCCCTACCTGAAGCCATGACACAGGTTCTAATTAAGGCCCTGATACTCTCAGTTACTAAGGTCTTGACACTATACCTAAGTCATTTCTTGACACGATCCCTAAACTTTACCTTTACCCTGTCCCTAGCAACTGTCCTGCCTCTTATGTGAACTGCAGCCCTTATGCTGTGAATACTTCAGGCCCTGAATTTAGGCCAAAGCCCATGACACTGTCACTTAATAAGGCCTAGATGCTCATCCTAAAGCCGGCCCAGAGCTGTCCCTAACTAATGCCCTAACACTATTCCTAACTCAAGCCCTGACACTTTACCTAACTGAGACCAAGATGATACTCCTATCTAAGGCCTTGACACTGTCCCTAAGTAAGTCCCTGCTGCCGTCAATATCTAATGTCCTGAAACTATCTGATGCTTTCCTTACCTAAGGCACTGCTACCATCAATATCTAATGTCCTGACACTGTCCTTAACTAATTTCTTGGCCCATTTCATACCAAGGTCCTGAAACTGTCACTAAGTAAGCCCTGACGCTGT
>NW_006795052.1:0-320 GCF_000442215.2 Lipotes vexillifer
ACAGAGGAGATATTAAACAATTAGCTTTGGCATTAGAAAGCTAAATGTAAAAACATTTACAAACTTGCTTACATGGACTTTATCTTATACTACATCTTAAGTCACAGAACTCTAATGCAAACACACTGCATGTGCAAAGCAAGATGTATTCATACGCACTATAGATCATAACGAAATTATTTTAAATAGCATGACTAGGCTCTTAAGCTGTTTCTGATAATATCTACATAACAGTTTTTACATCTTTAGAAGGGCACTGGCTCTCATTCAGTGTTTCCTGGCCCATGTCTCCTATGTCATCTACAGACTTAGCACCCAAG
>NW_006795053.1:0-58292 GCF_000442215.2 Lipotes vexillifer
ACCCGTGTCCCCTGCATTAGCAGGCAGATTCTCAACCACTGCGCCACCAGGGAAGCCCAAAGATTATTTTTTAAGAGCAGTTTTAAGTTTACAATAAAGTTGAGAGAATGATACAGAGATTTTCCATATACCCCTTGTCCCCATATGTGCATAGCCTCCCCCGTTATCAACACCACTCATCAGAGTGGTGCATTTTTCACCAAGGATGAACCAATGTCGATATCATAATCGCCCAAAGTCCATAGTTTACCTTAGGGTTCACTCTTGGTGTTGTACATCCTACGGGCTTGGACAAATGTATAATGATATATCTCTCTCACTATACTATCATACAGAGTATTTTCACTGCCCTAAAAATCCTCTGTGCTCTGCCTATTCATTTCTTTTTAGCACTAAATAATATACCATTGGCTGGATGTACCACAGTTATTTATCCATTCATCTACTGAAAGATATCTTGGTTGCTTCCAAGTTTTGGCAATTATGAATGAAGCTGTTGTAAACATACATGTGCAGGTTTTTGTGTAGATATAATTTTCCAGTGCCTTTGGGTAAATATCAAGGAACACGATTGTTGGGTCACGTGGTAAGAGTTTGTTTACTTTCGTGAGAAACTGCCAAACTGTCTTCCAAAGTGACTACTATTTTGTATTTCCACCAGCAGTGGAAGAGAGTTCTGTTGCTTCACATCCCCAATACCATTTGATGTCATCAGTGTTCTGGATGTTGGCCTACAATTATAACAGGTGTCTAGTGGTACCTCACTGTTTCAATTTGTATTTCCCTGATAACATATGATGTGGAGCATCTTTTCACCTGCTTATTTGCCATCTGTGGATCTTTGGTGAGGTGTCTGTTAAGGTCTTTGGCCCATTTTTTTTTTTTTTTTTTTTTTTTTTTTTTTTGTGGTTTTTTGCGGTACGCGGGCCTCTCACTACTGTGGCCTCTCCCATTGCAGAGCACAGGCTCCGGACACGCAGGCCCAGCGGCCGTGGCCCACGGGCCCAGCCGCTCCGCTGGCCCATTTTTTAATCAGCTTGTTTGTTTTCTTACTGTTGAGTTTTAAAAGTTCTTGCCTATTTTGGATAACAGTCCTTCATCAGATGTATCCTTTGCAAATAGTTTTTCCCAGTCTGTGGTTTGTCTTCTTATTTTCTTGACATTGTCTTTCACAGAGCAGAATTTTTTAATTTTAATGAAGTACAACTTATCAATTATTTCTTTTCATGGGATGTGCCTTTGGTGTTGTATCTAAAAAGTTATGGCCATACTCACTTCAGCAGCACATGTACTAAAATTGGAATGATACAGAGAAGATTAGCATGACCCCTGTGTAAGGATGACGTGCAAATTCGTGAAGTGTTCCATGTTTAAAAAAATAAAAATAAAAAAAAATAAAAAGTTATCACCACACCAAAGTTCATCTACATTTTCTCCTATGTTATCTTTTAGGGATTTTAAAGTTTTGTGCTGTTTTATATTTAGGTTTGTTATTCATTTTGAGTTAATTTTTGTGCAGGGTGTAAGGTTTGTGTCTAGGTTCATTTCTTTTTTTTTTTTTTTATGTGGATGTCCATTTGTTCCAGCAACATTTGTTGAAAAGATTATCTTTGCTCCATTGTATTGCTTTTGTTTCTTTGTCAAAGATCAGTTGACTATATTTATGTGGATCTACTTCTGGGCTCTCTGTTCTGTTCCTGTTTTTTAAAAATAGTACTTCCTTCTAACAACTATGCAATTAACTTATTTTTATGTTATTTTTTAGTTTATTTTACTATGTAAGATACATAAGAGCAAACATTTTTTTAAAACTATTGTATCTCCAGTAAAGAACACATTTCACAATATATATAGACACTCTGTAAAAATTTGTTGAATGAATAAATGAGTGAATCACTGAATCAGAAAGTTTCGAAATAAGGTATAATAATACTGACTGCTTGAACTTAGCAGCTTCTGTCCTCTGGTAAATAGAGATGTGAAAGAGGGACTTCCCTTGCTCTTGAAGAAAATACAAATTTTTAGATCCTATATATTTTTAATTTACAGATTCTATGTCCAGAGCTAGTAAGATTCTAATTCTTGTTTTTAAGAATAAATGTTAAAGGAGTCTGACAGAGAGAGAGAGATGAGTGCTATATTGAGACAATAGGAACTATACTCCATTTCTTATTTTTTCTCTGATGTCTTTGAAGTTTATTAAGGAAAGGGGACTTTCCTCTCCTCAAAAGAATTGTGATTTTTCTCCTCTTTTCTTGGAAATCCCTGTGGATGGTACTGAGTTTACAGAATCAGGCATCAGAGAAAGCTCTATTCTGCACTGTAGTGAACTAAAGTAGACTACACTTTAAGAACTGTAGTTTCCTTATGCATTTCTCCTTTTGGAGACATTGACACACACATTTCTGAAATAACTTGGAGCACTGGGTATATTTCATCTACAGGCTTTTGCTTATCACACAAAGCTTCTTGGCTTAAATTGTGCTTTGGTGGACGTCCCCCTGTCCCTGCAACTAAGAGGTGTGGCTTTCCCAGGGATGGCAACTCCTGCGCCAAGAGCAGCCTGTATGATAATTCAGACATAACTAGGTCAATTTCCTTTACTTATCATTCTGCCATAGATTGTATTCATGTTTCCTTTTGTCCTTGGAGACAGTGTTTCAAACTGTAGAAGTAATGAATACATTGAGCAGTCTCTTTTGAAAGGAAAGTGTTACAATGAGATAAATGTTATTAAAATATATTCCTTGAAGGGAAGTCCTTCAGGGCAAGGTAATTTTGCTGAACATATACTTGGTGTTATAATAACATTATACAATACTACTTATGTTATTATATTGGGATAATAATAACAGTTTCTATTTTTCTTCCAAGCCACTCAGGAGAGATTGTGTGTGTTGTGGGGGAGGGTGGAGGTGTTGCTTCAAAAAGGCTTATTTCATTACATGATATTAGTTTAAGGAGAATTTATTACTTTTATATTTAGAGAGAGATGGCCATTGGATACATTTTTCAAATTACTATCTAAGGTCATGCAGATATGGACAGACTATGATTGTTATTTTTAGTAAGGACTGCTGAATAGATGAACCCATAATGATAAATCCAATATAATCAAAATGTTTCTGTTCATCCTTGACTGAGATACACTTTTTCACAAAATATCATTTCTGAAAAGAAATTAGACTAAGATTAAGTGCATTGCTTTTATATTTTGGAAGGATTAAAATTTAAATAAGTAGGAATTGGAAGCCCATAGTGTTTATTTTTTTCCCCACTATAGAGGAGGGGTGATTTGTGAAATGACAGCACTATTGAAAAAAGGAAAGCTAATTGTTGGAATTCGGCACAATTCCAGGAGAGAGAATTGAGAGCTTCATTTTATCTCTGATTGATCCATAGATTATGTTCACTCAAACAAAATTTATTAAACACCTCCTATGGGCTGAGCACAGTGCTAGGAGCTTGGGATGCAAGTATGAACACACTGAAACTCTTGGTCTCATGGAGTATATGTTTCAAAAGTAAATTACTACATATGCTTTCAGATGGTAAGTTTCTTATGCAACTTGATTTGCACTGTAAAATGATATTTTATCAAAAATTTTCTGATTATAGATATGGTATGTGAAACTACCCATAACTCTATTGTCTAAACAACTGTAAACATTGTTTTATCTTTCTAATTATATAACTATATTAAAATATCGCTTTTCACTTAGTATCTATTTGTACATTTAAACATACTGATCCTAATGGTTATAAGATTACATAGAAATAACTAATCTATTCTTCAGCATTTAGGTTGCTTTTAATTTCCTGCTGTTGGGAAGAAGATCTTTGTAAAATGTCTTTGGGTGAATCAGAAATCATTTTTAGGATAAATTCCTATAAGTGATGTGACTCAATACAACAGTAGGGAAATTTTAAAAACTTTTGGTAATATTTTCAAATTGTACACTTTGCAAGAACAATCTATTTTAAAGCTGTTCAGTTAGGGTCTTAGATTAGTGACAATTTCCAGTCTCACTTTCATTCTAATATTGGTTATTGTGTTGCATATTCCTCAGTACTCTGTGCAAAATGCAACATTTTCTCAAACATTATTCACTTATCTTGCTCCTTCAGTTAAGAGGATTATGGTGATGGATAAATAAAATTGCAGAGTGCACATAATTTCTTGGAATGACAAAGCCTCTGCATATATTCAAATTTGCCTTCTGCATTCTCTGGTTATTGCATTTTCAGAGTTAGTTTTCTTTTCTTTTTTTTTTTTTTTCCGGTACGCGGGCCTCTCACTGTTGTGGCCTCTCCCGTTGCGGAGCACAGGCTCGGACGCGCAGGCTCAGCGGCCATGGCTCAGGGGCCCAGCAGATCCGGGGCATGTGGAATCTTTCCGGACCGGGGCACGAAGCCACGTCCCCTGCATTGGCAGGTGGACTCTCAACCACTGCGCCACCAGGGAAGCCCCAGAGTTAGTTTTTATTGGGGAAGATTTCACCTGTGTTCTTGAAAAGCAACAGTGCATTGTTCAGCATAACTCACTGAGGTCAATCTAAATACCACACACTACCCTAGTTTTGTTGCTCTAAATACCATTTTTGGCATTGGGAATCACCAGAGAAAGGGAAGAAAGTAACCCTGAGCTACTTCAGCTCAATTCAACAAACGTTTATTTATCGTCTATGACATATCTGACTCCATCTAAGTACAGGTACTGTAACCATGTGAGTTGAGGCCCAGTTACCTTGGGTATTGCATTTAGCTCTGGAATTTCCTCACAGCTAGCAGAAAATTCCCAATACTTGGGATTATGACCCATATGGTGCCCTGTGCTATTCTTTCTATATAATAATTATGATTTATGTTTTTCTCACAAGAGCTATCCTGTAGTATTCAATTCTGAGAAATAAAGAGAAGAAAGTGTTTCATACTTTCTAGACATACATCAACTGGAAATTGACCGATTACCTGAATATGCCTTTAATATTGGTTAAACAGAGTCAATACATGGGAGGTTTTTGCTAGTCACTTTGAATCACCATAAAAGACTGTGGATGCAGCTCCGGGAGAATATGATGTATGCTCAGTGCAAGGTAAACTTAAGAAAGAAACTCAAAACTTGATTTAAGAGATAGAAAGGAAATGCAATTTCAAGAACATAAATCAAAGTTTGTTTCCTGGAATGTGTGTTTTAAGTGAATCTGATATTTTGCTGCTTAGTCAATAGAAATTGAAAGTATAAAGAAGTGGATTCTGAGATATATTTGTAGTCTTATCAGATATTGCTGTGCAGACATCTCATTTAGTGTGGTGATACCCACTCATGGTGAAATATTATATATATATATTTTTTCTTCTTCCCTCCCTCCCTCCTTCCCTCTCTCCTTCCTCTTTCTTTCTTTCTTTCTTACTTTCTTTCTTTCTTTCTTTCTTTTCTTCCTTCCTTTCTTTCTTTTCTTTCTTTCTTTCTTTCTTTCTTTCTTTCTTTCTTTCTTTCTTTCTTTCTTTCTTTCTTTCTTTCTTTCTTTCTTTCTTCTTTCTCTTCCTGCCTTCCTTTCTCTCTCTCTCCCTTTCTTTCTTCCTTTCCCTCCCTCCCTCCCGCTCTCTCTTCCTTCCTTCCTTCCTTCCTTCCTTCCTTTCTTTCTTTCTTTCTTTCTTTCTTTCTTTCTTTTCTTACCTTTTATGTTACATGGTAGTAAGAAAGCCCCATCACATCAGAATTCTGCTCAGAAAACTCCTGGCAAGGGGCACACTGCCAAATACAGAGTGAGTATGTATGCCAAATTGAAATCTCCATGTGATTTTGTCATGAAGCATAATGATCTGGCAGCTAAAAATGAGCACAAGCAGATTGCCTTTCCTTCCTTCTATTTGCAGTTATTCCTTTGGAGAATATTTTTCACCTTTGGATGGAGCTGAATTCCAAATATTTTGCTCATTTTCCAAATACAATTTTGAAAAAATTCTATTTGCCCTATCAGACAGATGACCCTCCAATTTATCAGCTCTGGCTTTAGATTACATTCTCCCACTTTTTAAAGTTGCACATAATAGCATGGCCTTAAATGCACTGACTTAAAATTATCCTTTTAATAGGAGGAAACTCATTTTTTCCCCCAAAATAGTTTTCAGCACTGTCTTCTGTCTGAAAGTGTATCTGAGTTCAAGAAGACCATTGTCAAATAACTAGATGTGTGTGTGTGTGTTAATAATGCTCAGAAATTGCCAGAACTCCTAAGATTAATTCGATCTTCTAACTAGAGGAGAAAAAAAAGAAAAACTGTTAAAGAACATATCATTGTAAGTAAATTTTTTTTTTTGTTGAAAACATATATTTTTTTTCTATTAAACCCACAATTGAATATCACTGTCTGTTTGGATCAGAAAGACATGAAGCAGTTGATTTAAAAATTTTGCATATCTATACTATAACAGTAGTATAAGTTAAAGCTGTATTTTAAGAAAGTTGTGGTTTAGTGGAAGAAAGTTCAGGGTCCTGAAAGAACAATAGTAAAAGGAGCCAATTATCTTTAAATTGTCTGGCTCAGTAGGAAGAATCCTTTCATCTTTTTTCACCAAAAGCATTTTTAGCCAAGCCTAATATCACTATTTCATACTAGTCTGTGTTTTTCCTGGACACTGAGTGCCTTTGGGTCAAATTCTGCCATTGCTATAGTGTTCATGATTTGGGGTAAGTTACACAAAGTTCCTGAGAGTTGTTTTATTTGTCTGTTAAGACATGAGACACAGTGTGAGGTTTCACTGAGTACATGTGAAAAAAAGTCTCAACTTTGTTAGATTTAGGATACATTGGTTCACTTATTCTGTCATTTGAACTAGAGAGCTACCAGCTGGACCCTTGTCCATTAGCATATATTTTAACTTCATTAAGAATTAATGAGCTTCCTCAACTTGGTAAAGGACACCTACAAAAACACTACAGGCAACATTACACTTAATGGTGAAAGACTAAATGTTTTTTCCTAAGATCCAGAGCAAGACAAGGATGTCTACTCTCACCACTTCTATTCAACATTGTACTGGGGGTTCTAGGTAGGACAATTAGGCAATACAATGGGAAAAATAAAGGCAGACAGATTGGAAAGTAAGAATTAAAACTATCCTCATTTGCAGATGGCATGATCTTATAGAAAATCCTAAGGAATTCACTAAAAAGCCTATTAGAACTAATAAAGTTCAGCAAGTTTGCAGGATTCAAGATCAATATATTGAAAAATTGTATCTCTATATATTTGCAAAGGGGATTCCAAAAATGAAATTAAGACAACTTTATTTATAATAGTATCAAAATTAAACAAAAGAAATACAAAACTTATGCTCTAAATACTGTATAGCATAGTTAACAGAAAACAATAAATGGAAAAACATTCTATTTTTCATGGATTGGAAGTCTTAATATTGTTAAGATGGCAATATTTGGAAATATTCCCAAATTGATCTACAGATCCAATGCAATCCTTTTCAAAATTACAGCTAGCTACTTTGCAGAAAATTACAAACTGCTCCTAAAATTCATATGGAAATTCAAGGGATCTAGAATAGCCAAAATGATCTTCAAACAAAAATAACAAATGTAGAGACTCATATTTTCAGACTTTAAAGCTTACAACAAAGCTATAGTAATCAAGACTGGCATATACAGAACATTAAAACAGAATTGAGAGTCCAGAATAAACCTTCACATTTATGCCCAACTAATTTTTTACAACAATGCCAAGATCCTTCAATGGGGGAAAGAATAGTCTTTTTAACTAATGGTCCTGGGACAACTGGATATCCATACACAAAATAATCAAGTTGAACCCCTACTTGGCATCATATATGTAAGTTAAATAAAAATGGATCAAAGAACTAGGTGTAAGAACTAAAACTATAAAACTCTCAGGAGAAAACATAGGCATAAATCTTTGTGATTTTGAATTAGTCAATGGTTTCTTAAATAGGGCATCAAAAGTGCAAACAGGGCTTCCCTGGTGGCGCAGTGGTTGAGAGTCCGCCTGCCGAGACAGGGGACACGGGTTCGTGCCCCGGTCCGGGAGGATCCCACGCGCCGCGGAGTGGCTGGGCCCGTGAGCCATGGCCGCTGGGCCTGTGCGTCCGGAGCCTGCGCGTCTGGAGCCTGTGCTCCGCAACGGGAGAGGCCACAACAGTGAGAGGCCTGCGTACCACACACACACACACACACACACACACACACAAATAAAAGTGCAAACAGGTAGAAGAAAAACAAATAATTAGATTTTATAAAAATTAATTTTGTACTTCAAAGGATAATGTGAAGAAATTAAAAAGGCCACAAAATGAGAGAAAATATTTGCAAATCATATGTTTGATAGAGGACTTGTATCTAGAATAAGTAAAGAACTCTTACAAAGCAACAATAAAAGGGCAAATTACTCAGTTAAAAATGGACAAACGATGTGGATAAATATTCCTTCAAAGAATAGATACAAATGGCCAGTAAACACATGAAAAGATGCTCAATGTCTTTAGCCATTAGAGAAATGCAAAAAAAGCACAATAAGATACTACTTCACACCAAGTAGGATGGCTAATAACAAAAATGACAGATTATAATTGTTGGTGAGAATGTGGAGAAATCACAGCCCTCATACACTGCTGGTAGGAATGTAAAATAGCACAGGTCTTTGGAAAACAGTTTAGAAGATCTTCAGAATGTTAAGTACGGAGTTACCATATGAACCAGCAATTCCACTCCTAGGTATATATCAAGAGAAATAAAAACATATGCACATACAAAACTATGTATTAACTATGTTAATATACTAAAAACCATTGAACTCTACACCTTAAATGGATGAATTGTATGGCATGAAAATTATATCTCAATAAAGCTATTAAAAATGGAATTAATGAATGTAAGTAGCTTTTAGCTTGTGTGGTATGAACACATTTAAAATCAGAGCATACTTCCTATAAAAAGCAATCAGATTTAGACAGGACATATCTAGTTGGAATAAATGGCTAAATTCATGTGGGCACCAAAAGCAGTCTAGTACGGAACATTTTCTGTTTGGCTAAAGTAGCCGTTTGATCTAAAACAAATAAAAATGGAAAAGTCAAGTTAACCTGTAATTGATTTACTAGGAATGTTATGTATTGGCATGTACATAAGAGAAAATAAATTTTATACACATACATATACACTATATATATACTATATACACTATATACTATATATATACAGCATATAGCTATATATATATGCCTGTATATGCATGTATTTACAGTTGTGTTTTTATGTATGTTTTATTTTATTATTATTATTTTTTTTCATTATTTTTTTTTTTGCAGTACGTGGGCCTCTCATTGTTGTGGCCTCTCCCATTGCGGAGCACAGGCTCCGGACGTGCAGGCCCAGCGGCCATGGCTCACGGGCCCAGCCGTTCCACTGCATGTAGGATCTTCCCGGACCGGGGCACGAACCCGCGTCCCCTGCATTGGCAGGCGGACCCCCAACCACTGTGCCACCAGGGAAGCCCTTCAGTTACCCATGGACTGATAAATAGAGTATGTGAAAAAAGAAATCAAACCTAACAGCAATATACTAACACTTAAGACCATCAACCAAAAAAGAAAAATTCTACAAGCTTTCAAAATGGGGGTAGGGGATGGGGACAGGGAATTATACCTACAAAGGAACAAGAATGAGACTGCTGTCATTGACATTAAATGAGTTAATATATGTAAATTTCTTCGAATATTCTAAGGTTTTATATATATATATATATATATATATATATATATATATATATACACTATGGTGATAATGGAAAGAAAATGGAATTCAATATGTATGCTGTATGTATGTGTCTGTGTTTATATACATATGTATATATATCTGTATAAAGTGTACTTCACATGTTGAATGAGTTAATGATTAATTTCTTACATTTTCAGCTGTGTCATTTTATTTTATATTTTAAAGCTCTGCCCAGAGCATCTATAATAAATAAAGCAATGGAGTAAACGCAGGGATATCCAGGCATATCCAGTAATGAGTGCTTCTAAAATGATACAATTTCATCTTATATTTTAATGTTGCTTCTCTTCAGGGTGTTATGTTTGTGCTATTGGAAAAATGTTATATTATTGTTTGCATACTCTGAAGAATATTGTGCCTGAGAGGAGACAACTTTTCGTATGCAGAGACATAGGCAAGTGGGAAGTTCTTTCTTCCTGCTTGTACATTCCAGGAACGAAACCAGGGA
The DNA here is from genome assembly GCF_000442215.2 of Lipotes vexillifer. Taxonomy (NCBI): domain Eukaryota; kingdom Metazoa; phylum Chordata; class Mammalia; order Artiodactyla; family Lipotidae; genus Lipotes; species Lipotes vexillifer. The sequence continues at coordinate 10,257 of NW_006795053.1, forward strand.
ACAAAACAGGTTACTAAAAAGAGAAAGAGTATAGGACTGATTGACTGCTAATTAAAAAATTGGCAAGTGTCCTATGTAGCTAGCTGGCTTGAAAATTATCCCAAACTAGAGTCATTGCTGCTTAATTGTAGACATGCCTAAGCATCCAACTCAGTCTATCTCCAAATGACACAAGTGCTTCTTGTATGATGGAAATGCAGGTGAATGTTTCCTACATGTCTAGAGAACCAACCTAGGTTTAGTTTTAGATGCTCAAATGAAAGCTATGCCATACTGATTTCTTTCTTTCTGATTCTCCTCACCATGTCTGAATACAGATACTGGTGTGAATGTACATTAGCGTATAGTTTATAAACAAGATGAAAGCAACAAATGAACAATGTTCCCTATTTATCCCTAGACCATGTACTGCATTAAACATACAGTGTAAAACTGGTAATGAAAGTGGGTAAATCTTTGTGCATTTATTAAAAGTTACAATCTGATATTTAAGTATTTTGAAAACTACTTCAAAGTGAAATGAGTATTTTGGTTGATATTTGGGTTATCTTTGGTTATTAATATAAAAGAATTAGATAAAAATTATCTAAAATGTTGGCAATTTTTATATAGTTAGAACTAAGTATTTTACTCCTCCTCTGGCTTTGCCCTCAACAGAATTATTTAATGATTATAAACAAGTGATATCTTTTTTTGTTACCTTAACAACCCCTAAAATTAGCTTCAGGGATTTCCCTATCCATCATTCTATGTAGGCTAGCTGGGGCTCCACTCTCATCTTCAAAGTTTGCAAAAGTGACTTAGGCCAAAGCCATTTTGTTTAGAGATGAGCAGATGACCAAAATTAAGCTTTAAGTATGAATCGTATGGCCTATATAGGAACACTCAGAAAGAAATTTCCTTCTTATCTGTGGGTTGGAAATTAATTGGCTACTACCATGTAACCACAAGGGAAGCATCTTTCTGAGGTTGAGGAGTAATGCTGAGGTTGCCCAAGAAAATGTAAGAAACCAGACTCCAAATATGTTATTAGTATTCAGCCAGTAACACAAATCAATAAACTACTTTTTGCTTAAGACAGCTTCAGTCAGGGTTTCTATCATTTGCACTGAAATGAACCCAATTTCACAAATTGTGGGAAATCCTCTTTACACTGAATAGTTGCTTTTGACCAAAAATTGTAGTGTTTTAGAAAAAGTTAGATCTGGATGTGATGGAAATTGGCTAATCCTTAAAAATATCCCACTGGAATTACAACTTAAGAATTCTCATTTTATCTTTGTCATTCTTTTCTTAGAAATATTGTTCTTTTTCTCCAATACAGAAGGTGGTTGACATAATTTTATTAAGGTTTTACAAATTATGAGAAAGTAGATGGAGGTAAGACATGATGCCTTTGGAAACAAGGATCCTGCTGCATTTTGTGTTTCTATCTTTGATTTATTCCTTTGTGCAAAAGTAGGACATTGAATAGTTACAATCTTTAGGCATCCACAAAGCTACCAGGAAGAGGATAAGAGGCACAAATGAAATTTTAGCCTTATATCTTGACTTATGGATGATGTTAGTCTTGATCAGGTCCTTATTTCAGATATCTTCTGTATGTTGACTTATTCACTTCTGAAAAAAAATAGTTGTAGTCAAAGAATAAAAGTGCCCAGTAATCTCTGTTAAGCTTTGCCCACCCAGTACCCAGGTCATGGTAGGCAGGAATTTGTATGCAACCACAGGCTTCTGACTCAATGGTGAGGGGAGTTTGGTATCAGACACTTCCTTGAATAGACTGTAATAGAGATCATCCCTGATTTAAGACTTGGTGTTCCTCCTGTATTCTCTGAAACTGAAGCTCACTCTCAGCACTGCTTTCTGCATTTTTCCTATCCTGTTAACATTTATCACAATTTATCACATGTCCTGGTTCTAATGTGCAGGGACTGTTACTCAGGTTAACTTTGGCTGAACTTTTGAATATTTCCTCCTTTTCTCCAGTCTTCTCTTTCTTCAATTAGATTGTGGTATAGTTTGATCAGGCAGTCAGACATTCAAAGGGGTCATCTTACCTAATTCCAATTTCAGTAAAAAAATATGTATGTATATATATGTATTTATATATTTTTTTCTGGCTCTTCTCAGAGCACGAGAATTCTGCCTTGCTTGTTCTCACCTTACTTCTAGAAAATAAAACCCATCTCAAAGTGTTCCTATCTGCTTGCCTTTTGCTTCAAATACAGACTCCTTTAGCTTCCCTGGTACCAAGCTTCACTCACACATGAGGAAACTTGGCTTTTAGTTGGGGCTGCTGACAACTCTGTCCCTGAATTTTTCTTTGAGCATTTTCAGCTGTAACCCTTGGATCCAGTCCTTCCTGACAAATCCGCACTGTCTATGGGACTTCCCACTGGTGGCTGTCTTTCCTTAAGGGTGTGCCCTTGTCAGAGTTCAGCTCTTACTTCCTGACCCTGTATTGATAATGCATTCTGTCAACTCTTTTCCCTTGTTTTTCAGTTCTCTTTGCCTAGTTGCCCAAAAGAATAGTAAACGGTTTTTCAAGCTATGAGATACATTATGACTAGATTTTCATTGTGTTAAATATTGTAAGACATGGGCTTTTAAAATTGTTTCTTAGAAATCACCATTTCAGTGTTGGGAAAGTTTAGAATCAGAGAATATCTCAAATTTTAAAAAAAGGTGGATTTTTTTTTTTTGTATTCTGTTTTTGGTCTTGTTTTAAAAAATATGTGAACTCATTATATAATAGCTGGTAATTCTAAGTAGTTCTCTTTTGTTCTTAATTTAGTTCATTGTTGTTATTTGGTGTGAACTTCTAAATTTTATTTTTATTAATGGTAAGGAAAATCAAGCCAATAGTAAACATAGGGAAATACAGAATCCATATGACTCAACCAATATGAACAATACCAACAATTTAACACAATGTGAAATATGATTTTTATTTTTCAAGCTTTGTGTGTTAGCTTGGCTTCTGGGAAAATAACACTTTCCTTGGTCCGCTTTGAACACAGGGAGTTTTCTCTCCTCGACTTTCCTGAACTTTGTTAAACATTTGTTGCTGTTTTCTACTTGTCCTCTCTTTCTCTAATTAAATGGTGATGTAGTTTGACAAGACAGTCAAAAATTCAAAGTGACATATGGAGGCTTTCCACTCTGTTTTCCATCTGGGAGAATTATGAAACAAGAATGAGGGAAAGGGGGAGGAATGGTGAAAAATAGAGTTATTGCAGTGATGAAGGGCAGAAGGAAATGTGATGTGAGACAGGAATGAAGCCAAACAGGTAAAAGAATTGGGGATATGCATTGGGTCTTTCTTTCTTTTTTTTTCTTTTTTTTTTCTTTTTTGTATTACGCGGGCCTCTCACTGTTGTGGCCTCTCCCGTTGTGGAGCACAGGCTCCGGACACGCAGGCTCCGGACACACAGGCCCAGCGGCCATGGCTCACGGGCCCAGCCACTCCGCGGCGCGTGGGATCCTCCCGGACCGGGGTACGAACCCGTGTCCCCTGCATCGGCAGGTGGACTCTCAACCACTGCGCCACCAGGGAAGCCCCAAAATGCAAATATTTTATACTGAATTTTTATATGAACTATGAATCCACATCTTCCCAAATCAGTGAAGAGTTATAGGAAGAGAAACAAATAGTTTGACTTTACTCATTCCCAAAACGTCTCTATATTTCATGTCCTATCGAATGGATTTTATGATGTTCTTTTTGAATATTTGCAGTCATTATCTGGAAAATGTAAATATTTTGAAATGTGTCATTAAAGGTATATATTATTTCTTATATTTTAAGCTAGCCAATATGAAGAAACATTTTTGAACCCTGCAGGTAGGATTCTTTAAAAAGAGATTAATTCCTTCCAAATAGCATCACCTCTATGTAAACACAAAGTATAATTTAAACTGTAAGAGGGGCGGGGCAGATGCCACCTATAGCAGCCCTGCTCAGACATTGGTCCGCACAGAAGTGGCCCCTCCCTCTTCCCTCTCCTCTGTATAAAAAGAACCTGAATTCAGACTGGGACAAGATGATCTTTTTCAGATGCTTGTGTGCCATCTTCTCAGTCTGCTAGCTTTCCGATTAAAGTCATTATTCCTTGCCCCCAAAACTTATCTCCCGCTTTATCAGCCTGTCTTGCTGCGAGCAGAGCGAGCTTGGGCTGGGTAACAAAACTACTTTTTAAGGCTTTGTACACTTGTATGATTTTAGGTGACTGTGTTTCTTTTATGTCTTTGCTGATTGTCTCTCATCCCTACTTGCCCCATTCTGGAGTGCCTTCCATCATTCTCCTAGAGTTTGGTTCTGTGAGTTAAGCACACAAGTTAGTCTTGTCTGTGTAGTTGGCTAAATTATTCAAAAAAAATTTTTTTTTTTGCTTCGTCTGATGCCTTTAGTCATAGACACCTGACATCATACCCAAAGGTCAAACAACCTGAAACTCACCATAGATAGCCACTCTCTTCATCTGCAATCCTCTTCCTTACCCCCAGAATGAGAAATTCTAGTACAAAAACTAGTTTTATTTAAATTGATTGGAAAGAAAATATCACTTCCCACCGAAAACTCATTTGTTCTTAAGACCCCAGCTAACATATGTTGCTTCTTTGAGCAGATTAGAACTCTCCTCTCCCCACACAAACACACATACCTCCCTTTGAGTAGATACAGCTCTGTGGCTGCACAAAATTTTAAGCAGAGCACACACTAGATTTCTGCTGCCATGTGCTCCTCAGCTGGGCACAGTTCTGCAGTGACCCAGCACGTTCAGTCCTATATAAATTATAATCTCCAGATTAAAAGATGTAGAGACGATCTCTGAAAAGAAATAGGTAATGGATAAATTGGAAACTGGAATAAACCTGCATGTACAAAATACAAAGTATTTAAATTTTACATTATACTGATAGGTTTAATTTTGACTATATTAATAATACATGTTTATTTTAGTAGAGTTCAAACATAAAGAAAAAAGAAAAGAAAAATACCAATTTTCCCAGAGTTAGCTATTATGAAGATGAAGTTTTCATATTGTTTTTATTTTTTTCCAACAAAGCTCTCACTTATTTATTACTGAGCCAAAGCACTAGTGTAGAAACACTGACAGAAAGAGAAAAACCATTTTCCCAATAAAACACATCCAGCTGTTCAGATAGTAGTGATGTTTTCAGAGTGGTATGGTAAGACTTAAGTGACCCTGACACAGAATATGTGTGCCACCTCACATAGGGCTCCTTATAGACCCAGCTTGGTTCTTTTCCATTGTCTTCTCTTGGGGTTGTACCTGATGTTATTACCAGTTTTCGTTCGAATCCACTGGGGAATGGAACAATTCTTCTTTCGTTTCTTGGCTGGGAATCTCTTGACCCTGAGAGTCTTATGAGAAGACATGGCAAGGAGCAAATGCAACGGTTCATAGGATGGCAGAGAAGAGCAGAGAGAGCTGTTTTTATTTAAAAAGAAAGAATAAACATTACTCAAGTCACTTAACACTTATGTATATTGTGACAATAACTTCTAATTTTATAATGTTTCAAAATGGATATACTAAAATTTACTAATCCTTAGTTGTTGGAAAAGTGAATAGTTTTAAGTAAAATATCTTTCTACAACTTGAATTTCTGATGTTATTCATCTGAATAATGAATTATTTGCCTTTTAATGACATAAAAATTTCCATGCAACCTAAAGTAGAGGCCACTGCTAGGGAGAAGTCTTTTTCTGTTAACATGCATTATTAATACTATTGTAATTATAACCACATTGCTACTGGAGAAAATTATTTTATTATGAGTTTCAGTGTCTGATATTAAGGATTAGATTTTATCCTCCATACTGCAGTTTTAATAGCATAATATATCAAGGGTTCATTTACTGTTTTAGGTAGAGCCACAGATTTGTTTATTCATAGACTGTTAAGTAACCAGACTGCACAGCTGAAAATAATTTGCAAATTTGATTCATTTTCTGACTTAATCAGGCTTCAACTTTAAGAACATAAATACTGAAACACAAAACATTGTTTCTATTGTGATTCTAACTTGTAAAAGTGTAAGAAAGTAATATTATTGCCTATGGTACTATGCAGGTTGCTATTTCTTTGCTTGAAAAGACTCCTTAACTAGAAAAATTGTTTATATCACTGTTTTAATGTTTGCACTTATTACACATGAAAACACGGAGCCACTTAATCGAAGAAAAAATTGTCTAATTTCTTTCCTGTGGACTGACAAACACTGGGGGTGCAAGAGATATTTTTCAATCTATTTAGACATAGTTGCTTTTAAGCCAGTGGTTCCCTCTTTTACCACCCACTAAGTGCTTCTCTCAGCATCCAAGGTCAGTGGCTATTTTCAATAAAAATTCTATAAACTGTAACTCATTGGTGTCATTACTAATCAGATAGTATCTTTCTAATAGCTAACCAGGATTTCTCATAGTAAACTGGAGTAATTTTCAAGGACATATAAAGTGACTGGTTTTCTTACCTAAACCACAATTTACATGTGGTACTGTGGACCCAATGGATGGCTACTGCTAATAATGCAGATGCCCAGGAAGCCAAGACAATTGAATTTGACCATGGGATGTCCAGCTTCCTTTAATGAACCAAACATTTACCACTGACTTGCAGGCTTCCACCCCAGCACCCATTGAGACACATTCATTCTGCTTCAAAATGGCATCAGTCATAGGAAGGTCAGAAGCACATCTTCCATGCTTTATGGGGCAGCATTTTGTTTCTGCTCCTGGGAAGTAGATACATGTGTGAGCACACACACAATTGCCTTCTGAGAAAAGTCTTTCCTTTCAGATATTTCCACTGCTCACATCCATGGAGGTTGGGGAAGAGTCCTGCCCACACACCTCGCAACCTGGATGCTAAATTGTGCATAACTCACCCTGTTACACAGCCAACTGAGGCAACAGTTCATTTAAAAGAAACAACCTCAAGATGATGCTTTGTCCTTGTCTCAATTCATAGCCCCACAAAGTTTGATAAGTAGGCTACGTGACTGGACATTCCTTTTATGCCTCTGCTTCACGTTTCCCAAAATTATGTCCTAATATTTTACCAAAAAAACATTTATTAAAAAGCCATATGTCTGCATTTCAATTAAACTTGCTGTTGACCATATCATTTATTACTTTGTTCCTAGGGACTAATACCACTCAGAAAAAACAAAAGGGGAGGGGTTTAAAAAGTTGTTTTTCACACTGAATTGGTATATTTTCTACTGTTAGATAATGACATTTTCCTCTTTCTGTTGATTGCTAAGATACTCAGGTAAACTATATGCTCATTTGTTGGTCTTTTCTTCAGCTACAACGTATGGCTCACAGTGGAAGCTCAATAAATTTTTGTGAATTTTTTTTTTATTGCATGCTGACTCAACTAGCTCTTGCAATGAATAAGTTTCCTCCCACACTTTTCTTCCTCTTTTTTCTACAAATCTGTTGATTAAATTAAATGTGACAGGAGTACATGGAGACTTCTGGGTGGGATGGAAATGTCCTGTACCCTGATAATAACTATTACATGGGTGTATACAATTGTTAAAATTCACCAAGCTGTATCTCTTTAAGAATAGGTGTTGTTTATAGTATCCAAATTATACCTCAATAAAGATGAGTTTGAATAAGAGTGTAGAGTCAATACTCATGTGTTGAGTGCAGTTTCTTTTGGCATGCTAAAATATCAATACTATCTTTACATGAAAGAAGCATATTTCAAAATGTAATAAAATGTATCCTTGAGAAAGCTTGCAATATTTATATTAAAGATAGTCACTGTGTTTGGAAGTGAGAACAAGAATTTGAGTCATATGAAACAGAGGCAAGTCTCAGGTAGAAAATTAACTCAGAGTAGAACCTGGGGAAATGCTTCCTCTTTTGTAAAATTGGACTCAGTAGCTTCTCATTAAGATTGCGATAAGATTTTGTGTTTCTACAAGAATTCTGCAGTCAATATGTAGTAAATATATATTTATACATATATTTTTCTATTGTATTAACAAAAGGCTAAATTGACAGTTTACATAATCTTTTACAAGTCCACGTATATTAAAATATCATATGATTCCATAGAACACAGGAAATAGAATATTTTAGCGGTCATACCACACATACCAATTCTCCAGGTGTGTTATCAAAAACCTGTAAGAAGCATTATTTGGAGCCCTCTGCTAGGGCCCGGACCCAGGATTCTGGATGTGAGGTCACAGAATTTGGTATTGTATCCTTGAAATTTGCTAAGAATTTGCTAAAAAAGTAGAGCTTAAGAGTCTTCACCCCCCACCATGTGATAGATATGTTAATTAACTTGATTGTGGTAAATATTACACAGCATATACATATATTAAATCCTCACATTCTACACTTTAAATACGTACATTTTTTGGTCAGTTATACCTCAATAAAGCTGAGAAAAAAGAATTCAGGGTCGGAGCTATAACAGTTCTGGGTCATGTCTCCCAGCGGACCCTCAGACCAAGATAAAAAGAGCAAGGTGATGCAATAACCACATGTGAGTCACCTATCAGCAGAAGGAGGCTGAAGAGAGCGATAAATGGGCAAACAGAATGCATCTCACAATCAAATTAGACACTTTTAATGATTAGGGACAAAAGCTATAGATAAATCAAGCCAGTTACAAATGATAACCTAAAATGATAATAGACGTAGCGACAAAAGAATAAATCATTTAAACAAGAAAATGAGTCAACTGAAGGCAATCTATTCACTTTGAGTCTGAATGAGAGAGGCAGAGAGAAAAGTTCAGGGTCATAAAATACCAGTAGCATCTAAACGTTAAAGCAGAGGCCACATCAGATGTTATAGAGAACTGGGAGGATGAGGAATAAGAAAGAACACACATAGGTATGAACACACACATCCCCCCCATGACATATGCCCTTCTCTCACCAATAGTCTCATACTTTGTGTGTGTGAAAGAAATCATCCAAAATATTATTAAAAGAGAAGTCAAATGTAAAGGTATTTGTGGGTGAAGAAGCAGGGGCAGGGATTGTAGACTACACATTTGGGAAATGGGATGGTATAATATTAGCTACAGAAGGTATCAGACTTGAGGGAATATTTTTAGGGTGTGCAGACATGGGCAGTTTTGTGATCTGATTGAAGGAAACAGACAGAGGAAGATTGAGGATGAGAAATGTGTGTAAAGGTGTCTTTTGGGAGAGTAAGAAAATAAATGGATATTTAAGAAAGAATGGAGGATAAAGGTTAATTTATTCATTATTATGTGGCAGTCCCATAGGACACTGTCAACAGTGCACTAATAGGGGTTGGGTATTGGCTCAGGAAAGTGTGGATCGTGTTTGTTAAGGAGTAGAATGGAGTCACATATAGAATTGAATTTTGGAAGAAGGGATAGAGGGAGGGATATATTTTATATGTGCATATTTGCCTTAGTATGTTTGGAAACTACAAATAATAGAGGCAGGAGGCTGGGGGATAGATGACGACACACTAAATACATGGCTTGGTGAGTAGGCTGAGTTATGTAATTCAGGTTAGGATTATCAGTCTTTAACAAGTCCTAAGTTCTAGTGGGACAGTTGGTGTGACATTGTAAGGCTGAGTCGAGCTGCTCAGTGGTAGAGCAGGCAAGGGTCATAGAATGGCTGCTGGAAAATCTGCATTAATATTAACAGCCAACAGTTCCTGAGCATTACTAAGTGGAGGGCACTCTTCTAAGCGAACTGCATAGCTTAACTTATTTATTATTTATATGAGATAGGAGCTATTAATATCTCCATTTTTTTTTTCAGAGGCACAGAGAATTTAAGTAACTAGGCCAAGATTTCACGACTTGTAAATGGAGAAGCCAGGCGTAGGACCCAAGCTTCTGACTCTAGAGATCACGCTTTCAACCACAACATTATTCCGCCTCCCATATTAGTGAACTCAATGAGTTGCTAAGTGAGAGTCCTATTTTCTCTTAGGCTGCTCTTCAAGGGAAGTTTCAGGCCTACAAAGGAGGTCTGGATAAACTTGCCCTTCTCATCATCCAGAGCAGGCCCTATGCTTTCTGCTGGGTAGAGACTCACGTTCCTTTCTGCCTCCAAGTGCCCATGTTCTCATTTTCTGCCTCATGTTAGCCTGGGCAGGGTACTGGGTATTGGCTCAGGAAAGTGTGAACTGTGTTTGTTAATGAGTACGATGGAGTCACATAGAGATCTGAATTTGGGAAGAATGGGTCAGTCTGATTCATTTTTTTCCCATAAACCTACAATTACTTCCCAGACTATTATAAGATTACAAAGGCTATTGAAGACAATGGGGATTGTTTCTGTCACCTACTGCTGTGTAAAATACCACATCAAAATTTAATGCCATGAAAAGATGAGCATTATTTCTTATGCTTATGAAATCTTGGAAATTATTGGCTTTCCTTAAGTGATAGAGAGTAATAGTTACTAGTATTTATTGTCATCAACAGGAGCAACAGTAGCACAAATACAAACAATCCACAACAAGGTATTGGAGATCTTATACCTCTTCTATTGCTGGCGCCCCAATACCCTTGAGTCAGGGATGTGAAATGTGGGGATGGTCACAGACTGTTCTAGGTGACTCCAGGATTGTTTCAATGAACTTAGCATAGTATGTAAAAAGAGCATTGAATCAAACATAAGAAGACTTGGGGACAGTCTTGTTTCCACCATTTGGTAGCTATGCTAACTTGGACAAATCATAGTCACTTAGATTCTGAGTCAGTTTCTTAGTATGGCCAGTGGGGCAGATACTCACCTCATTGGCTTGTTACAGTGTGGCAGTGACAATCAGATTACTAATGTGCGCAGGGCACTTTGAAAAAGGTAAAACAGTAAGCCAGCAATACCTAATATGTATTAGAATCTTTCATACTGTGTTCCTATCTGAAATGCTTTACATGTTATTAAATCGGCTATGAAGTTGGTGGTATTATTCCTGTCTTGCTGTTGGGGACCCTAAGGCACAGAGAAGGTCAGTAATTTGTCCAAAGCCAGGCAGCTCATAAGTGGCCGAGTGAAGAACCAATGAGAAGGTGCTCAAGGCTGACAGGAACCAAGGAGAGAGGGGCTTGCTCCTGATAGGGAGGGAACTAGAGAAGCCTGTAATAGGTGCTATCATGATGGCACAGAATGAATGGATCCAGTGGAGACAGGGGCGGGTGTCTGCACGGGGCTGACAGGGAATAGCTGAGTACAGCTTTGATTGATTATTGGTTCCTGTTCTCTTGGAGGCATTAGATATGGCAGAGGAAGGCTATTGTGCCTCAGGCTTTAACTCAATAAGCCACTAATCAGTCCTTCAGTGAACACCACCCCAACTTCTTCCCTCAGGAACTTGAGGCTCTAAGCAAGGGCTTTTTAGTTACTTGGTTTTATACAGAGAAATGAGCTTGGTCCTTAGTGATTTTGTTTGCTACACTAGGATTTATATCTTATGGTTTCTTTCATCCTATTTTTCATTGTGTGAAACAGAAAGAAGATAAAATGTAAGCTTGATAACCTTGGGGATAGCCCAGGCCCTAGATGCTCATCTTCCAAGGCCTGAGTCAGAATCCTTAGCTGAACATTCAGGCAATTTCCTCTCCTCCCTACAGAGAGTGATGATCCCTAGGACTTTGGAGAATGCAAACCATTCCATGCATAAAATTAATGCTGTAATAAAATTTGACAGTGAAAATCCAGGAGAAAATTCACCCCCAAATTTTATGCACCCAGCCTGACAAGTGGAGTGACTTGACAAAAATACTGCTTTCTTACCATTTGTACATTTATTAGCTCTCTAAATGATTCCTATAAAGTAGACTGTGGCCTTGACTTTCCTAACTTTGCCAAGGGCTTATAACTTGAGTTGAAAGTAAAGTCACTGATGAAGGATAAGATACTAATTATTTGCTATTTATTTGGCAAAACATTGCTTCATTTCCTCCTTTAGGGAACCACTGTGCTACAGCAAAGGAGAGGAAGAGGCGATCTTAAACTTCAAGGGATTCTTAAAAGGGAGACTGTCAGATGAAGAAGAATCCCAAAACCAAAGGAAGGACTAGCTCACAGGAGCCTATCCCTTCAGTGGAAATCCAGAGAAGTTGTAGAGCTGCCCTCCTGAGACCATGTTGTCAAGAGGATCCCAAGAGGGAGTGCATGTACATAAGCCGAGGTGGAGAAAGATCTGGGCCACTTTCCCATGTGCCCAGCTAAAGGAGTAAGCCATGAAAGACTACGAGTATACACATGCCAGAATCTAACCATGACAGAAGGTTCTAGTGAACAGAGATGTGTCACAAAAGTGAAAATCAGTGAGAGCAGAGTGCACAAGGATGACTGAGTCAAGATATATGTATGGTGGGTACTTAGGGCAAAAATCAAGACAAAAGCTTGTATACAGGCCTTGTGTGTGCCTCTCTCTTTGTGGCTGGGTATACGTGGCCTCTTCTATAATCTATTCTAGAAAGGCTCCCTTAAAGCCAAGGACTACCAGAGTTACCCCTTGATGGATGTTGTCTACAAACAAGTCATTGGCCTGAACCAAACTAGATGAGTCTGAGAACAGTAGTGGAGGAAGAATGGTCTGGGAATTTCCAAGGGAAGGAAGGAACATATCAACTTTTATATCTGGTCTGGTGACCTGGGGTATATAAGAGTGGTCTCTATTGGAGAGTATGTGCAGAGAAGTGCCCACCAAAATAAATAGGAGAAGGACAAGGCTCAGTAGAATGTCTTGTAAGCTTTTAGAATGCCCTCTGCACTTGCTCATCTCTAGCAGAGCTGTTGTTCCTGGCTGACCTTTTAATGGTGAGAGAAAGTAGCTGTTAATGCCATGTGAGCACTCTTGTATTCAAAGACACCCCTGGAATACAAATGGGTATCTTTGGGGTTTCCATTATCAGCTCCAAGGTCTCCCAATCACCAGAATACCAGGAGCAGCATGAAACCTACCAGATATAAAATATAAGGCTGAAGAAAGCATAGTTTTTGGCTGGGCAAAGAATCATTCCAGTACTTACTGTTCATTGCCCTCTATTTGGAAGACAGAGGTGCTTTTTATAAAACGACATTCAAGGAAAGGATAATAATACCTTTTGGGTGAGGAGCTGTGATTCCCCACAAAATGCAGCGGTCGTAGAGTGGACATAGATTTCGAAATGTAACTCTACTGTTATCTTCCTCATAAAGAATGTGGGGTGAGAAGATTTACCCACGTACAGCCAAAGTTCCAGTTTTCTTTTCTTTTCCTTTCTTTTTTGATTAATTCTGAAGCTAGCTTTGCAAGATTATTTTGAGAAACAAATTGGAATCTGTCACAGGTTAGTGTAATGAATCTGCAAAAATTAAGTTATCCAAACATTTTTTAAAAAGTGGAATTGAATTGTTTAGCGATGAATGTATTTTGTTTTTCACATTAATTACCTTTTAACATTTTATACAAACTTTATATCTAGTTTCTAAGTATCTCTCAGTTTGGAGACACTTATTTAGCTAATTTTAGGAATGCAAATTGTCCGTAGTAGAAGTGATGGGCAATGGAGTTTAGAGCTTATTTATGTAGATATTTTTAAATGTCCGTGGTCTTATTGACTAATTGAAAACAAAGATTTTGTTTATATATATATATATATATATATATATTTTTTTTTTTTTTTTTTGCTGGCCAATGTACTTCTTTATAGCTTCTGTTATATATATATATATATATATATATATATATATATATATATGAGTTATCTGAAGAGAGTTTGTAAGAGGTGATAAGTTCAAAATGATTTTTTTTGTTCCAGCTGTACAGCTTGTAGTCAAGCTTTGGAGATTGCTTGAGGAGAGAAACACTCAAAAATTTGAGACTTCAGATAAAAGCACACATTTTGTTGCCTGAAGCAACAAGGAGAAATCAAGTTGGCTGGTACAATTTTGTCTCATCTTATTTCTTCCTTCCTTGATATATAATTGCTCTTTAGTGGTTTATAGTCACTGAAAGTCTCATCTTTCTACATGTAACACATTTCTGTAGAAATTTTAAAAGAACAAAATGAACACTGTCAATTGCACTATCTCCCTTCTAAGCTTGGTTATTTGTAAACATTTAGAACAAATTTCTTTTCAGAAAGTTGATTGATTGGCTGACCCCATTTTGAATAACGTAGGACAATCTATTTCATAGAGAAAAAAGGTAACTTCACCTTCTATTTGGAAGCAACTCAACTTTAAAAACACAGGCATCTTTAGCGTTCAAATAATCAAAGTTAAATTCCTTTCAGAACCCTGACTTGATAGAACTTTCATTGTGTGTTTTGATTAACTGCCTGATTGATGGGTCTTTTCCACATTGGGCTTTTCTTTTCACAATTGATTGTGAAAGTGTCTGCAGTAAAAGGACCATGCTGTGTACTTTGTGAATGAATTCAGCTGTTGGTCTTTTATGTGTAGTTTAGACTATAGATCAGTAGGCATTTGGACTTCAAGGCTGTGCTTCAGCTTCTTTATTCTTTTAATGATGTATTTCATATATCTAATACATAAAATATACACTATATCAAATTACAATACAAAGGTTATGTTTCTGAAAAAAACATTAATATTTAAAGGTATGGCATTATTTAACTATAGCATCAATATTTTATTAATGAAGAGTTAATATTCAGTGGTTTAACTATTTCTGCAACTGTATAATAATACTTCTCCAGTTCTGGCTTGTCCAAAAATCTTCCTGCAGTAATGGAGGGAGACATTTTCTATTTGTGACCCCTATATGTTTGAAAAGTTTTTAAAAATTTCCCAATTAAACTTCCCCCAGATTCTAAAACCAGAGTGCTGAATTCAAATTCTGATTCCACATTTTGTCACTGTAGGACCTTGAGTGAGTTTACATAACTTCCCTGTGCTGCATTCCTTCTTCTCTATAACTAGGATCATATTACCTTTTATACTATTATGAAGATTGCATGAATTATTAGGTACCTGGCATATAATGTTATAATTACTACTTTTTATTATTCTTGATAACCCTAATGTAGAGAATTGTCACTCACATCCATAAATTTCTAGGTGAGAAAGGATGTTGGCAACATATTAAAATTCCAGAAGGCCTGTTCTTTCTGAATCTTACTATAAGCACCACTGTAATTAAATCATAAAAATCAAGAAATTTCATCAATTTTCACTAAACAGTTACTGATTATCTACCAAGTGTCACACTTTGTATTATCTTTTAAAGATACAAAGATAAATAAAACAAAATCTCTTCTTTGAATCTTAATAAAATCGGAAGGTTCTCAGGCATTTGAACATTTGTGACCTGCTTTGTACCTAGAGGTATATTCAGAGGCTGGGGTAACTGAATCAGTGTAAGGTGCTGTCCAGATAATAGTCAATGTGATATATGAAGATCTGTGTGGTCACATCTTTCAAAGGCCCCATAGAACATCATTAAAGATATAAATTTCGTAATTGAGTTTTACTGATATTCAGAGAGGAGATAGAAGTTGTAATGCCCTTTGCCTTCAACACCCTGCAAATCTGGGGCCCAGGGTGATCTACTGGAGGGTCATGCAATTGCCCCAGACCTACTCGAGACACAGACCTGGTTGTGGTGACATGAATCCACAAACGGGCTTAAAGATGAAGCCATTTAACTCCATCAGGGAATGGGAAGTTGTCTTGATAGAATTATAGAGAATTAAAATCACAGAGAGACATTTCTAGTCTAAAGATTAATTATAATACACACTGCTTTTGAAATTAATCCTCTCATTGTATAAATGTCACATACTTGGGGTGTTTGAGTATTCATGATGATCAGAAGATAGGTGGAGAAGGGCTTTAATGAAAGCCCTTTTAGTTATCCTAAAAAAGACAGAGACTTAAATACTTAGAAAGATACTCAGACAAATGTTAAATTTATGCTATATCATTTTCCATTGCTTTTGTTGGTTGAAATAAATTGAATAAGCAAAAGGTGACACTGCTTTAGTGGAGAGATGGTGGTTTTAAACCAGGCAGACATGGATGGAGCATAGGGTGATGTTGTAAAGGGATGTTGAACCCTAGCCTATGATTCTATATATGTAACCTTGGGTGAGATACTAAATTTTTTTTTTTTTTTTGCAGTACGCGGGCCTCTCACCGCTGTGGCCTCTCCCATTGCGGAGCACAGGCTCCGGACACGCAGGCCCAGCGGCCGTGGCTCACGGGCCCAGCCGCCCCGCGGCACGTGGGATCATCCCGGACCGGGGCACCAACCCGTGTCCCCTGCATCGGCAGGCAGACTCCCAACCACTGCGCCACTAGGGAAGCCCGATACTAAATATTTTATTCCTCTAGGACCTCATATGCATAAACAAAAAGCTGGTTTGTGGAGTAGTACTAATGTGTATAAAACACTTGGCAAGGTGTCTGTGTGTCTGGCATTTCAACAGAGTCTCAATAAAGAGCAGTTATTTGTTTACTTTAGCCACTGTGACGAGTGCATCTAACACTGGATCAGCTCCAACCCCCCTTTTTGGAAAGTATTGTGTTACCTTCCATTCTGGGTTAGGTGACCCTACTTGCTTGCACATTTTTCCTACTGGACTGTAAATTCTTCCAGGGCAGGAACTGAAACTTTGTTAATACCTAGTAAAGAGTTTGCCTCTTAGAATTTAATCGGTCAGTTTGGAATGCTGAGTTCCACTCTATGTACCAGAAGGTTCTAGACAATAATAAATTAAGTTCTGCAGAGAACAGAGATCTCCAGTGAATATAATTCTTTACCTGTGATGGACAGAAACAATAGATGGAATATATCTTGATTTAAGTAACAGTTTTCTATTTTGCTTAATAATAGTATACCTTTGATTTTTTCTGGAAAATCACTTGAATGACAATTATTTAACAAGAGATTATTTTTAACTAATCTAATGTTTATCTGATACAGTGTTATACTTGATAGGTACTGAGTGAAACACACTGAGCAGAGGAGTTTCTTTCAGGCATTATTTTTAGTACGGTGGACCATTAAATATTACATAGTTCATTCTCTTGCCTATAGTAAAGTAACCATGAAAGCTAGCTGTCTTTCTTCCTTCAAATATTGATAAATGATAGAAACTATTTAATGCAGTGAAAATGTCAATTAACATGGCAAGCCACTCAAAAGTTACAATTAGTAATTTAAATGGTCTTGAAAATGGAATAAATTTTCAGAACTAAATAGGGCAAAGCCCCACAAATCAATGTGGTTTTCTCCATAAAAATCAATCAAATTTACAATGAAGAAAAAACGATCATATTTTTAAACTCAGCTACAAAATACAGACTTACTAAATTCTTCAAATTCCATAAAATCGTGGGTTATTTATTTTACTGTCCCCTTAGTTCATTACACAATTACCAGGACCCCTTAGGAGCTACACTGAGGTTATTGACTATTAGAGGCTGTAAATAGCAGAGGGGCACATTCACAGATTTCATGTCTTTGTTCAGTTACATTTTTAGTTTTTGGATTCTTGGCAAAGTACCAGTAAAAATGTGCTGGATATGGGCATGTCTGTAGACTATTGCACTTGCACAGCAAATTGAGTCATGTTTTCCTTTTCTGTTTTCAAAACAGTGTCATTTAATCAAAAGGAGATCTGAGGGTGGGAGGGAGGGAGACACAAGAGGAAAGCGATATGGGGGTATATGTATATGTATAGATGATTCACTTTCTTATAAAGCAGAAACTAAGACACCATTGTAAAGCAATTATACTCCAATAAAGATGTTAAAATAATAAATAAATAAAATTAAAAAAAGAGATCTGATTATTGAATGAAACCTAGACATACATTATGTATTTATTTATTTTTTTGGTCTCTGTAAAGGTAGTTAAAAGGCAAATTTCTGAATCTCTTGAAGTCATGGCACAGTATTACCTGGCCCTATTGAATAGTTTTGTGCTCACTAAAATATAACACTTTTAAAAAGTTGATTTAGGGTCTTCTTTGTTAGGATAAAGCAAAACAAGTTCATCACAATGAAAAAACAATAATTAATAACAATATAATGTTTTGAAGTTTATGTTGCTATTTTCCAAGAAATATTTGACATTTCCTTATTCATGAAATACTTTCATGGTTTCTTTCCTACCTCACTGGCCACTTAGTGTTGCTCTTGACTTCTAGAACTATAAGTGGAGCATCTTTTGGATCCAATGTACTCCTATCTTCTCTGTTCCACTTACATAGCACATTACCAAGTGATCCCACCTAGCCCCAGGGCTTGAATTTCAACAGAGTGATGCAAAAACACATGTTTGAAACCCGGATCTCTTTGCTGAGTTTCAGACCCTTATGTTCTTTAGACTAAGGAGCATTAACTGTTGGAGGTTTAAAAGGCATGCCAAGTTTATTATGTCCAAAACAGAGTTTCTGATCCCTCCTTCAAACCAGCAACTCTGTGGTCTTCCCTATCTTGGTAAAAGATCCACAAGGGTTGTCTTATTGGTAAGGCCAGAAACTTGGGACTTCTCCCTATTTTCTCTCTCTTTCTGACATCTGATTTCCAGTCCATCAAGAAATTGTGTTTATTCTAAACGGACACTTCTCCCCAACAGCTCTGTTCCTGCCCTAGTTTAGGACACCATCATATCTTGCCTGAGTAGTGCAATACCTCAGACTGTTTTCTATGCTTTCATTCTTACTCTTCCCCCATCGCTCCATCCCACAACAAAACATCCAAGGAGAGTTTTTCAAAATTTTAGTCAGAACCCCTATTCAAAACCTTCCAAAGCCTCCTCTCTCAGTAACAGTCAAATCTAAAGTCTTTAATCATGACCTGCCAGGCTGCACAGGAGCTGACCCACATCTACCCCACTCACTCATCTCATATCCCTCTCTTTCCTCCATATGTGATCAGCCTCATTCACACTGGCTTTCTTCACCAGAAATTTTCCTGCAAGGTACGGATAGTAAATATTTTGGGCTTTTTAGGCCATTTGGTCTTTGTTGCAGTTCCTCCATCCTACCAGTGTAACATACAAGCTACGATGTACAGTATGTAAACAAATGAATGAGCATGGCTGGATTCCAATAAAACTTTACTTTTAGGGAGTGAAACTGAATTTCATTTTTTTGTGTGCGTGTGTGTCATAAAATATTATGTTTCTGTATTTTTTGCAACCACTTAAAATGTAAAAACTATTCTTAACTCATGGACTGTAGAAAACCAGCATGGGCTATATTTGGCATATGGAAACTAGTTTGCCAACCCTTGTTCTGATGCTCCTTAGACACAATAAGCTTGGCCTAATCTCAGGGCCTTTGCATTTGCTCTCCCATCTTCTAGATGTTTCTCCCTGATCTTTGCATAGATTTCTCCTTCAGATCATTTATGTCTCTACTCCTACATCATTTCCTTGGAGAGAACTTTCCTGACAACCATTCCCTGCCCTCTCTATGCACTCATCTTGCTTTATATACTTTACAGCACTTATTTCCACTTTGAATTAAATGATTTAATGGTTATCTTGTTCAATGGCCTGTCTTTTCTACAAGAATGTTGGCTTTTTTCCCAGCTCCCACTGAAATTATATTTAGTTGCTCAGTGTTTGCTGAATGGATGACCCTATAATTGGAGCCACTGCTTTTGCTTAAAAGCACAGACGTTATTGTAAAATGGACTAAGGTTCAAGTTTTAATTCTGTGATTTGTTGGCTTAACGAATCTGTCTGGTTTATCTAAGGTTTGTAAGCTTCAGTTTTTTTTGTTTTTCATTAAGAACATATGATTAATGATAATAACACAGAGGTTGACTGAAAGGATAAAGCAGAAGATATGTATAAAGAGCTTAGATCAGTGCCTACTCTAAACCAGTAATAGACTTTACATGAGTGTGAATTCTTATTCCCTTCATTGGACAATAAACTTTGAGGGCAGACATTATATATTTCTTGTCTACTAGTATAATCCTTGCTTCTGGCACATGGAAAGGTCAATAAATATTGCTGACTTATGAGTGAGTGAAGGAATGAACTCTACAGAAAGTCAGACACTCCAAGTATGATAGCCTTTTAACATGCAGTGGTGGTATTAATCAAAGTAAATATGTTACCTTTTTTCAGATAATCATAGGAATTTGATTGCTTTATATCACTGTATTCTAGACACTGGGTTCTTGATGGCCAACTATTAGTTGACCTCTGAACACTATGTGAAACCTGAGATCTGGGAACTTCAGTAGCTGGTGAGGCAGCTCTTTGTAAGTTCATCTTAACAAACAAGAACATTTGATTCTAAGGAGTTAGGAGACTCATCGGAATTATTTATTAATCTACAAAAAATGAGACAATATAGCATATCTAATACTATGATCTTCTCGGGTTCTTGCAAGAGACTTCATTTTAGTTTGTGAGGGAACTGCAAAACTCTCTCTACTAAAAGTAAGGATTGGCAAAGCTGCAGTGTATGGAATTGACCCTCCAAATAGTGCTCATCGGGGTCAGGTCTATAAGTTTAATGGCTCCAAGGGTGTTACAAGGGTGTTACATCTAAGAGTCCTCTTTGGGAATTCTGACCCTCTCCATTTGCAGACTTAGACCAACTTTTATTTTCTTAGATTACTCTGAACTTGCTCTTGATTGCCAGTAGTTTTTCTGGTCCACAATCCATGTGATTGTTATGTGATGTAAAAAGATCAATAACCCTTCTGAAGTTTTCATTTCAGTCTAAAATAATTTCCTATATCCTATAATTTTGCCAAGAAAAAAGTTTAAAAGATGTTGATAAGCTATTAGAACATATAAAGCATGTATTTGAGTCTAATAAATATGATTGTACATTAATTATTTAAAGTATGTCTTCAGGAAAATTTTGAATCACATGTATTTTTCTCCTTGCACTTGATTTTCAATGTACACATAGAACTGCACTGAAAACACCTCAGAAGGAAGAGGACAATTTTGGAATATGTTTTACTTAAAAAAAAAAAAAGGAGAACAACTACTATAACAGAAACAGAAGGACATTACAAATTATATAGGAGCTGTAGAGTTGGTATTTCAATGTGGTCAAACATTTACTTTGAGCTGTGCTACCTGAAGTTCAATGTGGTCTGCAGAATATTTCAGTTCACTAACAGGGATTTTGCCAACAAATATGTTTTTGAGCTAAACTTTAAGGTAGAAAGTAAATTTATCTGTACATTTGCATTTGATACCTTTGCTTCAAACATTGGTAAATTGTTCTAATCACAGTTTTAAATGGAGCAATACAATTCATAACCAGATATGGTTTCCTTTAAATCATGAGAAATATATACTATATATATGTTTATTTTGTATATTCATAAATACTATATATTTTTCATTGATTTGTATTTATATGTGTTTCTATGTATATTTACATGTTTATGTAATAAGTCTCCACAAGGATGTTCATTTCAAATAACAGAAAAAAGTCTAACATAGCTTAAGTGGAGTTTATTATCTTTTAGAACATGAGGCCCAGGAGAGAACAGTTGCAGGGCTGGTTAGTTCAACTGCTTAGCAATATTACCAAAGGCTCACCTGTCCTCAGAACTTCAGTTTTAACCTCAAGCTTGTTCCCTTATAATTGTAATTTGGCTGCCACAGCGCCAGCCTTTATTGCCCCTCAGTCTTATTCAGGGACAGGAAAAAGAATTCTTATCAAATACCCTCTTTTTTTTTTTTTTTCTTTAAATCAAAGGCTTCCTTAACATGTTTTTTCTTTTAATAGAAAAGAATCACATGTCAATTTGTAGATAAATTATTCTCAAGGATAATGGAATTTCTAATAGAGACTTGATCAGGCTGAGGATAGAGTCACCTCCTTCAGGGCATGACCAAGTAAAGGGCAGAAGTGGTCATTTGATCCATACTGCTGCTCTGCTAGCAGGGAAAGTATGGGGGAAACACAGAGATAGCAAATCACTGATGATACAAATACCAACTTCCTGTTACCCACAAGTGCTAACATTTTTAGTTCTTTTATATTTGCTGTGAATTTTTAAGTCAATACAATAAAATCAGGCAAGGTAACAAACTATGGTTACCAAAGGGGAAAGTGAGGTGGGGGGGATAAACTAGGAATTTGGGATTAACAGATGCACACTACTGTATATAAAATAGATAAACAACAAGGACGTACTGTAGAGCACAGGGAATTATATTCAATATCTTGTAATAACCAATAATGGAAAAGAATCTGAAAAATAATATATATGTATATATAACTGAATCACTTTGCTATACACCTGAAACACTGTAAATCAACTATAGTTCTATTAAAGACAAACAATGGGAATTCTCTGGTGATCCAGTAGTTACACTCAGCGTTTCCACTGCAGGGAGCCTGGGTTTGATCCCTGGCTGGGGAACTAAGCCGTGGGTGCAGCCCAAACTAACAAACAAACAAACAAGGTATAGAGTCGATTGATGTAAAATTGTATCTTTCTCTTCGTGATCCTTAAAGAATTTAAAATATAAACATTTTGAAGCAAAGGAAATCAAAGCAGAGTCCAAATTGTTAAAAATATAGATATTTTAAATAGATTTATTCTGGCATTTTCTTACAGAGTAAGAGAGTATGTCATTTCCTTACTACATGAAGAGGAGATGAAGGATTTAAACAGTGATACAGAAATAGTTTTCAAATTTTACCTTGGTAAGGCTATTAAACATTGTACATTTCAAAATATTCAATGAAATCATATTAAAATGCATGGTTCCATGATATATATATATATATATATATATATATATACATATACAAGTATGTATATATTTCATGATGATTAGCCTCTTAATTAGAAAATCATATTGAAAGTTTTTAAACACTTTATTAGCATCTAATCAATGGTTTACTGGATAAGGAAATTTGTAAACAAAAGAAATCAAAAGCATTGTGCGTTATGTTTTTTCCAATTTATTAAAGGAAAATTATTCTTTGAGGTGATGACATTCTTTGAGACTGAATAGAAATAACAACCTGCCTTCCTGGAAACACACCTCTTTATTGTTTCATTGATATATAAGAACATGATTTGGTATCAGTGGCTTATTCCCAGGTTTCTATTGTTCTCACACTCTCAGTTTTATTCATATTCCTTGCCCATTACAGGGAAGCATGAACCAGTGAATATGTCAAGAAAAAATGGATTTGGAACCTAAAGCTGAACTGCCAGGCAGGATCACAGAGTAAAAGAGGGATTTTTTTTTAAGCCTGAAACAATAGGAAACATAAATGGCATACAGTTACATGTTTCTGTGTAAGACAAAGGAAATTTCTTATCTTTACCTGAGGATGTTTCCTGAGTTGTCAGTCGCTTTCAATGGGAGTTCAAATCATTTGTTAATGTTGATATTAACTCTGAAAAAATAAAAAAAGAAAAGAAAAGAAAAGAAAAAAGTTCACAACATTATGAAACTCAAAAACAAGTACAACCACAAAGTTTTAAATTGATAGTTTGCTTTAAAAGTTTTTCTCCATAATTTTTCTAATACAAATTAAAAATGGTATTTTGAATTAGAGTGTTGGTCAGTAAATAAAATGAATTTATACATTAAATGAATGGTTTTATAGCTCTTAAGTAAAGTAATTCCAGTAAGAACAGGGGACTCTTATACTTACATTTCTGGGAAATTCTGGAAATGATGGAAGAACTCTGGGGACAAATGTTGCCTGAGTTTCACTCTGTCTAATGTTAACATCTTTCCATGATGAAACCTGAATGCCCCCAAATTCTCATGTTCTTTGGTGATCACCTTTTCCTTTTTAATGCAGCTAACATGTAACACAGCCTGGGTCATCTTCCCCCGATGGCAGTAATTCCTTTCCTTTGTGGGACCCTGTCCTTGGCTATAAGTTTGAATAGCTCAGGGATCCTTACATGTCTAATAAATCCAGCCTAAGTGGCTACTTGTCATCTCTTTTTTAAGATTCCTGTTCTGAACACTCTAGTGACCAGAATTTGCCCTCTCACAATCTTCCCTCTAGGAAATGATCCTCTGTACATTGTTATGTCACATGCAGGGTCAGAACCTCCACTCTCCCTGGTAACATACTCAGAGACACCATTCCTCAAAGCAAAAACCTAAGAAAGCTAAAACTGCCATGTAGCATTCAAAAAGAAACCTGAACGAGCAGAATGGGATTGCAATGCAAAATATTGAAAAAGATAAGCAAGAAAAAAATGTTAACAGCACTGCTCCTTTGGGTGTATCCATTCTCTTTTACAGGGTTCCTCATTTTTTTCTGGATTCCCCTTACTTCCTCCTTTCCCTTTTCCAACTCTACTATGCTACAGCCATGCTTATCTCTTTCAGGAGCTCCTTTCAACTATTTTGTCATTCCTTGCAGTCCAGGCTCCAACCCTCAGACTCAGATAAATAAATGAAATTTTCTATCCCCAAACAAATCCTACTTCCTTTATTCTGTTCCCTGAATTCTTGATTCTGGGAAGCATCTGTTCCTTCAATCACTACGCATGCTACCCACATGAGAGTATTATGTTGCTTAGAGTCTAAACTAGCAATCTCAAGAGCTGACAAGACTTTTTCCTGGCATTGGTTCAAGACATCCTCATGAATAATGACTATATTACAAGCACCTGATTCATTGTGCTTACCCAGGTGGTTCCTTCTGGTATTAAGGGGAGACTGTCCCCAAAACAATTTCCAATTTCCACCCAAGAAGACAGACGTGGCTTGTCACCCCAGCACTGACTTTTTAAGTGCAAAATTTAAAGGTGAAAATATACCTCTTGCAACAAAAAGAAACTACTGGAAACCAAAATAAGCTTAGTTGCTCTACACACACTGTTGGCAACTACTGATGTGTCTTGTTATGTAGCAACCTCCTTTAGTATATAGTGTGCTGTAGCATCATCTTTTATATAAAGTCACATGAACCTTAACATCAGCAGAGTGTATGTTTGCATTTTCATGTTTTACACTATTGTAACTTGTTTTTTAGAGATATTCTGTTAAAAGAAACAACTGATTTTTCAATAGAAATCTCTAAAGATGGATGGAACTTAGGGGAGGGAAGTAAGCTTCAAAATTTTTTCCAGTCTAAGGATTTTTTACAAATCTTCTTGAAAATTTCCTTTAGTGACATCAACCAGTTAATTATCATGTATTGCTGAGAACTCACCTTCTAGACCTGGAACTGACCTAGGAGTTGTAAGTGAGATGTTATTTAAATTTAAGACAAGACTCTGGTATCAAAACACTTTAGTCATTCTTTCTGAAGATATCATAATTCCTCATCAACCTGAACGTGCAGTTCATAAAGTTCTAAATTTAAAGGGTTTAAAAGAGAAGCTGATTCACATTTTTGAAAATTTGATATCTGAGTGATAGATAACCTGTAGCAACCTTTTGGTAAACAGTGGTATTTTATTTGCTTTCTACAGTGAGAATATGAATATGGTTAGATGGTTGATAAAATATGTTTAAATGTTTCTTGTATGTAGAATTAATCTTATTTATTTAATTAAAATAGTCTCATGCTGGCAAAATTTTAGTTTTTACTGTATTTTAGTAGAATATAAAATCAGACTCAGTTATTTATTTCTCTTTTGAATAAGTATGTCTTTCTTGTTTGCACTAACATTGAGTCATTGCAAAAATACTCTCTCCCACCAGCGATTTGCTATAGTTACACACAATTCTCCTTTAGCATGTTCTGCCTGGAGGAATAAGTGTTCTCTATCTTCATGACAGAATCTATCAAAGGGGCTGTGCTTCATAGCCTTTCCAGTGACAGCGTTTCAAGAAAAATTGCTGATTGAAAATAATGTGCAAACCTACTACTGGGCATTGCTCAGGTAAATCTCTCTTTTTAATGGCTGAGGGTCACTTTGTCTCAGAATAACTGTACACACATCCACAGAACCGTAGTTTGGAATATGGCTTTCCTCAAATGGTTCCTTTGAGACCTCTCAAGATGTTTTGAAAATATTTTTAAAGAGATCATGACAATGTGATAGTAAATACATTCATGATCATGTCCAAATGCTGAATAACTCATAGAATATTCTATGGTGCTTCACCAGGGCCCTTTAAAAGTTACTCAAAATCATTCTCAGCTGAACTTTGAAAAATGTCACTTGATCTTGACAACACTCAATTATATAGAAAATTATATAGAGCCCTTGGTTTAATAATATATCAGTTATATAGAGGGCTTGGTTTAATAATATATCAATGAATGATTCAACTAGAATTGTTCTTGGTATTTTATTGCTGGAAGTTTTGTCCTTCTGAACAAATAGCTCATTTTTACTTTAAATTGTATGTAATTTAATATTAATATACAAATTTAAATGCATTTGTATATTTCAAGTTCTGTGCCAGAGTGTTTAGAAATTTGGATCTTATGTTTCTTGTCTAATTAGTCATAAAATACTTTTTATAGTTTTGACTTTATCTGAAAAAAACTATAGAGAATTTTAGTTCACTTTTCTAACCTAGAAGATTTGGTACATAAACTACTTGATTTTTTTCATTTTATGGTTGAGGATCTTCTATGGCCTTAGATGGATTTTCACCACAATCACTGGTATATCTGAGATAATGAGCTGAAGCTAAATATGTGCTGATTCCTGGTATTTTGTGGAAGTGTTTTGCTTAGTTCTTAATTTGGTTTTGCTATGCACATGGGTGTGAGTATGTGTGTGTGTGTGTGTGTGTGTGTTGAAATAATATAGCACATCGAGGGTTTTGAGTTAATTGAGGGTTTATCCTACAAAAATAAGATAGAATTCTTTATAATTTGTAAGAAATACAGAAATATACTATGACTAGTGAAGAAATTCTTATACTGATCTTTCACAAATGTGATATAAGAAACCATATTTCTTAAGAGATTAAACCATATGGAGTCTATTTACACAGACACATGATTTCAGAATGTAAACACAGTTGGTGACGCCTGAGTGTTTATGGTAACAATACTTTGAGAAGGTTGTTTTCAAAAGGATTTTATGTTCCATGGTCCTCAGAAGAGAAAGTGGGATCCTGAGCTGATGCAACAATCACACATTATTAAATATGTTCCATATAGAGATAAACTTAGGAGATTCTGGATTTATATATATTAATATCTAACTTCAATAGAATCATAGAATGCTAAAGCTGGAAAGGAATGTAAAGATTATCTAATTAAAATTAGATAATCTTCCCATTTTAAGATCCTTAACTTTGTCACATCTGTGAAGCCTTTTTAGCCAAGAAGGTAATACATTCACAAATTCTAAAGACTGTGTTAACTGTGGGAGGCCATTTTTCAGCCTACTACACTCAGTGATGATTTTTTATGTTTAGAGAAACTCTTGATATGTAAATCAGTAAAATTTCTGTCATGCCAATTTACTGTTCCACTATACAAATTCCCAAGCGAAGAGTGATGGAGGAAGCACTGTTCATGAGATAAAATTTATAAGAACTTAATATATATTAGACATGTAATAAATACACATTGCATGAATAATTGAATATTTTTGGTGGAATCCTTGATTTTTACTTTGAATCAAATAGAAGAACACTAAGGAAAGATTCTTTACCACTCTGACTTAAGTTATGATGACTAACATATGGAAAAAGGCAATGACAAATGCAACCAGATAGAATTTATGCCATTTTATTTTAATCTATAAGACACCAGACATAATGAAAATCTCTGCTCATAGGCTTAAAGAAGGAGTTCAGAATTTGTGGCCCTTGCTTAGGAGATTTTGGGATATAAGCTTAATTTTGTGAGTTACAAATCAATTATACTTCATATTTGTAAGTTTATAAGTACTGTTAATAACTTTTCTGTATCAATCAATGCAACAAACCTTGAGTAAAGATTTTGATAGGACAACAGAACAGAGTATTTGACAGGTATAGTTAATTGACAATACAACTAATACTGAAATAATTATCTGGCATAAAAATACTTGCATATGCTTGTAGCTTCTGAATTTGAAGACTTTGACATGCTGCATTTCTAAATTCTTCAACTCCTATTTTCTTCTTGAGCTAGAAGTTTTGTTAGAAGAGATATTAACACAACAGGATCTTTGGCTCTTGACACCATGTTGAATTAAAGAAATTTAAAAGATAGCTAAAAATGAAGTTTTAAAAATTTCCCAAAACTTTTCTTGGCTCTAACACGATTTGATGTAGTGTTGTATTTTAGAATGGAAGACCATTCTTATGTCATAAATATTTCTGTTGTTTGCCTCCTAATGTTTGGGTTTTTTTGCTAGTGCATTTCTTTAGTAATTCACAAATATTCATGTGTGCTAGATGTCTGCTCACCTGATTCAAAGCATCATTATTTAGATTTACTAAAGCTTGATGTATAACTGCATCTTCTTTAGCAATGCATCTCCACATCACTCTAAGTTTGCTTTACCTTTCGAATTCACGCTTCCTCTATTTGGAGTAAGCATGCCATAGTTTTCTCTAAGAATGAGATTTATGCTGGAGCAAAGGGAAGTAGATCAGCACTTTGGTGCACACTGAAAATATCACCCCTCTGACTGACTACTAAGATTAATTCCCACCTCTATCAATAAGGAGAAATTGCCAAAGTGTCACCTTTTTGACCCGACATCACTTGGTGGTCCCAAATGCCACATTTTGTCTGCATTTGTTCTAACTTACCTAAACATGAATAGAGATATTTCGAAAGGGGAATATAAAGAAAGATCAGAAATTCAGTGCACAGTTGTTTCAACTCTACAGTTACTCTTATTAGCCTATTTAAACTGTTTGGGTTCCTTTTTAAAAAAAAATCAAGTATTCCCTTCCTATATTTAGTATTTATATTCATATTTTACTTTTTTACAAAAAGAATAAAAAGTAGTCTAGAATAAAGGTATTAAGGCAAAAATAGAGACATAAGTGGGGTATGGAGGTACAAGTGTCAGATCCATGTCTAAGTATTTTATATGTAATTTCATTTAATTGTCACAAGAATCATTTGAAGTAAGTACTGTTTTTGTCTCCACTTCATAGATGGGAAAACTGAGGCTCAGAGAGCTTAAGTGACCTTCCCAAGGTCATGCAACTGTCAGATGACAGAGTCAGGATTTAAACATAGCTATGACAGACTCTAAAATCTGTGTTTATAACCACTATACCCTCTTGAAGTACTGCTCCTTTGAAATACACTCAAATAGCGAGTATAGTTATTACCTTGAAATCCAGGCCTCCTGATAACCAAGATAAAATGAGAAAACATGACAAAAAATGTAATTTTCATGATTTATTAAGAGTAAACATGACCTTTCTTCAAGAAAGGGGTGATTTGTTTTGCTACCAAATTCTGTTAGATATTACTTATGTAGGCCTTTATCTATGGGGAAAAATAATATTCAACAATTTTAACTTATCCTGAAGTATGCTTCATATGACCTTTTCTTTTTAATTTTCTTACCTTCTTTTAGTAAAATGGCTAGCTAATGAGTATACTCTGCTGATCATTAAATTTGAATTAAAATTGACCTTGAAAAACCAGAAAGATTAGATGAATAATACTGGATTATCTTTTGAAATATAATTTCATGGACAAAGCTGCTATAATTTAATTTTAAATTTTTTGAGGAGGGATCACTTTTGATAAGCAGATGCTCTTTGAACTCTACAACTTGCAGGAGGTTCTGTTCATGGACCTTTATAGAGCTGAGATAACTCACTGGTATTCTCACTAGGTGGGGTGGCAGACCACCCTACCTTGGCACACATGTAGCTGTAAGAAATTCTAAGCAGCTTTACATATGCCCTTGAACTTGGTAAAGGCTAGTTTGAAGCATTACGGTCCTGCTCTAGAGACCAAAGCTGATTATGACTTGATATGTTTAAGTTTAGTTAGCTCCACTGACAAACTTTGACCACAGCCAAACCCCATATTGCTTTTTGAGAATGTTTGTGTTAGTACGAATTTTTTGGTTAAAAACTGTGGGAGGTTATGCTTAGAAATGAGAATTGTAACAACTGCTTACTACAGCAAACTGTGAGGAGGGTAGTGCCCTGACTGAGCTTATTTTTCTTCACCTCACTCCACCCTTCCTTTTATGTTTCTCCACAAAACCGGCTCAGCTTCTCTCTCTGTCTCTTCTTCTCTTTGTGTTTCTTCTCAGTTTTCCTCCAGTTATGAGCATCTTGATTCTTTCCCATATTTTATTTCCAAACTCTCAGAGAAAGACCTGTTGAGATAATTTAATCACCAATGTCTCTGTAGGGTTGAGTGTTTATTGAGGGTTACCTTTTTAGCCATTTTCAGGATTGCATTTTGGTATTGGTTTTCTAGGGCTCCTGTTAACAAACTGCTATAAAATTGGAGGCTTAAAACAGCAGAATTTTATTCTTTCACAGTTCTGAAAGCCAGGAGTTCAAAATCAAGGTGTTGACAGGGCCACCATCACTCCAAAGATTCTAGAAAAGAATCCTTCCTTGTCCACTTTCTGATGGCTCCAGGTAGTCCTGGGCTTGTGGCTAGATCACGTCAGTCTTTGCCTCTGTCTTCACATGGCCTTCTCTTCTGGGTCTATGTATTCTCTCTTGTCTCTTATAAGGACTCTTGTCATAGAATTTAAGCTCCACTTGGATAATCCTGGATCATCTCATCTCGAGATCTTTAATTATGTCTCTAAAGACCTTATTTCCAAATAAGGTCACATTCAGAGGTTCCAGAAGTTAGGATGTGGACATATCTTTTTGAGGGTGAACATTTTTGATCTCACTACAGCCTTGTATGTCCTTGAGCCAGATGCTCTTCAATGTCCCATTCACTGGTTTGATAGGACAGATGTAACCCATGGCCAAAGATGCTAAAGGAAAAGCCAGGGCTAATCCTTATGTGGAAACTGTGGTCAAGGACCAGGAGCTATGACCTTGGCAGGTCCAATGTTTGTTTTGCTTAGCGCATTGAACATGGATTATGGTGCCTTGAAGTGGGCCTTCCAAAATCAATTAGTTGCAAGTTTTATAAATAAGTTGGTCCTTAAGTGGTATAGGATTATTTAATATTCACCATTTGGATTCAGAAAACAATCTGATACCAAGGAAAAAAGTCTAGTTTTACCAAGACTAACAATGCAGTATTCAGTTAGACAAATTGATGCCCTCTTCAGATAGACACATTAGAAAATCAAAGAAGTTTCTTTATGAGACTGTTCTTTTTTCAGATAACAAAGTCATGTAGCTGACCCTAAGGAAAGGACATGTTCCTACCTGCCACAACAAGAGGCCAAGTCTTTCACCCATCAAAACTTTGTATCACCTTATTTAGTCATAATTTAAAGTGAAATGGAGACTGAGATAAAAAATCTGCTTTTATGACACTTTAGTCAGAAGTGTAGTCTGTTCTTTCCTTTCTCTGATTCTGTCAGGGAAATACAGTACACTAGAAAAGGATGTTGAACTCATAAAACTGGGTGCAGAGCCAATTTCTATCTACTGACACAAAAGCTATGAATTGATTGAAGAACACTGAAAATATCTAAACTTCAGGTGAGGTTGAAGCCGAGTCCAGCCTCTGCACTCTGACCCCGAATTAATTCTAGGAGACAGAGTTTTGGGTGAAGTAGAAAAGAATAGCTTTACTGCTTTGCCGGGCAAAGGGGGGGCGGGTCACAACAGCCTAATGCCCTCAAAACTGTGTGTCTCAACCTGGAGGGGGTAGTGAGGAGATTTATAGTAATGGTTCAAAGAGGGCGTGATCAGCTCCTGGACATTCATCTGATTGGTTGGTGGTGAGATAAGTGGGAGTCAGCATCATCAACCTTCAGGTTCCAGCCAGTCTGGGGTCCACGTGCTTGTGGGCACCATACTGTTAGTTTCTTCCACGTGATGGGGGTTTCAGTATCAGCAAAACAGCTCAAAGATATTATTATGTGTATCCCTTGATGGGGAGCCAGGACCCTGCCCCAAGGCTGTACTATTATTTCTTTTAACTTCCCCTCCCTTGTCTCCACATCCCCTCCCTTCCCTGATTAGCGACTGTTTGAACCTGCTCCTTGGAACACAGGGAAGGTCATGGAGGCTGAATGAAGCCTATTTCTTGTAATCAAGAAATGGAGGACACAGAAAGGCTTTTGTGCCCAGGAGCCCCACAGGGTCCTGCTCTGTATCAAGGAGATATCTCCAAACTCAGTACAATGCTTCAGGGTATAGCTCTTTTTGGATTCTTCTGTGTCTATGGAAAATTAATCAGTCAATCTAAGGAAGAAATGGAAAATTTTATTCAAGCCGAATTTGAGGATTATACCCTGAGAGGAATATCTCAGAAAGCTCTGAGGACTGTTCTGCCTGTTAGAAGTCAAAGCACAGTTATATAAGTTCTTTGAGATGGAGGGTTTTACATCAAATGATGTATTATTGACAATTTGCCTAATCCAGATCTAAGTGCCATATGAACCCTTACAAGATCAAGAAGGAAAATTATCTTTTAAGGAGTTGTCTTGTTGGTGCTGGGAGAATGTTGCTCTTTATGGTTGAGCAGGTATTTCTGTCTAAGGGGAAGGTTTGGTCAATGCATAATGCAGATACACAATGCGCAGTGTGAAGAGAGAGGAAGCCAAAGGGCAGAGACAATATTTTGTTTAAATTTTTCTTGTCTTGCCATAAAATATGAATTTTATTTCACAGCAGGAAGTGTTTCTCTAACATTGTTAAGGTATTTTGCTTATCTGTTGTTTGCTTTAATAAGATGTTTATTCCATCTTTATTGAATGAAGGCTTTCGTTCATCTAAACATGGAACAAAAGAAGTCATCTCATAATATGTACTTTTGGGAAAAAAACTTTAAAAGTCAGCTGAAGGAAAACACTACTAAACCCTTGGATATTTCTTATAGAACTCTTCCTCTATTTTAATTTTCTGAATCTTTGAACTCATCGTTTAAGTCATAGTACACAGAGAAACAGAACGGCTAAATGGAAGGCCAAAAGATCAGGGTAGAGTGAACATCCAAGGACAGTTAATTTCATTCAAGTCAGACTTCAATTTGCCCTCAGAATCTTTTCATTGAAGTGTAATTTAGGTAACAGTGACACAGAAGGTTAACTTTCAGGTAGTTAGAGGAAAGGTGGGTCTGGCCACAATAAAGGCTGTGACCTTGACTGTCAAGGCTTCTGCGGGAGGACGATACTGAGTTTGTGAAAAACTAACTCTGGAGTGAGTCCTTAACAGGGGTAGTCCCTTGTCTAATTCCAGCCACCAACAAGGCAATGATGAATTTAAACTTGTTTTTTGCAGACACTTTTATGTGAGGAAATCCTGTTGTGTGGGTCAACACAACATTGGGAAGTTCTAGAAAAGGGAATTTATTGCTGTAACTCATTGCTGTAATTCCATGTGACCTGTGCATTCAACGTGGAAGCAGAGCTATTGGTTCAACATGGAAAAGGTCATTTTGAGCTCCCCAGGGGAAGTGACTGAAAGAGACAGTAAGGGTGTTCTGGCTCAGCCAAGCTGGCTGCAGTGCAGGGCTAGGAGTTTAGTCTCAGCAGAGAATCACACAGGAATAAGACAGAATTCTAAGCAGATGGCATGTAGAAATGAAGTTGTGTGGACTTTACCCACAAAATGAAGATTCAAATTTACTGAACTTGGGAGGTTTCTTTGGTGCTTGGAAACAAAGAACATCAAATCTATGGCAGAAGAATTAATTTTAAGATTTACTCACAACCTTGGTTGTTTGAGCTGGGTGGTCTGACTAAGAGAATCATTTCTGAGATTTGTGTTCCAAGATAACCAAACTGTGACAGAACAAGGGGGAGCAAGAGAATGGTCACGTGCCAGGTCTCAGGAAAGTTCCTGGGATGGGCCATTAAGTGAAGGTCCTTGGCTTTGCACAGGAAAGAATTCAAGAGCCAGTGACAGTAAAGTGAAATCTAGTTAATTTAGAGAGATACACATTCAATAGGCAGAATGTGGTCTGTCTTGTTTCAGAAGGCAAGAGTGGCCCTTGGATATGGGGTGGTTAGTTTTTAAGTGTTGGGTAATTTCATATGCTAACAAGTGGAAGGAATATTCTAATTATTTGGAGGAAGAGGTGGGGATTTCCAGTAATTGGGCCACCGGCCACTTTTTGGCCTTTTATGGTCATCCTTGAAACTGTCATGGAGCCCATCATGGTGCTGGTGGGTGTGTCATTTAGCATGCTAATGCATTACAATGAGCATATAATAAGGCTCAAGGTCTACTGGAAGCCAAATCTTCTGCCATCTTGGGCCTAGTTGGTTCTAGCCAGTTTTTGTTGTATCCTCAACAGCTGTGTCATTCTTTTAATGGTTGTGCCCTGCCCCCTTCCTTCCTGTCTCAAACTATTGCATGGTGTCCTTCCCAAGTGATCAGGAGTTGATTGAGCTGAAAGAGATGTTAATTACAAACATGAAGCTGGAAAGAAAATAATAGATTCAGGACTTGGAAATAAATCCAAGGATCTTAATGCTTATCATAACATCAGAAGTGAAATGAGAAGGCAGTGAAGACCCAAGTGGAGAGGACTTGAAGCCTGAATTGTCTTCTCCTAGGAAGGGGTTTCCTGCTGCATCAATTTTCATAAATTCTTACTTGCTTGCATGCTCATTTGTTTACTTGATGTCATCAGTTTGCATTTAATTATTCTTTCAAGAAATATTTATTACTACATTCTTTTTTATTATTATGGTCTTTTTGCAGTCATAGTACTGCTGAATTATGTGGAAAATAAAAATGATGAGAAAGCATAGTCCTTACCTTCTTAATTGCCATTAACTTGGTTCATTGTGGAATAAACCTTGTTTGATTCTACCTGTGCACCCAGATTCCTATTAGAAGCTAGACTGTGCACTAATGTGATTAAACAGTGTCAAAGTAGTTGGAGATTAGCAGGGAAGGGAAAAGAAACCACATGGAAATATAATACAAGCCATTATCAGTCACAAAATTAGTTTTGGAAGTTTATAATTAAGTTAAACCAGATAAATTATTTTATGACCATCTTCTGGGCTTTATGGCAATGCAACATTTCAGTCACATGGAAAATACTGGAAAACTGGAATGCAACTTTCAAGGCTATATCAAGGGATTAGTTCATTTACAGAGCAGCACAGAAATAATGACTCAGATTTCTTTGGGGATAGGGAAGTAATAACAACTTTGTCTATAATGTAGAATTAAGCAAATGAGAAATTCCAGAGTAAAAGTATAAGCAGCTATTAACAAACTGATGTTCTATATAGACATACTATTTAAACATTTTTCTCCTTAGATTTTCTTTTCTTCTAAAATTTCAAATTGTAAGGAACATTTCCTATACAGTCATGTGTGAATTTGATATAAACATAAAATACACCAATGCCAATGATAAAAATTTCATAGTTTTACATATCAATACTCATCTTATCCCCAGAGCTTATACCTCTGGGGTTATCCCTGTAAAACCCAAAAAAAGACTATAAACATCTCTTGCTGGAATGAAACAAGAAAGTCTCTCTATTGTTTAAAATGCTTTCCTTTTTCTCATGTCCGTGATTTCTGTTAATTCTCTGCCCACATCACACTCAACCATGTCCATTGGGAATGATTAGCCTTGGCTACTCTCTTTCTTAGACAGTCACATACATCCTATCTTATGTAAGGGGTTCCTGCTAAGATAAGATGTTTCTGGGATGTGCTTGCACACACACACACACACACACACACACCCTTACTTTGGTCAGTAAAAATTGTTACATATGGCAAAATTCAGACTTTGGTTCAGATTTTGTATGAACCTTTATCTTCATCTTATTCCCATCACAGGTGAGGTGATGCAGTGTAGAGGATGGTCATTTATACATATTCAGGTCTTCTCATGCTTATATGTAATCATAAATGCATTCAGCTATTTTCACATTTTCATATGTTTTATGTACTATTTATTCACCCCTACTATTTATTATTGCACCCTACCCATGTTCTGCGAAGTAGATTGGTATTATTCCCATTTTTGTAAAATACATATGCAAATAAGTTTTGACATTTCAAAGGGCAGAGCTAGCAAAGGAGCGGAAATGAAAAGCCAAACTTCTGCCTTCTTCTTCTTCTTTTTTTTTTAACTTTCAAGTTCATTTTGTAGCTAATTAGGGAACTGCGGTAGCTTTGTTTCAATGGAATTTTTTTTTTTTTTTTTTTCTGCTCTGAGGTGCGATTCTAGTATTCAGTGTGTGAAAGTGAATTAAAAACCCTAGATGAATCTGTGCATCTCAGGGAATGTTTACAGCTTTCTTCTCTACAAGAAATAAGGATTATTCTTTAATTAATGGGTAATTATAAACCAGACCTGAAAGCATTTCTTTCAAAAGATTTTATTAAAAAAATGGTTACTTCTTTAAAATAAGTGATGAGATTGGGCAAAGAAAAGAAATGTTCTAAAACTGATATTTTGGCAAATTAGATACCATAGATTTTCTTACAAGCACTTTAAAAACAAACACATCACTGCCTCTGTCATTATACACTGACTTACGTTCTTACCTTATATTATTTTCTTTGTCGTTTCCTGATATTTAAAATATAAGAAAATGATGTTAAAAAGCAGCTTATTGGGTAAAAAAAATATATGCAGCATTTGTAAATCTCCAAAGAAAATATTCTAAAAAGGTCATTTACTGCATATGTTCTTACATGTGGGATTTGGGGATTTAATTTTATCTTTGTTTATATAAAAGCCAGAAAGATTACTGAATCATAGCTCATTCTTTTCTTATTGATTTGTAAAACTTCTCTGCCTTTGTCTAATCTACGTGAGGTGACTCTGATTCCTTTTCTTACAGTTGTTGCCTAGATTTGGTGTCAAATTTACAATAGCTCCAGGGAATGTGTTGGATGGTTTTCCACTGAGCTTACACGTATAGACGTTCCATCAAGATTTTGCTAAAGCTATTTATAAATCAACCTGTATATTTTGGCATAGAAATTACTAGCTGATGATCCCATATTCTTAAATGATCATGGAATTCAATTTTAATCTTTCATTGTGTAATTTTGCTAATATATATTCTTTTGAAAACAATTAGATAATTTCCTCCATTTTCAAATTTCTTTTTTTAATTCCTTGCTTCTTGTACTTCCATTGTTGAAATGGCTTTTCTGCTTTTTGCCTAAGTCATTGTGTTTTTTGTTTGTTTGTTTGTTTTTCATTCCTGCATAGGGTCGTTGGATCAGACCTTACCTTCCCTCTGTCAAGGATATTTTATCTGAATAGGAGCATGGAATTTTAAGCTCTTTTGTATTCAGTTCTTAAGTGCAGTATTCACTTACATTTTTGCTTAACTGGAACATTTTCTTTTTTTTATCAGTGAGATTTTTTTTTCAGAGTCTGTCTCTGTTAACCCTCTCCTCCTCTTTTTCTCTTTCTTAACTTTTTTTGCCTTTCAAACTACATCACTTTATTTTTTTGTTATTTTATTTCAATTTTGATGTATTAACCTTCTTTATTTTAGTATTCTTCAATTTGTCTTTCTTTTACTAAAACCTTCTGGGTCTCTTTATGACAGATGCTTTTGGCTAATGTGGTATTCTATGGCATTGTCTCTTTTTCATTAGGCATTTTTAAGCTACTGCAATATTTTTGAGTTCAGAGCAAATCTGAGACTCTGGAAGTTAAGAAGCAGCCAGACAATGCTCAAATGAACTACAATTGCAGCACAGAAGACACTCTTGGAAAATGCGAATACCCAGACTGCCTGTCTTTTCACTTGCAGATCATTTTGTTGTTGTTGTTGTTCCCTGCATTCCTCCATCTTTTCCTTGTTGATTTCATTCTAAAGAAATCTTAAACTAGATAGGAAAAATTAAAAAAAAAATGACTCTCTCACCAGATTGTGTTCAGATGTCAGAAAAAAACACAAGTTGTTCCTGGATTTGATTTTTGGCTATGACTTGAAGAAAAAAATTAACTTCGTCACATGTGAGTTGCCTGGATTCTACCTCCTGATCTCCTGTTTATCAGCTTATACTCAAACATTCTGGATGACTGTGCAGTGCCTTGTGTATGGTTGGTTTTAGTGGTCATCTGAAATCTATATTTAAAAACCACTTCCAGGGTTTCCCTGGTGGCGCAGTGGTTGAGAGTCCGCCTGCCAATGCAGGGGACATGGGTTCGTGCCTCGGTCCGGGAAGATCCCCCATGCCGCGGAGCGGCTGGGCCCGTGAGCCATGGCCGCTGGGCCTGTGCGTCCGGAGCCTGTGCTCCGCGACGGGAGAGGCCACAGCGGTGAGAGGCCCGCGTACTGCAAACAAAACAAAACAAAAAAAACTTCCAATTTTTCTCTCCTTTTCACTTGTTCCTATCCAAATAGAAGAGAGAGAGAGAGAGGAGGACCAGAAAGTCTTCATGATACATCTTTATTCCTTCAACAATTCATCTGGGCACATGATTTACAGGCAGTGGAGCTGCATCAGTGAATCCGGTTTCCCATGGATCTTGGGGTCTCAGCTGAAGGATCCCTCCACAAGTGGCACCTGTATCTGCTTTGTGCTATCTTACTGCCTTTACGTTTCACCACCACTTCTCTTTTCCCTCTTTCTACCTCAGTCCCATTAGTGATGAGAAGACTTCAAGCAAATCAAGTCATTTACTCTTCAGGAAATGCTGAAGACTCATTCTACAGGCCTGAGCCTATGTGTGTGTATGTATATATATATTTATTTATTTATTATTATTTACACATATATTCTTTTTCAGATTCCTTTACATTATATGTTGTTACAAGATGTTGAATATAGCTCCCTGTGCTATACAGTAGGTCCTTGTTGTTTATCTATTTAATATATAGTAGTTTGTATCTGCTAATCCCAAACTCTGAATTTACCCCTCCCCAACACTTTTTCCCTTTAGTAACCATAAGTTTGTTTTCTATGCCTGGGAGTCTGCTTTGTAAGTTAATTTGTATCTTTTTTTTTTTTTTTTTTAGATTCCAGATATAAGTGATATCATATGGTATTTGTCTTTCTCTGTCTGACTTACTTCACTTAGTACGATAATCTCTAGCTCCATCCAAGTTGCTGCAAAGACATTATTTCATTTATGGCTGGGAAATCCGGAGAGGGCCAATAGATTATAAGAAGTCTCAGATTCACTCAGTCTAAGTCAGTGAACCAGTTTATGATACATTAAGAGCCCAGTCACATGAAAATAGAAGGTTATGAATCTACCTCCTTTAGATAGAAAGTATAAAGTTTTAAAAATTGCTCTTTAGACACAGATTATTAATGCTGTTATGATGCTAAAGAGAATTAAATGCAAATTTGCAAAGCTCTGAAGAACTTTATTAGGATAAGCAAAATTTTACTGAGCCAAATCAGTTGCTATTTTAATGAAACTCTGGATAAATAACTTTCAGTGGAAACCACTACAGATGTTGTATTGTGTATTCTGGGCAATAAGCAACTGAATCTGCCAGGGTGGTGAGGGAGGAAAACCTGAAGGAGGAAGGGAAAGGTTAGAAAAATTGAGCTTTTATATCTTTAATCTGTATTTCAGAATGATTTACATTTCCCTTCATCTGAATCCCTTAATGCAGTTGTGTAATAAGTTTTCCCCTGCTTTCTGATACTAAGTTAGATTTTCTACATTTTATAAGTAAGAGTTGAATGACATTGCCAATGTTTTGTAGAGAAAGAAAAAAATAAAGTCAAGGGGGAAAGGAAGAAAAGAATGAAGAGAAAAAGGAAGAATGGAAGGAAGGAAGGTAAGAAGGAAAGAAAGAAGGAGGGAAGGAAGGAAGATGGAGAGAGCAGGTTTTTTGCATGCTGTGTAAGAAGATTGAGGCAAGGGGCAAGAGTCCTAGGTTTTAGTCATGACATCTGCTATTTACAAAGAATGTGCTCTTAGATGGTCCACTTAACACTTGGGATCTCAGTTTTCTCACCTTTAACACTAGAGTAAGATCATTTTTCATTGTGCATTTCCATCCCACACATAGTAGAGAGATAAGCACCTTGGTAACAGCCTGCTAAATGCCAGTAGCTCTTCCAAGCATTGAGACAACCAAAAACTTTACCACACATTTAAAAATGCCCTCTGGGTACCATTTTAGGACCGCTGGACTCAAGCTGACTTCCAAGGGTTTTATCCAAATTTAAAAATACCACAATGTTAGTAGATTATTTGTAGGGCTCTGTGTAATCTATCGTCAAAATGGATATTTTTGACAGTGCAAGTCAGAGTTGTTAATCATTATACTTGCGGGCCAGGGGTAAAATCAAGAATTATAATTTACCTGGTCATATCAGTAATTGGTTTTGACGATTCCTTTTTAAAGTAGTTTTATTGTAAAATTAAATATACCTAAAAATGGTACAAAAGAAATGTGTGAAATTCAAATAAGTATTATAAAGTGAAAAGCACTACACAGATCAAAAATTAAAATATTGGCATCACCCACATAATCTCTCCTCATGACTGTTCTCACATATTACTCTGGTCTCTCATGTTCCCCAAAGTAGCCACTATCCGGATTTTTACACTATTACTTTCAATTAATTTTTTTTATTACAAAAATAATATACATTCCTTGAAAAACAACTTACGTTTAAATTGTATAAAGTAAAAAATTAAGGTCTCCCCCAATCCCCAATTTCATTTCTCTGTGGAAACTACAGTTAAAAATTCTTTACGTATTTTTCCCATGTGTGCACAAATACACACAAACACAAATGTTTTTTTCAAACTTGAGATCATACAGTACATATTACTCTGCAATTTGCTAAATTTATTAGA
Organism: Lipotes vexillifer; assembly: GCF_000442215.2. Lineage (NCBI taxonomy): Eukaryota > Metazoa > Chordata > Mammalia > Artiodactyla > Lipotidae > Lipotes > Lipotes vexillifer. The sequence continues at coordinate 51,005 of NW_006795053.1, forward strand.
AGTGCATTTTCTGCTCCCACCTATGCAAGCAATGATGGCTATGGTTACTATTAATAATGGTAAAGCCACTACTTTTTTTCCATCTCATTATGTCTATGGGCATATGTAAATGTTAGAAGGGAGGGCATTGAATGAGTATAGGTTGAAGGTGAAGTGACTTCTGTGTTCTGAGGCCTTTTTCCTCTTTCTGTGGATCTTAAACTTTTCTTTAATTTCCTATTTTTCCTGAACTTGAGAGGGATCAAGGTGAAGTGCAAAGACTGAAAGATCTGGAATCAGACCTAGGTTCTAGCTCTGTCATTAACTGCCTCTGTGATCTTAGGTCTACTGTGTAAAATGAATATTATAATGCCTGTATGGAAAAAGAGGTTTTGAAGATAATTTTAAAAATGTAATAAATCCATTAGTCTTACAACTATCCTAATTTGACTCTTAACACAAATTTTATGTTTTCCTTAAACATTGATGAAGAGCGCGTAGGATGATATTTACTGAGTTATCCCATGATTTGTTATAAATTGCTTAGGTTTTACATAAATCTTGATAAATGTTATGTAAGATAGACTCAAGATATTCTCAGGGTTGTTTATAAGAAGTTAAATGAAATGAAACTTTCCTTTTTATGTTGTTCTTTCTAATCAGGGCCAATTCATTTGAAAGATTGCCTGATGTGGTTAATGTACTTTTGTGGATGTATTTAGGATGAACTAATTTTATGTTGGGTCATTAACCAAAAACTGTTGGTGTAAGAGGGTGGTGCTAAGTCCAGAGAAACATCATTATTATTTTCAATGGTATTTGTCATGGTAGTGATATAAGCCCCAAAGATGGAATGTGGGATTTGGTGTTGTCAAAATAAATTCAGAGTAATTAGATTATAGCTGATGTAATTTAGATGTTTGGAGGTGAGGGATTTCTGATAGCAAAATCTAATGTATGTAGCTCCCAAAATGAAAAGAGATGACCTTCGTCAAGGGAAAATTTTTCAGTGTAGTGATGCTGACAACGATTTTAGGTTATAAACTTATTTTTTCTGGAAGTTTTGGGTTTAGAGATGACTGTGGATTTTTGAATCTGGCCTAAAATAAGAGTGGGAGATGGGAAAGGTGAATGACTTTCCTTCCATATGTTTTACTTTCATTCTGAATGTACCTTCCCATCACTTAACAATAGCTCTATCTTCCATTTGTTACTTGTTTCATGCATGACAGTCACTACATGCACTTTGTAGTTTCCCACTTGTACAGAAAAGGGAACTGAAGCCTAGAAGAGTAATTTATGCAAAGTTTTGCAGTCACAAGAAACTCATGCAGTCGTGAGACCATAGCTAAATCCTAGATATGACTCAAGAGTTGATGCTTTAAAAAAAAAACAGTTGACGCTTTTAACAAATATTCTATGATCTCGCATTTTGTGTCTCAGCCACAAACAAATGAGTCTTTCTTCAGTGCTAGCTGGTGAGCTTCTTTGCAGTTTGTCATCTTAGTGCCCCCATAGTACCAAGCTGGTGTCTAAATGTTTTTGAATCCAGTTTGCCACAGCTTTACTAAGGACAGAGTGAAGGCTTAAAATTCAGCTACTCAGCTTTTCAAAAATAAGCAACAACCTAAGTTTTTGAGTTATTTCAGAAGTCTTGTACTAATAGTCCTTTGGAGGCACTGGGGTATAATTACTCTCCTCAGTGTGATTCTGTCCCTCGTTTATCCATCAGAACAGAGAGGTAGACTGTGGTCCTGATACTATTCCAGTGGCAATGTTTACTTAGGGGAAAGGTGAATGGTATTAAATTTTATTGGCATTGGAAATTCTTTTGCAAATATAATGCAGTTCACTGGTTAACTTTGCACAGAATACATCAAACTTAGTTAAAACTTGACATCTTTAAAAGTGGTTTGGGTGTTTATTTTATTATTTTCCTTTTCTGAGGACATCTTAAAAGCATCCTGCGGTAATAGTCAAATAGATTCAAGAACCAAAGCTTTTAAGTGAATGGCTATCTAACTGAATATATGTGTGCCTGTTTAAAGCAGATCCTAACTTCTTGTTTTGACAACAAGGAGTATTTTGTTTGACACAAATGGCACTCTTTTGTAGTCTATGTTCTCCTATATCATCCACTCAATTCCTGTGGAATTAGTTTTTTCCTCAAAGTTTTCAGGGAACATTCTTTTATGTTACTTCATTGGAACAGTATGTTTCCAGATCACTTTTTTTCAACATTCAACATAGAGAAAAATATTGTAATGAATGCTAAATATCATTTAAGGTAGCTTTCTCCCATTTTCAAAATAGCTTTTCTGTTCATCTTTTCCCATTATACTTAGAGGGTCACAGAAGCTACTTCAAACATTCTCCCTTTTAACACTTCATATCCTTCCCTTCCTGTCTTGTTCTCCTGGATGTGAGCATGTCTCACTTCTCTGAGAAAGTGCTCGTCAGTGTAAGAGAACCCCTCAGCTTCCTGGTACCAAACCTGAGACTTTTTTTTTTTTTACTGAATGAGATGGGAGAAGAAAAGTCAAGGAAAATGCCAGGGACAGTGGTAATGCCATTTACTGAGATGGAAAAAACTAAAAGTAAAAAGAAAGTCTAAGGCAGAGAGGAGGAGCTCAAGATTGTATCTACAATACAATCAGGTTTTTACCTTGGGTGCACCAGGTGAATCCCTTCCCCTGTGCTCTGGATCTCTCCACCCATCACCCACTATATTTCAAGTAAAAAACATTAACCCTTCTCCTGCGTATTTAACCTCTTTGTCTGGTGACACTTTCCTTCATTTAAGCATTAATGCATTCTTAAATCCTTCCCATCTAAGGCATAAAAAAAATGACCAACAAAACAAAAATCAAATTGAGTTAATAAATCCATCCTTAGACCTGGCAGGTCTCTGTAGCTTCTGTTCGCATCACAATTCTTCAGTTCCCGTAAATCAGTCCTGTACTCCCACAAAGACTCCCCTCATATTCCTCTTAGTAGTTCTCCAAGACCAGCATGTTGGAAAATTTAGTTTTTTTTTGTTTGTTTTCATTTTTTGTGGTGCGTGGGCCCCTGACTGCTGTGGCCTCTCCCGTTGTGGAGCACAGGCTCCCGACGTGCAGGCTCAGCGGCCATGGCTCACAGGCCTAGCCTCTCCACGGCAATGTGGGATCCTCCCGGACCGGGGCACGAACCCGCGTCCCCTGCATGGGCAGGCGGACTCTCAACCACTGCGCCACCAGGGAAGCCCAAGGAAAATTTAGTTTTAAATGCTGTTTAGGAGTCAGATAAGATAAAAAATGAGGTGGTGGTACTAAATTTAGTGGTCCCTTTTCTCTTCTTTCTCATTTGTTTTCTATTTCCTCAGAAATCTCTATTCTTCTACTTTTTATCCCTAAATCAGTTAGTGGAGTTTCTCTCTATGGAATATTCTAGAAATTCTGCATTTTCAGTTGTCACAACTTTTGAAGTCTTGGGCTACTAGGTTTATTAAGAGGGGTGGGTTAGAGATATAACTTTAAATGTCCTGCCTGATATACATATAAATGTGTGTGTACAGGAACCCCAAACCTAATTATAAATGTGTTCTCCTTAAATTCAACTCTGTTTTAAATAAAAACACTTTTTTTTTTTTTGGTTTTTTGACAGTTTTCATATACCCTGACCTTTCCAGGAATAAAACTACTGTAGAACTTGAAGAAGAGTGTATACTACAGAATTCAGAAATTTACCCAAGCATTTCTCACCATTTTGGAAAACCATGTCCTCAGGGGCAGCTTCACTTGTGGGATTTTTTAAAAAAATTAATTTTATTTTTGATTATTTTTACTTATTTATTTTTGGCTGAGTTGGGTCTTCGTTTCTGCATGCGGGCTTTCTCTAGTTGTGGTGAGCAGGGGCTACTCTTTGTCGCAGTGCATGGGCTTCTCATTGTGGTGGCTTCTCTTGTTGTGGAGCATAGGCTCTAGGCACGTGGCCTTCAGTAGTTGTGTCACACGGGCTCAGTAGTTGTGGTGCACAGGCTTAGTTGCTCCGCGGCATGTGGAATCTTCCTGGACCAGGGCTCGAACCCGTGTCACCTGCATTGGCAAGTAGATTCTTAACCACTGCACCCCAGGGAAGCTCCACTTGTGGGATTTAAATCACTTACAGGCCCAAACTAGTTAAAGTCTGCATTAATATTGAATAGTTGGTGTGTTCACCTTATCCTACATGAGGGTAAACATATGAACCCTTCATTATAATTTTATTACATTATAAAGCACTTCCCTTTTAAATAAAAGAATGTAATTATGGTATTATATAATTTTTTTCATCTTACGTGAACAGGAAGGTTTTATTATCTATGTGTTTCATTTCTGGATAGTAAGTGGACACAACAAAATATTAGTTTAAAAATTTTGCACTGGATCTAGTAGAGTCAAAGATCACTGGCTTAAAATTTCATAATTGTTAGGCTTTTGATGAGGGCCAATTCTCTTTTCTCGTGGTTATTCAAGCCTTGAAAGTATCCAATCACCATTTATTCATCGAAGGCTTGTGTACATCAATTTCTCTAGCACAGTCTTCTCTGCTGGGGTTTGGACCTTTTATGCAGCTGCTGAGTGGCCATAGATATTCACATGTCTTTCAAGCCTTTAAAGGTCAACTAATAATTGTGCTGAACAGGATCATTTGCCAGAAATGGGCTCTTATTCCCCTGTTTGCAACCTCAGTGGGCAAGGGTCATGAAGGCTCATGCCATTATCCAATTAAATGATGATTTTCTCATCCTCACTCTCCCCAGTCTGGACCAGACCATCATCACTTCTCACTTGGATGGTTGCCACCTGAATTGTCACCTAACCTCCTGTCTCACTCCTCCCATTTTCCATTCCCTACTCTGCTAAGATGAAAATATGATCACGTTACCCACCTGCTTATAATCCTTCACAGTCTTCCAAGTGTCCTGATTTAAGGTCCAAATTACTGTGTACAGTTCATCAGGCCAGGCACAACCTGGCCCCTGCCTACCCTTTCTGTCTCATCTCCAATCATCACACATTATGCTCTATCTAGGTTGATTCCTTTCAATTTCCTAATAGGATATTTTCTTTCTTACCTCTTTCTTTGTAGTATATTCCTGCACTGAATATACTAGCCCAACTGTATTCCAGGCTCATTCTTATTCATTCTTTAGGTATCAGCTTAATCAGTACCTCTGCTTAAGTGCTTTTTCCTACACTTTTAATTACTTATGAACTACCTTGGCAACTTATATTTTTCTATTTTAATGCTTTATTGCCTTCATAATTATTTGCCTTTGTCACTGGACTATGAGCTTTGTAAAGAAACTTTCTATATTTTTTAAGATCAGTTTTTCTCCCAAATGTTAGCACAGTAGGCACTAAATACATGTTTGGACAATAAATGAATACACAACAAATGATAAAATATTTTAAAATATTTTTATCTCTTTGATACATATGTTTTATACAACCAAGGCGAAAGTTTAATCAAACAATTGTTATGTACAAAATGAGATATTTTATTTTCTCTTTCATCTAAGACATTCTAGTCATGACCAGCTAATGGGTTGCAACTGTAGTTTCAAAAACATTGTTATGACTTCTCTGTTGATGTGAAAATTTTTCCTAATTAATAATATTTTAAGCAATTGCATTAATTAGGAGGAGGTCACATTCATTTAACTTCTTTTTCCCAAATGTTAAAATCCTAGTGGAGCTCTGTGATATTTTGTAACCTAAAGACAGTTGGATTTTTCAGTTTTTCATTATAACAAGAAATAATTTAAAAATAATTGTGCAAAAGGTGTATGAGTGTGGCTTTTATGCACAGTTCACATTTGTGTCAAATATCAGAGCATCGAAATTCGGTTAATCTAATCAGCATGGTAGACTCATAATTTTGGTCTGCCTCAATCTTAATATTTTCTTTTCACATCAGCAACCCAGTGCCTTGAACATATATTCTTAGACCCCTTTAATTACCTGGAGATTAAAATTTAAATCCCACAGACTTCTATTCTTCAAATTCTTATTACTACACCACTACCCTTTAGTCCCAGGAAAGAGAGCAGAAGGACCCTGCTCTATGCCTCCTCTGCTTACACCTTCCTGGTTGGGTTAGGAGTTCATGCAGCCCAGTATCATTGCCCTCCTGGAACCCCTGCCCTTCCTTCCCAGAGTGCTGAGTCACAAAATGCTAAAATTTTCTGCTCAAATGGTCTGAATCTTGCTTTGAGCACCTGCATAGTCCTCTTCCCCAGATAAATCCTCTTGAGAGTGACTCATATCAAGATGTTGCATTTCATAGGCTCAGGGTCTGGCCAAAAGGTAAGCTGTTTATAGGGAAGTTAATGGAGCTTGGAAATGTGTGATTATACACCTGCACTTAGGCCACATCATCTTGGTGTGGGCCAAAGCCAGGTGAGAAGAGAAGCTGGCAGACCCAGAGCTGTGGGCTTGTACTTCTAGTGCTGGTGGAACTCTACACACCATTCTGGTGTGGACTCTAGCCCTTCCAGGTTGTGATAAACCTTGATAAGTTGGTCAAGAGATGAGGGCTAGATATATATTACTTAACATTTTGCCAGCTTTATATATAATTTAAAAATATTTAGGTACGTGGTGTGTGGGTCTTCATTTGTAAGCCTGCCTTAGGCCTCACAAATGTCAAGGCAAGACCTGCCTCCGTACATTCATTACTACCACACACTGATCTCTAATTCCTTGGCTTCTTTCATTTTATTAACATCTGCCAGTTTTTTTTTTTTTTTATGTCCATCAATTTCAACCACTTTTTGTATGTACTCAGTTCTTCACCTCCTTTTCTACTTGAACTCTCCATTATATAAAACCTGAACCACAAATCAACATCACCATCTGCCTTCTTTGCTTTTGTATCCTGCCTTCTGATACAAGCTGGATAAATAATTGACCTTGTATATTACTGCACTTTACATTGATATGAAATCTTGACAATGTTCTACATCCATTTAGCATAAAATTAGACCTTTTGCCATGTGTATAAAAAATATATTAAAGTTTTATAAAAATAGGATATCAAATGATTCAGAAATCTTTAGATGTCTTTATTATTTTTGTATTACCTAAATGTGGTAGATCTGTGCAAACATGGTACCAACTTTCTAGCTCTCTTTATATACAAGCCCTTTAAAACTTGACTTTATAGCTCTTCATGTTGGGAGATAGCATCTATTTCTTTATCCCTTGAATCATGGCTAGCCTAGTGAATTACTTTGGCCAATGGAATGACAGGTGTCAAGTCTAAATCTAGACACACATTCCTG
>NW_006795053.1:58423-74329 GCF_000442215.2 Lipotes vexillifer
CCTGCTGTGTCTTTGGATCCCTGTCACTACCATGAGAACAAGCTCTAAGCTAGCCTATTGAAAGATAAGAGACTACCTGGAGAAGAACTGAGCCATTCCAGTCAAGACCAACTTAGATCAACATGCTTCAACAAACCCGCCTATTTTCTGCTGATGCCTGATGAAGGCCAACCAATAACTGGTGAGCCTAGCCAAGGTCAGGAGAATCACTCAGGCAATATGTAGACTTGTTAACAAAAATAAATGTTGATATTTGTTTGTCACTGTTATTTTGTGGTTGCTTTTTTTATGCATTATTATTATGGCAGTTGATAATGGATATCTTATTACAATGATCAGTTTTAGGTACCATCTTGGGAAAGATATATGCCCAGTTATTCAAACAAAAGCTAATCTAGGTGTTATGAAAGTATTTGGTAGATGGAATTAATAATTATAGTTAATTGATGTTAGTAAAGGAGATTGTTCTAGATAATCTGGGTGGGCCTGATTCAATTAACTGAAAGTGCTTAAGAACAGAACTGAGATTTCCCAGAAGAAGAAATCCTGCTTGTGACTGCAGCTTCCACTCATGCCCAGAAGTTCTAGCCTGCCCTTCATGATGGACTGCCCTATGAACTTTGGACTTGCCTACCAAGCTTCCCAAATTAAATAAGCTAATTGGTAATAAATTCCTTAATATATATCTCTTATCAGTTCTTTTTCTCTGACTGAAACCTGATTAATATATCAGTACAACAAAAAAGTGATATCTTACACAATTAAAAAAAGAAATAGATAACAATACAATAACCACTGTTTTCACATTTTCATATTTAATTCTTAGAAAAACTCAGCGAGATGTTATCACTATTGAGATTATTAAAATTCTTCCTCCTGGAACATGTGACTTCTTTGGAATCCTGATATAACTAAAAACTGGCGACAATGGGAACTATTTGACACCAGACTGTTGACCACAATGTATTGCCCCATTCTATGGGCACCGAGAAAAGTGCTAGCCCAAGTTGCACTCAGTGCATGAAGCTTTCATAAAAATGTTATAACACCCAGTTTACATTAATGTCTCAAGTTTCCCATTCCCATCCTTCTCTTAATACTGTACCCTGGCTCACCATCTGACAGAAGAAGTAGTGAGGGTGGAGAGACTTTATCAACACAGGAGGCACATAGCACCTCAAGAACTTTGCTGTATGTCCTGGGACAACTCTGGAACTATTATACACCTTATCCTTACACTAAAATGGTCTCAGGGCAAACTTTGAAAAAAAACTTACATTTTCTAGAGTTCTGCCAATCATTTGAAGAAATAATTTTAAAAGTAAAGTCTTTCATCTACATGCTTATTTCTTAGGGACCATAATTCCCTTAAGAAAACAGGTATCCTGTCCTTAATGCAGGTATTCCAACTCAATCTGGTGGGAATAAATGTGACAAAGGAAAGACAATGCATATATGTTTGATAATTTAAAACCATCTAGCTTTAAAAAAATCATAGGAACATTCTGCATGAATGACATTGGGTGACAGTTTTCCTTGCTATAGTAAGTTTTAGGCCTTTATACAATTAAGAATTATATACCTCAATAGTCAAATTCGTATCTGCTGACTCCAAGCCTTGGTTCTTAGGCATTAGGGTCCCATTATATTTTAGTAGGTATTTTAGGTATTGAGTGTAGTTTATGTGAAAGATATGGACGTCACTCATGAGTTCTATTTGTCTAAGTTCCATAGACTTAGCTTCTTCTTTATTTTATCTTCACTACAGGTGACCTGATAACAGCTTGGGATGCATAGGAAATATATATTTGAAAATCTGGGATTACAGTTTAGGGTAAGCATGTGTCTTAGCATGTGGAAAGTGTTAATTATTCTTTCTTAATTCTTATTATAAAGTATAATTTTAAAGTACTAACAAGAGGGAAGCATTAAAAGAAGAAGACTAAAATAACTTTTTGCAAATGTTTGAAAAAGAAAATATAATCTTTATTTGGGTTTTGTAAAGGAGAAATTAGCATATTGGTTCATTAAATTGAAATTAGTGCAAAAATGAGATGAAAGGAGTATAATTTGTAATGACTTTGAGAGAAAAGGAGAGAATCATAGCTATAAAGTCTACAGTGGAAAAGAATACAAAATAAAAAACATAGAGTTGGAAAGGTGAAAGTTTCAGGACTCTGACTACCTTTTGCTAACTGGAAAAATATTTGATGGGCTGAAAACTTTTCTGTCTAATCAGAGGAAGAAAGTATAATTCTAAGATAAAAGAGTGAAGTGGTGAATTATGAGAACTATTTTAATAAATTCCATATCCAGAGACCTGACTTCTAGAATTTTTACTTGGTAACATGTCAACGTCAGTATTTCCTTTGACATATGACCTTGATCAGGTGCTATGGTCTGAATGTTTGTATTTCTCCAAAATTAATGTGTTGAAATCCTAACCCTTAAGTCTGTGGTATTAGGAAGTAGGGTCTTTGGGAGGTGATTAGGTCACAAGGATGAAGTTTTTATGAATGAGATTAATGCCTCTACAAAAGAAACCCTAGAGGCCTCCCTTGCCCCTTCTGCCATGAGAGGACACATAGAAGATGGCTGTCTATTAACGAAGAAGTGGGCTCTGACCAGACACCAAATATTCCAGGACCTTGATCTTGGGCTTCCCAGCCTCCAGAACTGTGGGAAACAAATCTGTACTTTCTTTTTCTTTCTTTCTCTCTCCCTTTCTTTCTTTCTTTCTTTCTTTCTTTCTTTCTTTCTTTCTTTCATTTTTGGCTGTGTTGGGTCTTTGTTTCTGTGTGAGGGCCTTCTCTAGTTGTGGCAAGTGGGGGCCACACTTCATCACGGTGTGTGGGCCTCTCACTATCGCAGCCTCTCTTGTTGCGGAGCACAGGCTCCAGATGCGCAGGCTCAGTAGTTGTGGCTCACAGGCCCAGTTGCTCCGCGGCATGTGGGATCTTCCCAGACCAGAGCTTGAACCCGTGTCTCCTGCATTGGCAGACAGATTCTCAACCACTGTGCCACCAGGGGAGCCCCAAATCTGTACTTCTTATAAGCCACCCAGTTTATAATATATTTTTGTAGCAGCCTGAACAGACTAAGAGGACAGAAAATGGGAATAAGGGAAAGAAAAGGAAATAATTTTAATGAGAACACTCTCATGTGGTGGAAAAATAGGTGAAAAGATGAGTTAAACACATTTATTTACAGCAAAGAGGTTTTACAAAATAGTGTAAAAGATCATTTTAAGCAGGCTTAAGATCTAACCGCCTGTCATACCTGATGTATATTCATATCTTACAAATTCAATTAAATTACTGGAGTTTTTGTTCTATAATTTGTTCTATAAATTATAAAAAAATGACTTTGTTGTTTCAGAAAAATGATTACATTGCACCTGAAAATACCAAAGGAAATAAGAAAATATGTAAACTGTAGAACAAAAGCAAATAAGATTTGGAGTGTCATCAGTATAGAAAATATTAAACAGATGTGTGTAGGTCCTCCATAAATGTCTCTGAACGCTTGTAGAATAGATGAGAAGAGAAAGACCTTAAGCAGTTTTTATACTGAAATCTCAGGAGTGGACAAGAGAGAGGTTGGGAAGGAGACCATGAAGCTTATGAAGATGTGGAGAGAAACAGAGCCAGGACTCAAAGGAGTGAAAGAAATCGAGAAAAAGGAGATGAAGCCACTGTTGGGTTTAGATAATGCAGAAAAAGCTTATACAATGGTTTATTATTTTTTAACTATTAAAGAAAAAGAGAAAGAATCATTAAATGTCCTCACTGTCAGAGTGTGCTTTGAGAGTCCCATGAGCTCGCAACATTTTTTAGTAGTTTGCTGCAGGATGAAGGGAAAAAAGTGTAAATGAGGTGTGAATGAGGAAGTAATATATTCTTACAACCATTAGGTTTCTTTTTTTGATGCATTTTGAGTTTCTCTGAGTCCTAGCCATCATCTCTAAGCCTTTTGAACACCAGAGGGTGATAACGGTAGTTTTGACAAAAGCAGAACCCTGTCAAAGAGGCAGGAAACTAACCTAGGTGTCACTCTGCAGAAACAATTTTGCTTTTTTAATTGCAGTGGACATTTTTCAGCTCTATTTTCTTCTTCAAATGTACATGAAAATCTTCAAACATTTTCTAAATTTGAGTCAGGAATAGCCTATATCTCTAATGTTCTTCTCCACTTTGTGATTTGAAGTTTTGCGATTAACCAAAGCTTCACAGGTTGGCTTGAGAGGTTGACTCATACATCCAGCAATGTATACTGAGCACCTACTGGGTGCTCTCACCCTGGTCTAGGAGCTGGTGTACATGGCTGGCAAAACTAGAGATGCCGCCCTGCCTGATCTTATCCAATGTTGGGTCTAGTGGGAATGGCAGATATGAATCACACAACCACAGAAGATTGTAGTAAGGTAAGTGCTATGAGTGAAAAGGACATGGGACAAGCAGACTATAGGACAGAGAAATCCAATTTAATGTGTGTGTGTGCTGGGAGGTGAAGGAAGGCTTTTTTGAGGAACCGACCTTTGAGCTGAGTTCTCAAGACAAGTAGGAGTCATTTCGGCAAAAGAGGATAGCAGAGAATGTCCTATGAAGGTTAGGCAGGTGGAAAACAGAACACAGTTGAAAAAAAATATCTCAATGCTTATAAAATATTCTTTGTTTATTATTCAAATGCTATATTTAATTTAACTTTTTATACCTCATAGAGTGTGGTAGAGGGCTGTAGTGAGAATGAGCAGAACTCAGGAGGCCTGGGTATGTGATTTTGGGTTATGTGGCTTCCTGAGCAGGCTCTCTGGGCTTTGGTTTCCTATCTAGACAGACAGGGAATTGGGTTAAATGACCTCTGAAGAACTTTTTCAATCAAAATTGCTGACTCTTTGGTTGGGGCAAAGAAATACTCGATTAAAAGTAACTGGTCTGAATTCATATGTTAAGAAAAACAGTTCCAGTAAACTAAAGTTTCATAAATAAAGATTGCATGAATACTAATCTGATTTCATGATTTTGGGATCAAGGTCTTAACATGATAGACAAAAGATAAGACACCTGCTAGATACTATTACTGTGGGGACATCGACTAGAATAAAAAATCATCATCAAGTAACAGGCTTACTATTAGTGATACTTTTATTTTACACACACACACACACACACACACACACACACAAATAATTAGCAAGAAAATAATGAATGTTAACAGTTGTTTTTATTTCTCATGTACCTACACCGATTGTAGGGGGGAAATTTGTTGAAACTAAAGATAATTCTTCATTAAAATCATAGTTTTTGAAGTTCTCTTCAGTACTACTCTTTTTTAGTCCTATTGATGAAAAAATCTTTTTATTTCCTGGGCTTCAAACGATTTGGGGAAACGATGCCAGAAGAGCAAATTAAACACAATTTTGCATGAATATCTGGCTCATAAAATTGAGTTTTGGACAGCTTATAGAAAAACACTTTTATGTCTAGAATCTGTCATCTTTGAAGATGCTAATCCTGATGCACTAGACCTTTTAAGAAGACAACAAAGAAAGGGGAGATGCTGTGTACGATGACCAATTTTAGTGCCACCTACCTCCTTCAGAACAGGTACTTGTATTGCACATTTTGTAGACCTTAAAGTTGCTCTTTTCCTCTTTGCATTGAGAGAAGGCAACCTCATGAGTGAGAGTATATGAAGGAATATTTTAGAGATGGTGCAGATTACTTCTGTAAAGTTCAGTCTTATCTAGATGGCATGGCAGCCATTTGGTTTTGTATTTAAATAGGAGATTAAGGGAAATTTTGTTGTGTCTTCCCCATTCACCCCTCCCCCCCTTTAAAAGCTTTAAGAAGAATAATTCACAGTTGCATAGTGAATCATGTCATTGATATGAGTTAGAGTAATTCATAGCTCTATGAAAAGTTAATTTGATATTGTCTATATCGATCAATATATAGAAGGAGGACAATGATGGTGCTGTTTTCCCTTCTGATTGCATCTCAACTGGGACATTTTATTTAGCTCGGAACATCAGCCTCTAAGAGAGATATTGACAAACTGGAAGGTATTTAGAACTGAAGGGACCAGAATTTTAAAGGGAACTGAAAGCATAAAGAAGAGGAAGCCTCCAGGAAGGAATTGTGTGACACTGAGTCTAGAAGAAGAGACAGCTGCCAGGGAATATGAATATGAGGGCTCCTCTGAAAGAAACCAAGAGCTTTCATGTGCAAGGGGCACTTGATGTGTTCTTTGTGGACTTGTTGCGGACTGGAATAAAAAAGGAAATTTCTAGGACAATTATTTTAGCTTAATGTAAGGAGGATATTTCTAATAATCAAGCTGTCTAAATATACTTCTTACTACCTCTGGAGAGGCAGGACCTTGAGATGTAATAATCTCCAAATCAGTAGGAGAGTTATGGGATGCTAAAAGAGGGGATTTAACAATAGATGATGGCAATGTCAGATGCCCTTAAAGTTCCCTTTCCACTCCAAGTATGCCTGTAAAGTCAAAATTTAGTAGTTGGGCTACAGAGCATGAAAGTGACCTTCATACTTAATCATATTTCTCCAGCGTTCCAAATCTCTGAATAAGTTTTCATCCTCAGATCTTTAATTACAATTAAACTTTTTCTAGCCTAATTATACACAAATAACTAGAATATTCAAGACGATTATATCTATAACTCTTTAACACATAAATAAGCACCTTAAAATATAATTTGGCTATAGTTTATCTTGAGGTAAATTAATTTACTTTAAATGTGACTAGTTAGATACAAGGCCAAACATTTTATTTTTAGCAAGAGTGAAATAATTCTAGTGACCATTCCAGTAAAAATGATTTTAGTGACTATATTTCAGCCCAAACACAGAATTAAATAGTATATTTAGAACTGGGGATGATTTTAGGAATCAACTCCAGCTGAATTTTAAACCTCAGAACCCAGAGATTCACACTGATAGGAAAGCCTATGTAGATCCAGACACATTAAGTACCACATTTACTGTCTTCCCTTTCAACACCTGCCGTAGCTGTTGAGCAGTATCTTCTGCATTGCTGGGCAGTGTGCCCCAGGCCCCTCAGAAATGGGAGTCCTGACCACTTGCAGTCCTGCCCACTGAGCCCAGATATGCCTACAGAGACCTTGGCTTCTGTCTTCTAGACTGTGTCCAGTGTCCAGCTTCTTCTCCCATAGACCCACTCCAGGGCACAGCACACATGTATGGCTCAGGTTTCCATTATTCTCACCAAACCCATCCCACCTTCAGTGTTTCCAATTTTGCTCCTTTGGACTCTTTATTAACCTCAATCACCGCTGCCCTAGATTCACCCACTCATCATTCTCAGATGGCCTGAAACCTAGTTGGTCATGCTTAGTAGGAGGTAGCGGTGGTTGGGACGGTGATCAGGAAGCAATGGCTTTCTCTTGCCTTTGGAAACACAATCTTTGCTGGTGTGGTGCTGACATCCTTTTATTTCTTTTTCTTTTTTTCTCTTTGTCTTTCCTCCTCCCTTCCTCTCTCCCTCCCTTCCTTCCTTCTTCTTTCAACTTACCCTCTTGTAAATTTTTTCATTTATGAATTATTATTATGTTCCGTATTTTGTGATTAAATGTGGTGTTCTTCACTTCAACTCCTCAGCAGGAGGTGGGGAACACATCTTATCATTGTGTACATCATGGAATTTCTACTCTTCTTGATGTTGTAAGGGATAAATATAAATCCATACTATAAGTTACACTTTCTAATAAGTTAACATTGTGTTAGTTTGCGATATTCTGGTTCTTAATTTTTCTAGTAACCTTGGAAAATCTTTCATTTGTCTCATATCTGATGCTGACTTTACCAATTTAGATGCTAATTAAAGCCATTGGCACTCTCCGGTACCTAACAGTAAGAGACCTCTCCATTCTCTCTCTCTGCACACACACACACACACACACACACACACACACACACACAGGGGCATGAAATTAGCACAATACCTCACAAATATGTAGAAACTATATCTAATATATACACATAATATATATATATGTATAAATCAAAGGTAGATAAAATATGTAAGTGAATAAAATAAATAGTAATTACATTGATTTAAAAATATCATCTATGTAAAAATATTCTGTTTTAAAGTATTGATTCTCTGGTTAATTTAAAAATATGTTGTCTACTCTATAGCTTAAGAAAGAATGTCTTATTTCCTATGTACTTAATTTCAACTGTATTATCAATATCATGACATTTAGGTAAATTTTTACATGATGTCAGTATTTTATTGTATAATTTTTGGTTATATTTCCCTTATTGACTTGTGAATAAATCCTGTGTCGAAGTAATAATGCTTATTTTCTTAAAATACATAAGCCACAAAGTTGAAATATATGGTATACAGTGTATAAATTCTTGTTTTTTAATTATCTTTTTTATAGGTTCTCTTATTACAACTATCTTGGTATTTTTGCCAGCTCCTCATTTTTAATATAAAAGTGAAAGTAGTTATCTGTGAAATTTCAAACTATTTATTGTATCAAAATAAAAATGTGTGCAAGGATGATGTAATTGTCATTAAGCCAATAATTCTTTGCTCATTTCCGTTATGAAACTATCTGTATTAGATTATTTGCAAAGTGTTTCACATTATATATTTTCAGTGAATAGGACAGGTGCATTAAAAAAATGATGGATAAACCTTAAAATCATGGAATCTCTTAACCTGACTATATACTTACAGTGAAGTTGTCCTGTATAATTGCCTTGCACTTGTAGCCTGAGCATGGTGTGCATGGCATCTGGAGAGGGTGAAGTATACAGGTAAGGGTTATATTGCAATGGGAGAGAATAAATAAGATGTAGTTCTTAACTGTAAGCTGTTTTCTTTGGGCAATAGCCAAGGACTATAAAAGCATATCCATTGAGGGGATCAGGGAGACAGATTGCTGCTTAGAGGGATACAGGAAAGGGTAGTATTGGAGTAGGGTTTTGCAATACCAAAGCATCCCTGTGGTAATGAGGAACTGGAAAGGCATCACACAGAGGGTATTGGGGAAGAACATACATTTTTATAATGCCAACGCTGCATGGATCAGTGAAGTAGGTACATCTATAAAAATATAGTCAAATTATGTACAATCACAAATTGGCTTATATGCTGAAGAAACTGATTAAATATTCCGTATGTGTAGGGAGATATTTATTTTGGAGCTAGGCAGACAGGAGTTGTAAGCCTGGCTCAGTTGATTTAATGACTGTGATGTAAAGAAAGTCTGTTAACCTCCCATCATCTCAGTTTCTTCATCTCTTATGTGTGATTTTTGAGAGAATTAGAGCTATTTAATATAAAGAGCTTGTTACATTGTAGGTATTCAGTAATTGTTAATAATTTGTGGCAAGTACAGTACTAGGACATGTCCAGTTCAACACAGATAAAAAGTGACATATTGAAGAGATTCACCATAAAGTCCAGCATCACAATGTCACACTGTATTTTACTGGAATTATGGCCACATCCTCGGGTCTCACAATTTCCTAGGTAAAACTGAAGCAAAATAAACTCTGTGATCATTGCAGTTGCACATTTATTTAAACATAAATTACCCTGTGGTTATTGCAGTTCCACATTTATTTAAACATAAATTAGAAGTATTATCAGTAGTTTCCATTTCCAGTATTATTTAATTATGCCAAAATAAGACATTCTTAATAAAGTTTTCAGCCTTCTGCATCCAGGTGGCATTGATAGCTGGCAATCGGCTTTTTCTGAAAGCCACTAAAAAAAGCTAGATAAAATAGAAAAATCATAGTTTGATACAGTGGACACCTGAAGGGGATAAAACTCCAGAGAAGGAAGAACCCTGGAGAGGTAAACTGAAATTTGCAGCTGCGTCTACCCTGGATAATGGGATTCATCTTCATTATTCCTTATACAAGGAATACATATTTACTGAGAAAAAAATACTTAAGCAAAACAAAAAGAATATGACAAAAATCCACTAGCCATATATTTTCATTGCTATTATGTGTTGTGAAACTTTCTGGACATTTTTATATAGGTATATATATATGTAATGCAATTAAATAAAGTAGATACTCACTACAAAATGGACAAATGCTCTAAAACTTGTTAATAACTGAGGTTTTTCACTGAACAATATACTATTTTTCTAGACTGATATAGTTATATCACTATTTAATAGTACATTGCATGGATATGTAATAGTGTGTCAAATACCTTGATATTAAACATTTAAGTTTCCATTTTTTTAATTATTCTGAGCAATTTCTCATTGATAGCATCACTTTTTGGTCTGATTATTTCTTTAAGATGAATCTCAGAAGTGGAATTGCTAGTTTCAGATATATAATATCAAATTGGTTTCCAGATATCAAATTGGTTTTATAGTTCTTCTAGTAATTTTATGAGTGTCTTTCTCCTCATACCCTCGTACAAAGAATGCATTTTCATTATTATATTATCAGTTCTTGATATTTCTATTTGGCTATTATTATGCCTATTGATTTAATTTTTATTTTTAGAATAATAAATAAAAATCTCATTAACCATGTGTATCTATGCTCTAGTAAACTGCCTCAAAATGTTCTTTATTTTTGTGTACTCCATTTAGTTTTCTTTCCTTTATAGTTAAGAATAGGCAATAACTTTTAAACTTCTCATTTGCTTTGTTAATATTTAAAAACCAATTCAACAAAGATTAAAGATTTTATTTAATTCAAAGTCTACTCAACTTCTCCATCTTGCTCAGAACGTGTTTCCTATTATATAGATATTCAGAATATTTTCTTCCTTTACATTTATCATTTTATTTTACTGTATAAATGTATAATCTATGTAGGATATTTTGTGATAATGAGTGAAGGAAGGATGTAATTTTATTTTTTGAATGGTTAATTCTTTATTGCAATATAATGTTCACATAGGAAATTTCCATAATTTTTTATTATTCCATCTTTTCTGCTTACTAACTTGTTACCTATGCATTCTATTACTATTCTTTATTGGCTATGCTAGAGATTTCAAAATGAGTTTACTTAGGTTATTTTTCAGCTTTATTGAGGTATTATTGACAAATAAAATTGTAATATATTTAAAGTGTACAAAGTGATAATTTGGTATATGTATACATTGTGAAAAGATTTCTTTCATCGAGTTAACATATTTATTACCTCACATATTTACCCCTTTCTTGGGGGGGTGGGTGGTGAGAACACTTCAGTACTACTCTCAATTTCAGTCATACAATAGAATGTTATCAACTATAGTCACCAGGTTATACATCAGATTCTCAAACCTTATTCATCTTTTTAAAATTGTGATATAATAGACATGCAATATTGTGTAAGTTTAAGGTATACAGTGTGTTGATTTGATACATTTATATATTGCAATTTGATTACCCATATAGCATTAGCTAACACCTCTATCATATCACATAATTATCATTTTTCATAGTAAGAACAATTAAGATCTAATTTCTTAGCAACTTTGAAGTTTATAATGCAGTGTTGTTGACTATAATCATTATGTTGTCCATTAGATCTCCAGAACTTATTTATCTACTAGTTACAAGTTGGTACCCTCAGTTTTCCCACCCTAGCCCCTAGTAACCACCATTCTACTCTCTATTTTTACTAGTTCTGCTTTTAAAAATTCTATATAAATGGAAGATTTTTTAAAAAATTAATTAATGAATTAATTTTTGGCTGCATTGGGTCTTTGTTGCTGTGCGCGGGCTTTCTCTAGTTGCGGCGAGCGGGGGCTACTCTTCACTGTGGTGTGCAGGCCTGTCATTGTGGTGGCTTCTCTTGTTGCAGAGCACAGGCTCTAGGTGCACAGGCTTCAGTAGTTGTAGCACACAGGCTCAGTAGTTGTGGCACATGGGCTTAGTTGCTCTGTGGCATGTGGGATCTCCCTGGACCAGGAGAACACGTGGCCCCTGCATTGGCAGGAAGGTTCTTAACCACTGTGCCACCAGGGAAGTCCTTAAAAATTCTCTATATAAATGATGTAATATAGTATTTATCTTATGTGGTGTAATGCCCTCAAAGTCCATCCATGTTGTTTCAAATGGCAGAATTTCCTTCTTTCTGATATCTGAATAATATTCCCTTGTATGTATGTATGTCTAAATATTACATCATCTTTATCAATTCATGTGTCGACCGACACAAGTTGTTACCACAGCTTGGCTACTGTGAATAATGCTGCAATAAATATGGGAGTGAAGATATCTTTTTGATATCCTGTTTTCATTTCTTTTGGATATATGTCCAGATATAGGATTACTGGATCGAATACCATAAAACTTCTAGAGGAAAACGTGGAGAAAAAGCTCCTTGATGCTGGTCTTAGCAATGGTTTTTTGGCTATGACATCAAAAGCATATGCAACAAAACAAATATCAAACATCAAGCTAAAATACAACTGCATAGCAAAAGAAATAATCAACCAAATGAAAAGTTAATCTATGGAATGAGAGAAAATATTTGCAAACCATATATTGGATAAGGAGTTAATATCCAAAATACATAAAGAAGTCAGACAATTCAATAATAAAAAACCCAAATAACCCAGTTTAAAAAATGGGCAGAGGAACTAGATACTCTTCCAAAGAAGACATCCAAATGGCCAACAGGTATATGAAAATATGCTCAACATCATTAATAACCAGGGAAATGTAAATCTAAACCACAATGAAATGCCACCTTACACCAGTTAGAATGGCTATTATTAAAAAGACAAGAGATAACAAGTGTTAGCAAGGATGTGGAGAAAAGGGAACTCTTATGCCTTGTTGGTGGGAATGTAAATTGATGCAGTCTCTATGGAAAACAATATAGAGATTTCTCCAAAAATTAAAAATAGGCATTATTCATCTTATAACTGAAAATTTATACCTTTTTTACAAACCTTTCCCAATTGCCCTCATTCCCCCAGCTCCTGGCAACTACCATTGTAAAAGTTGGATTTGTTTTTGTTAGATTCCACACATAAGCAATACCATGAAGTATTTGTCTTTCAATATTTGGCATATTTTTACTTAGAATAATGCCCTTCATGTTCTTCGGTATTTCTGTAATATTCCAGTGTGTATATATATGCTACATTTTCTTTATTCATTTATCTGTCAATAGATATTTAAGTTGTTTCCATACTTTCTGTTGTGAATAATGCTACTGTGAACATGGAAGTACAGATATCTCTTTGAGATGATTTCATTTCCTTTGGATATATACCCAGAAGTGAAATAGCTAGAGCATATGGTAGTTCTGTTTTAAATTTCTTGAGGACCCTCCATACGTTTTTCCATAGAGGAGGTACCAGCTACATTTCCACCATCAGTTCCCTTTTCTCTACATCCTCACCAGCGTTCATTATCTCTTGTCTTTTTGATATAGACATTCCATCATGTATCTCATTGTGGTTTTGATTTGCGTTTGCATCTCCTTGATGATTA
Source organism: Lipotes vexillifer (assembly GCF_000442215.2). NCBI lineage: Eukaryota > Metazoa > Chordata > Mammalia > Artiodactyla > Lipotidae > Lipotes > Lipotes vexillifer. The sequence continues at coordinate 71,901 of NW_006795053.1, forward strand.
GTGATGTTGAGCACTTATAGTCTCTTTTGCCCATCTGTATGTCTTCTTTGGAAAAATGTCTATCCAAGTCTTTTGCCCATTTTTTTTTTTTTTTTTTGGTGGTACGCGGGCCTCTCACTGTCGTGGCCTCTCCCTTTGCGGAGCACAGGCTCCAGGCGCGCAGGCTCAGCGGCCATGGCTCACGGGCGTAGCCTCTCCGCTACATGTGGGATCCTCCCGGACTGGGGCACGAACCCGCGTCCCCTGCATCGGCAGGCGGACTCTCAACAACTGCGCCACCAGGGAAGCCCTTTTGCCCACTTTTAAATTGAGTTTTTTTTTTTTTTCTATTGAGTTGTATGAGTTTTATATATTTTGGATATTGATCCTCTATTGAATATGTGGTTTGCAGATATTTTCTCCCCTTCCATTGGTTGCCTTTTCATTTTGTTGATGGCTTCCTTTGCTGTTCAGGATTTTAGTTTGATGTAGTTCCACTTGCTTTTGTTGCCTTTGCTTTTGGCACCAAATCCAAAAATTCATTGCCAAACCAAAGTCAAGGAGTTTCTTCTCTATGTTTTTTTCTAGGAGTTTTATGGTTTCATGTGTTATGATCATGTCTTTAATCTACTTTGAATTGATTTTTTGTATGCTATAAAAATAGAGGTCCAGATTTATTCTTTTCCATATGGATATTCAACTTTCCCAGCACCATTATTTGAGCGACTATTTTTTATTCATTGTATAATCTTGGATCCTTTGTCAAAAATTAATCAACCATATACAGATGGGCTTATTTCTGGGCTCTCTATTCTGTTCCATTGATCTGTTTGTTTCTTTGTATGCCAATACCATATGTTTTTGATTGCTAGATCTTTGGAATATAGTTAAAATCAGGAAGTGTGTTTCTTCTAGCTTTGTTCTTTTTTCTCAAAATTGCTTTGCCTTTTTCTTTTATGGTTCTATATGAATTTTAGAATTGTTTTTTTCTATTTCTGTGAAGAATGTCTTTAGAATTTTGATGTGAATTGCATTAAATTTGTAGATTACTTTGAGTAGTATGGACATTTTAATAACATTAATTCTTCCTCTCCATGAATGTGTCAATTTCTTTCATCAGTGTCTTATAATTTTCAGTGTACAGACATTTCACCTCCTTGATTAAACTTATTCCTAAGTATTTTATTCTTTTTGATGCAATTGTAAATGGGATATTTTTCTTAATTTCTCTTTCTGATAGTTTGTTGTTAGTGTATGGAAATGCTGCTGATTTTGCTTATTGACTTTTTATCCTGAACTTTATTGGATTTGTTTATCATAGCAGTTTTTTGGTAGAGTCTTTAGGGTTTTCTATATATAATATCATGTCATAAAAACAGAGACAATGTTATGTCTTCCTTTCTGATTTGGATGTGTTTTTATTTTCATTTTCTTGCCTAATTGCTCTGGTCTAGGACTTCTAGTATTCTGTTGAATAAAAGTGGCAAAAGTGAGCACTTTTGTCTTGTTCCTGACATTAGAGCTTTTCCCCACTGAGTTTGATGTTTGATGTAGATTTGTCATATATGGTCTGTTTTATACTGAGGTATATTTTATTTATATCTAACTTGTTGATTGCTTTGGTTAGTTTTTAGTCTCTGCATTTTTGTAATTCAGCAAACGTCTTCAAACCTGCAGTGTTTCTGCCAAGCTTTCTGTTGATTTCTCAGTTTTCTTGTAGCAACCCTCAGCCTGTGAAACCTTAATTCTCAACCTCCTGCTCACACCCTATGGTTGCTATAGGTTGATTTTTGGAGTTTGAAAATTCTTACTGATATTTTCTGCTAAGATTACCTAAGTTTTTATTAAAATGTTGTATAGGTATGCCACATACTAAATATTTATTTTTTCACACTATATTCCTAGGTTTAGAGAATACACAATTTTCAATAAAATTGTAAACAAAAAGATCCAGAAAGGAGCTATAAAATGCATTCATTTTATTTTGTTTTCTAATTTGAAATTTTATATTGATTGCTAAATGCTATAATTTTTCCATGGCTGCTGGTCATTATAATTTATATAAATTTTATATATTCTGTCTACTAAGAATTCTATACATATTCTCTCTACTAAGCCTCTTAGATTTTATCTCACATATTTTATTATACTTAAGATATATTTTTTCCATTTTTAATTAATAAAAGCTTATTTAATACATTAAGCTTATTTTAAAAACATATATTAAACTCTTTTTTGTGTGTGTACATATTTTAGTACTACTTCTAAACTGTTCTGTTTCACATTAAGCCCTTTTGGAAGTGTAACTCTTCTCTATCTGGTGAATTGATTAGCTCAAGACTTCTTAAAAATATGTAACTCCTTTGGACTGCATAATATCTCTCATTAATACATACAAATACATCCAATATGGATATGAAGCTTGAAAGGATCAATAAAGACTTAGCAGG
>NW_006795053.1:74463-92788 GCF_000442215.2 Lipotes vexillifer
AAAGAGGTTCTGCCAGAAAAGCTTTGATGAGTATTTTTTCAAAGAAGCACGTCTATCTTGTCTGATAGTGCTCCATTTTTAATAGGAAGACATATTTTCCCCAAGTCAATATTGTTTTTGAATCCTAACCACAACCTCATTACTAATCAGGATGTTGTTCTAGAATTTTATTATGAATCTCCTTGAAAGAACAACATGTTAGCCTCTGACGAGGTAAAGCAAGGTAAATTTAGTAGTAAGATAAAACAAGATAAATAAAACACAATGTAAGATTCACTTTGGTTTCTTATATTGCCCAAACATGAATTTAATTAAGAATAAAGTACAAATGAGGCAGAGTTCTGTGTTCATTTTATGAAATAATTAAAAAATTTATAAAAGCTATTTTTGAATATTTAAAATGTGGCTGAGGACAGAATAGGGGATCCTAATTTGAAGATTTAATCATTTAAATTTGAGTAAACTCTGATATTAGAGTGGTAATTGAGACATTTTATTAGGCTACATCAAATCTTAATCTCTTCCCCAGTGGATAAAGTTTAAAGAGATAGGAAATAGAGTGGAAAACAACACAGAGGAAAAACTAATCTAAATTATACTTTCTGTGCATGAGTGAAAGAAATCTACATGGTGGTCACATATGAAAAAAAATGTATTTGCTTTCCCGAAGGAGAAACAAGAGATGGAACTGGGGTATCTTAATCAAACTATTGTAGCTAGATATTGGGATCCCAGAGGGGAAAAAGAGATCAATGTTAAGAAACGTTAAAACAGAAAAATCTTCTAATACTCCTAGAAACCTAAGTTTCTTCTTAGATAAACAAGAAAAGCTCAATATACTCTAGGATGATTATGGCCCCTTAAAAGAACATTTGGCCACAGTATCACATGCATTCCCTTCTGTCAGATGAGCTGGGATTATACCAGGGCCCACACAGGCTGTTCATGACCAGTGCCAGCCTCCTGCCAGGACCTTTACTGCCGTGTGGTTTTCCCGCAAGCTGTAAAGAGTCAGGAAGATACTGCAATTGCTCAGTTTTAGAAGCTGAGATGGCAAAAGAGATATGCGCATGTGAAATTAGTGAAAGTACAAGCTTTGGATTCCTCTTGACATTTATGTGAGGTTCCTTTAGTGTACTGAGATGATTGTCTATTTTTGTCAATCTGTATGAGCAGCTGTAACTTACCATTCAAATAATTAAAATATGTGAGCCAAGAATCTCTATGGATTTTATTTATCTGTCTTTTCTCAGACTGTATCTGCAGGGTACACAGTTGTAATGTGTAAGCTAACAAAATAACTTGTAATGAAACACTTTAAATAGTAAATTTGGGGGATGCCATGTGAAGACTCCTACAACTGAATATTTAGCAACATGGTCAACAATAAAATTCCAGGCAAATAAGTTGAATGTCCTAGGGAAAGTAATATCATTGTTATAGCATTTATGATGCCTGTAGTATACGTAGAAAGACAATTTTAGAGAACTCTGCTAAAGCAAAAGTTTATTACGTTTATTGGCGTAAACTTTAAAAATTATATTTGCCTAGGATCCTTACTCTATTTGGGTCATTTTAAATGGACTTTATGGTGCTATAAAAATGTGCAAAGGCTTAGACAATCACAGTAACTTCAAAGGAAATCAATATACACAGAGCCAAATTTTACCCAATAGAAAAATAGTCTTTTAATACTTAATTGTACACAAAGCACAAATCAGGCAGAAAAAAGAGCAGGAATTACTTTAGCTGACTTTTTTTAAAAAAAGGACAAAAAAAATATCTTGACTATAGGTCTTTCATCTGTCTGAATGGTGAAAAGCCACCACCTGGCTTCTTTAGAAGACCATTGCTCTCTTAGTAAATGTCACAATTATCATTGTGAAACACCCTTTCAGCTGTCTGTTTTTCAGCCACAAAATAATAAACTACCTGATACCATGATCAAAATAGGTTCCTTATTTATGTGATATTTGCTGGAGAAAGCTGCCTAGAAAAAATCATGGCGGTTTGCTTGTTTTCTACTGCATTGCATCTGTGTGGCCAAAAAAAAAAACGCTGGAGGGTGTTTTAAGATAGAGTTAGTAACATTTGCTTTTTAGTCATGTTTAAGATAAATCGATAACAAGACTGCTGCAACAACTAATTCTACTATTGTTATTAATGCTACCTTTCTTTGAAATACTATACAGCTGCTTCCCCAATAAGCTGATCATAGAAAACTGGAAAAATAATCAGTCTTAAACTTAATCCATAGTTTTGCCTATCAGATATATGCATGTTGCAAAATCACGTAATTTTATTAGCATTGGTTTCCTCAAATATAACGTGGGTATAGTAATAGTCATACCTGCCTTTCTCACTATATGAAGTTGTTTTGGATATAAGTGAAATTATAGAAGTGCTAACTCTGGGGACAATTTAGGGAAATCTACTAAGTATTGAAGTTGGTGGAATTTATTTTCTAGAACTCAAGTTGAGTCAATGATATATTATCCCATGAAGTAATATTAATATGTATATGGGTGAGTATATCTATGCAATTATTTTGAAATGTCCAAAGCTAGCTCTGCTCAAGCCTAAATGTGTTTGGTCTGCTGGTCTTCAAGCTAATACTGGTTCATCCTTTGGTATGGGCTGTGAGTATCACCATCTAAGGAGACCTGCCTTATTCAGGGCCTAAGGTAGACCACCAATAGGAAGCTTCAAAAATTATCAGTATATGAAATGGTTATTTTTCTTCTTTGTCCTCCTTTCTCTTCATCCATCTTCTACACTTAACTCAGCCACAAAGTGTTCAAATCCTCTATACTTGAATTCCGTAGAGTTAACCATCAAGAATTAGGCCATGACTCCTCAGCCAGAGGCTTTTTACCATGCTGTTTTAGCTAAGTTATTCCAAAATAAAACAGGGTTCAATGTTCCAGAGTGAGGAAGATTTATTGTGTAGAAAGCACACTGGACACTCATCCTAAAGGACTGATTTATGAAAATCAACAGTCAGGCTGTGTCTGATGGCAACACTTAAGGAGATTAAAAAGCAAACAAAAATACCTCATTTTTCCCCAGCTAATTGTTTATTTTTGTTTCTATTCAGAATGCTTTTAGGTGTCCCACCCCTCCCCCCCAAAAAAAAAGAAAGAAAAGAAAAGCATTGGGCCAGTCAGTGCAGAATTGATAATAAATACAGGACAATGGAATGGGAGTTCTAAAAGAAGAAAATTGGCAAGATGACTGTTGACATCAGTGACTCAAGTCTTCCATTCCAAACCTCCAACATTATCCTCAAACTGGGCTGTGCTGCTTTCCTTTTTAATTCTGAAGAGAAAGACAGGTATATGAGATAATGTACACACACCCACGAACTCGCCATGACCAATGTTAACACTTAATCACATTTGCTTTAGAATAATTCTATATGAAATAAAATATTACAGATAACATATTTTCTCTGTTCCCCTCTCAGTCTGATTTTCCTCTCTCCTTCCTCAGAAGGAAACATTATTTTAAATTTGTTATCCATCCTCACATTTTACCCTATTATACCTTAAGAAATTTTAGGATACATACGTATATACAAGATATAGATGTATCCATAAACAATAAATAGTTTTGCTTTTTAATTCTCATAAATACTTTCAGGCTGAGAGTAGACTTTTTGCTCAACGTCATAACTATCTATCTATGTCAATGCATATAGATTTGTTTTATCTTTATCTTTGTTTTATTTAAACTGTACATTATTTCACCACATAAATATACCACATTTTATTCATTCATTCCTATATTGATGAGCATTTTGACTATTTCATCACAATGTTATGATAAAATTCTTTGTGAAGGTGTTCTTATTCATAAGCTCTTGAAAACTTCTCTAGGCTTTACACCTAGAAGTGAAGCAGCTGGATAAGCTATGCACATTTTCAAGTTTAATTGAAGGTCAAATTGCTCTAGAAATGGATTATACCAGTATGCCTGTCTACATGCAGCAAGCACATTATTTCTTAAATTCGGTATTGTCTGATGATGTTCCTACAGGAGTCTTATTTTAGTCGGTCTTTAAAAGATCCAACTTCAGAGATATGTGCTAGAAAGAACTAAGTAAGATGATGAGCATCTTAGTTTATCAGATTTGGTTCTTGGTGGAGAACTAATGTGGGATCCAGATTAGGTGAGGGCTAGCTCTTACAGGGAAGTGATAATATTAACTGCAGTTCTGTGCTTAGGTGTTCACTTAGGATGCAAGAAGCAGTGGGGAGAGCTGAATAATTTTAGTTTCTGCTCATTAACAGAGAGGAGCACCCTGTGTTTTGCTGACCTGGCCCTTCTTGGCGGAGGTGGAAGTAGTTTGTGCCTGAGGTGAGCCAATGTTTCTTACAAGATGATGGCCAAGAATCAGACACAGAGAGACATCCACAGCCAAATGGAAGTTTTTTTCCTTAGTTATACTTTTGTTCTTTGATTTTTGGGGCTTGTTGGTTTTAAAAGTTAATGAGAGGGCTTCCCTGGTGGCGCAGTGCTTGAGAGTCCGCCTGCCGATGCAGGAGACGCGGGTTCGTGCCCCGTTTCGGGAGGATCCCACATGCCGCGGAGCGGCTGGGCCCGTGAGCCATGGCCGCTGGGCCTGCGCGTCCGGAGCCTGTGCTCCGCAAATGGGAGAGGCCACAACAGTGAGAGGCCCGCATAACGCAAGAAAAAAAAAAATTTTTTATTTTGTTTTTAAAAATTGTGGTAAAAGAAAAAAAAAAAAAAAAAAAAAAAAAAAAAGTTAATGAGAGAAAAAGTTCAATTGTCACTCTAATACTTTTGGAACTGTTCATCATTCAACTCAGTGCAGAGTAAACAGCAACAATGATGCTTAAAAACATCCTGCTTACTACTTTTTCTGAAATGAATGAAATCTCAAGTTCAGTTAATTTAAGTTATGTTGTGATTTACAAAATATTCAACACCACTGCAGATACTCTTCTGTTTGGGAAGACTGTGCTCTCCTGGCTCACCAGGTGAATGAACTCTTCCAGCTTATTCAAGCCTTTGCTCAAGCATCCCTATGTATAAGAATCCTTTCTCAATGCACTTCCTTCCATGTTTGCTCTGTATGCACTCAGACTACAAATTTTCTTTTTCATACTGATAACACTGGTATGACTTATATTGGAATTGCACATTTATATGTGTGTCTCCTTAACAGCATTGCAGAAGAGACAGCCTGGGGAAGTAGATAGAGATTTTAGACGGGACTGACTTGGGTTGAAACCCAGCTACATCACTTAGTATCTGTGTGATCTGGGGCAAGCAAGTTCCTTTAACTTTCTGTATCTCAGTTTTCTCATCTATTAAATGTCTATAACAATTCACCTATTGCCTAGTATTGTCATGAGGGTTAAGTTAACATTAGTTAATATACAAAAGCATTTGGAAGAGTGACTGGGACACAGAGAGCACAATAATGGTAGCTATTCTTATCCTTATGTCTTTGAGGGCAGGTACTGTGTCTTCATCTATGAAGCCAAAGTGCCTTGCACTATACCTGGCAACTAAATGGTTGCACAGAAATACGTGTTCAGTTCAGCAAACACAGATGTACCTATTTTTCTGAACAAGTATCTATATAGCATACATTTTCTTCTAGTTGGCATGTGTTCCATTTTTACATCAGCCTAAGAGATGTCTGTTAGCTATTCTTTGTTTTGACAGATTTTTAGCTTAAGTTGTCACCTTCATGACAAGTCTGCCCCATAAGTTATGAAAGGAGGTGGGGAAGAATGATAACTTTTAACAGCAGGGAACGTCCTATTGGCAGGGCATTTCAGAACAAAGACACTTGGAATGTTACATTATCTCAGCTACAAGCCCAAGAAATATTTACATTTATTTATAGATTCCACTAGAAGGTGCTGTCCTCCCTCAATATAACGAATGGATATGTTTGGAGAAGACCAGATTGTTTTAATACCTTCACGTAAATTGTTACAGCCACAGGCTGTGAAGTAAAAAAGACTTCAATTTTAAAAGTGTTTATATCTAAATCAGATGCTGTCTTTTGAGCACAAATAATTTCTCTTAGAATATAGTGTTAGATGAAAAAGTTTGTGTACACAAAAGCAATTTTACATTGAAAAGTCTTACCTCTGTGGGTCCCTTAATTAGCACAGCATATTTTAAATGTTGGGCTGCTAACCAATGAAATTGCAAAGGCTTTTAGAAATGTATACCCATTTTAAACTTCTAGCTCTTTTCTCAGGTTCCTTTTTTTTTTTTTTAAATTAAAGTGGGAACACATGTGGCTATGTGCATAATATAGGTCTGTGACTTTTCATCCAGGGTATTAGAATGGATAAAATACCCTGTTAAATGTTGTGGTCTATATCTTACAGGCACTCTTTTTTTTTTTTTTTTTTTTTTGACTTTTAGAGTTTTTTAAATTGAAGTATAGTTGATTTACAATGTTGTGTTAGTTTCATGTGTACAGACTAGTGATTCAGTTTTATATACATATATACAACTATTGGTCCTTTTCGGTTATCTATTTTATATATAGTAGTGTGTATATGTTAATCCCAAACTCCTAATATATCCCTCTCCCCACCTTTCCCCCTTGGTAACCATAACCTTGTTTTCTATGTCTGTGGGTCTATTTTTGTTTTGTGCATAAGTTCATTAGTATCAATTTTTTTCTTTTTTAGATTTTACATGTAAGCAATATATAATATTTGTCTTTGTATGGCTTATTTCACTTAGTATGATAATCTTTATGTCCATCCATGTTTCTGCAAATGGCATAATTTTATTCTTTTTTATGGCTGAGTAATATTCCATTGTATAAATATACCACATCCTCTTTATCCATTCATCTGTCAATGGAGTTTAGGTAGCTTCCATGTCTTGGCTATTGTAAATAGAGCTTCAAAGAACATTGAGGTGCATGTATCTTGGAGGGTCCTTAAAAAACTAAAAATAGAGCTACGTATGATCCTGCAATCCCACTCCTGGGCATAGATCCAGAGAAAAACAGGCACTATTTAAAAATAGCTTATTATAACTTGGGTAGACTTTGATGTGCCTGAGGAATATAATCCAGAAATGAAATTTAAAGTTAAATCTACCAGTTGATTCTATCCTATGCACCAATCCTTGGATCCCTAAACTTACAGAAAACATGTTAACTGAAAAGAGAAAAGAGGGAGGAGGAACTCAAAGGTGAAGAAAATGTGACGTGGAAACTAGACTCACTGGAAACCAAGTGAAGTACTTGGAACGATGTACAGTCAAGTTTAGATTGATGTGATTTGTGTTCACAGGAAGGTCCTGTTCTAAGCTTATTAGAGATGATCAATTCAATGGTACATTTATCCATCTTATAGCTCGTGTCTCCTATTTACACACAAAAAAGGCTACTGTGACATAACACAGAATGGAATCCACATTTCCCACTTTAAAGATCAGAGGATTTAAGAGAATTCTGAGCATAAAGTGATTTCTGAACTACTTTTATTCGTAGGCTACTTTTTCCTCTTTTCTCCTGATCAATATGTCTTGGTAGAGATGATTTAATACCCTTTTTAAAGGCAGTATTTTAAATTGTTGAAAGACTCTGGTGTCAATCATCTATGTAACCCTGTGAGATGGTTTTTAAGTTGTTTAGCTGCAGAAAGTTTCATTGAAGCTTCAGTTTATAGCGTAAGTTTAGGTTGACTGGGAAAGTACTTTTCTTTTCTTTCTTTCTTTTTTTCCCCTGAGGATTAGGGGAGCCCTGAGCAGGGAGAGGCTCTGCAGGCTAAGGGGCATTTCTGTTGTGCCTGGTGGGCAGGGTGGAGTGTGCCGCACCCCTCCCCCCACTCCTCTCCCTGAACCCCTGGCTTCTGTTGGGGAAGCTAGTAACATAGTCTTGTTCAGGCTTCAGAGGCAGGACAAGGCCTCTCTCCGACGGGACAATGACGCTAAAGCTGGCTGCATGCCAAACGGCTGAGCTACTCCCAGGCGAGCAACGGGTGGTGCCAGCACATATGGTAAACCACTAGACAAGATGGAGAGTAAGTCATAGGACTCCTTGCACCTTGAGGGCCTGGCCAGCTCCTGGGAATCAAGTACATTCCAAGACTTAAGAGCTAAGACCAAGGCATTTATGACAACCACCAGAGCTGCAAACTTGCACATAGGCTGATGGCTATTAGCCTGCAGCCTGGTGCTAAAAGTTGGGCTCCTTCAAGTGGCAAACTGAAGTCTCACCCGTGGGGTGGACACACCGCCTGGGACCTTCCCAACTGGGACTCCAGACTGCTGTTCAAGGGACTTCCCAGCACCCCTTGGATCTGGATGTAGGTGCTTCCCCAATTCGCTGATGTATAAACCTCCATCTTTACTATCCTTTCTTGGTTATATATACTCTTCTTTTCTATTAGTATAATGTAATCTACGTTAATTCAATAACTCTCTCTAAATTCTTGTTTAACTGAGTGCAGAGTGGTTAGGTTGCCAGCAAATCCTATGAACCTTGAAGTAAGGCTTTGGGCAAAACAACTTCCTCAGCCTGGACACATCGGAGAAGCACCTTCTGGTCAGCAGAGCCTTTGTTTGCTAAGAAGAAAGAAGGGGCTGGGACAATTCGAAGGGCCCATCCTAGGGCCTGTCCTGGTCCAGCCTTGGCACTTGCTGGCCCAGCACAGTAGCCAGGAATGGGGGTCCCAGCTGGGAAGGACCTCAGCTGGGCCAGAGCAAGGTCGTGGCTCTACCGGGAAACCGAGGTGCAGAGCCAGAAGCTGGTCAGGACAGCTCCCAGTCAGAGGCCCTGGTCTCCAGGGTCCTCTCCAACAGGACACATGGAACCTCAGAACAGACGACCTTGAACCAGGCACAGCTTGCTCCACGCCTGCCCAGCTCTCCTAGTTACTTCTCAGTGACCACGTAGCCTTCTCCCATCTATTCTTGGGCAACCACTCTCTAGCCCTGACACAGATGTCAGAAAGAAGGTGCTGAACATACACACACACACACACACACACACACACACACACACACACACACACACAACTCGAGTGATGAGAGAGACAGCTGAGGGCCTCTGTTCTTACTGTCTTTCCAGGCCTGTGCCCCTCTTCCCCCAAAGGTACAAAACCAAGGGGATGGGAGCTGGAGGGCTTTGGTCAAGGAGCCTGAGGGCGCCCAAGTTTTCTCATCTGTGAAATGGAATGGTAATTCCTAAATCAGATTGCACAGAGGCTGGCTCCCCCTGGGAAGTATTCTGATTAGGGGGCTCTCCTGGATTTATGGGACAGGTGGCAGGTCCATGGGCTGGGGACAGTCCTGCCTTGGGTTCCCTGAGGGGCTGCTGGGCACCTGGGCTCCCTTGAGTCTGCTGGAGGAAGGGCAGGCACTTTCAGGGGGTCAGTGGGGAGCAGCAGTGGAAAAGTATTTTCAAATTTAGTTTCATTTTTTCTGTACATTATTTCTGTTATTATCTGAAAAAGAATAAGTTAAAAAGATTCAGAGTTCTCTATGTAACATGTAGAGCATACTTGAAATATAGATGAAACCTTTTTCTAATCGACCCTGATATCGTTAAAAGGAATCTGATGACAACATAATTGAAAGATTAAAAATTGAGATAATGTGTACATAAAAGAGACTTTATTATATGATCATTGAAATTTTCAATACAGTAAAAGAAAATCAATATTTTTAAGAAATTTACTTCAAACTAAGTTAACTAAATGATTCCTTATAATTAGACAAAATACTCAGAAGAGTGCTATTATACTTTTACTAAACATATCCTTGAAGAATCTTCACTAAAAATTAAAAGCCAATTTAGCAAAGATTTGTAATCATATCAGCTTCAGTGCTAACTACTATTGCAATTTTATTTTTGTGTTACTTCTCTCATAGACTCACATCAAAAGATAATTGGATCAAACTGGGTGTTAAAAAAAATTCTACTTTCATTGAACTGCTTAAGCTATATTTAAGGATTATGTAGAAAGTTATGAACATTTGACCTATTAAATCAAGAATTTTGGAAAAAGCTGCTACATACAGACACAGTCACCAATATTAATTTTTCATATGGGAATTAGCTGCTTCTGGAAGCCCACTGAATAAAAATTATCCTATGTGCAGTATTAAGGAGACTTTGAGGGAAGGATGAATGATTGACAATAAGTATGTCTCTAGGTTGTCAAAACATTTAGATAAAAGGGTACAAATCGCAATCCGTTTTCTAGCAATTTTATCAGCTGTGTCAGCTCTGACACCTTCTGGAATGGCTCATTGAGAGAAGCTTCATATTCCTGATGTACATGATTTTAAATTCTCTAAAGAACTCCAAGAAACATGCTGTGATTCTAACAGAGCCTGATGAGAAGTTGCGTGGTTGTCACACAATGCAGGTTGAACAATGCACCTCCCCCTCTACCTACAATCACTGACCACACAGTGTCGCCGATTTGGGCAGTGCCTGGGCTGCTGCATCACTAGATGTTCCTCTGGGTCACCTCAAACCTGCTCGGGGTGATTGCAAGTGAACTTCAGACTGAGGAAGGCCAGGAATAGTTTGAGCTAAACTCTGGCCTTAAATTCTTTCCCTTCAAGAATCCCTCATTTTCACTCATGACTTTGCCCTTGGAAGAAGTTGGAGGCCTCTGTGGGTCCTTTCTACTCAGCCCCATGGCGGGTCTTTCTTCTCTGGTATGTGGCACCAGGGCCAGAGCCAGGTAGGAACATAGATAAGGGCCCTTCTTACTGTCTTGCTGGCCTAGAAATGGCACACCAAGGATGAGCTCATTTCTAACATCCCGTGGAGGAGGGATGAGAGGAGCCAGTCTTATTGACACCCAAGAGGCTTTGCAGGAAAAGGCATCCACGTGGGTCACCTGCACTCTCTAGCCAGATAGCTGGCTAACTTAGCTCACCTGAGGTCCTGGGCCTCTACTGTCACCTGGTCACCTCTTCCGCTGCTAGCCTCATAGCTCTGTTGTCTCCCAAAGCTGCTTATATTCCCTCTCCTGGAACTAGCAGGAGTCCCAACAAATGTGCTGGTCACTAGGTCCCTGCCTAGGAGGGAAGCTGGTCCAGTGGTGCTGAGCAGCATGTATGTGTCATAGAAGCCTTTCTCCAGTGGTCCACGCCTCTCTCAGCATCCCCCGCCTGGGTAGAGACAGCTCTGTTGTATTCTTTAGCACACACCCAAGGCTCTTCCCTCAGGAGCCTGGTTGGAGCAACTTCTCACCAACATATACATTCCTAAGCTGGTGGGAGGATGGGATATTAGATTCTTAGTGTCTCAACACCTGAACTCTTCCACTGTATTGATATGTTTCCTCACATCGTCCTCATAATGAAGACATCCCTTTGTACTTTAAATAAATACACATACCCCTTGAAGGTTTTATTTCTAAGGCTTTATTTATCCTACTTTCTCACATTTTTCCTCCCTGTTCCAGACTGGGGAATATAGGCAAATAAGTCTTGGGTCAAAATCATGGTCTTTTCATAATCTTTCCTTTGGAGAGCAATTCTCCCCTCCCTTCCTCATTTCCCCTCTCATCCTCTTTTTTCTCTTCTCCTTCCCTTTCCAGTTCTCTTTTCTCTTCCTTCCTTTTTCTTTTTTCCTCCCCTTTATTTTAAAAACTCTACTTTTTCATAGACAAATCAAAGTAGATACCGACATTGATGATGCATGAAGAAAATTACTTTTAGAGAGAACTTTTTCAGAATGAACACTGAAAATGATATTTCCCACTTATTAACCATGAAGAGACTTCCAGAGATTAGTGATATGCAATATATTTTAGAAGCACTGTTTTTATAGAAGCAGGAGGAGTATTTTTTTAAAGGAGTTCAGGTTCTGATGCAGATGACATGAACAAAGCAAAACTCATTAGTTACTAAGGGACTAGTTCATTATTAGGCTAGACCAGGTGGGGTTTGTGTTCCACATTTCCTCTCCATTCTTCTCCCAGGGGATAGACTTTCAGTGTTCTGAGCAGAGAAGCCAAGTGTGTTATGAGAACATAAAATTTCCTTTCTAACTGCATGAAATTGATTTAAGAGAACATATTTGCTTTTCTGCAATTCAGAGAAATGACTCAGAGAAATTAAAAATACCAACTCCCTTTGGTGATGCTTTATTTTCTTTCATGGCAGATCTATTCCCCCCATGAGCAATTTCTTATACTAAGAAAGCCTCAAGAATGCGGTCTATTAATATCACTTGAAAAAAATCTATAATGATAAATGGTGTAATAAATAAGCCAAAGCATGCAATAGTAATGAGTTTTTAAAAATAGAAATTGAAATAAAGTATATTGATTAACCAGGACTCCCCCCTAGATATCTAACACTCTTGTAACTTTTTCAATATTTAAAAATGCAATTATCCTTATGTATTCATATGTATTTCTAAAAGTTCTGTTAACGCTGCCTATTTACTAGGCTTATATAAGGAAACAAAAAGAATAACTATCTATATCAGCTAGATTTAGTCTTTTTCTCAGTTTACTTTTATGGTTTGTGTCTTACTAGACTTCATTTTCAAAAAATGACATGCCCACTGCTCACAGCAGCTGCAATCAATTAGCCTAATGGATTGGAATTATAGGTTGCCTTAGGATTTGTCTATTGTGTGGCAAAATCAAACGTAAACCCTACTGTGAAAAGTCCTGACACTATTAAACGTGAAAAATGCAATGCGTTCAGTAAGATGTTAAGAAAAAAAATGTAGGCCATTTGACTAACCAACCAGAAAGTAATATGAAGTTTATGGCAACATAGAAACTACTTGTGTTTTCTTGTTGTTGGTGTTTAGCAGAGTAATCATACACTGTCATTTACCACCCAGCAGTATTGGATAAATAGTACTAATTGCTTAATTATCCTCTTGTCCTACTAAATACTGGCTGTAGACTATTGCTGGATATGTCATATTCTTACTCAGAGTTCTACCTCATGAACGATTTCATTCATTCAACAAAAACATCTGAGTGCCTGCTCTGTGTCACACATTGTACAGGTACAAGGTTTATAGACGTGCCAAAGCCAGCAAATGACTGACAAGGAAAACTCTTACTGCTTGTTGCCCTCTCATATCCTTTCAACTCTTTTCCTCTCATCTCCATCACAGGCCACCAGTACTACTGGGGCAACACATGGGAGTTTTCAGCTTGAGGTTCAGGTCTGCAAGGAACAACCAGGGCTTTGCTATTCTTGAGTTCAGTATCCACACAGAAAGGAAAATGAGGAAGGGAACATCCAGCTTTCTTTCCAGGAGCCACCTAACGTTAACAAGGGAAACAGCTGTCCAATGAGGTGAGCTGTCCGTTGACAAGGGGCACAACAGGGGACTTATGGGAAGGCTATGTGCTGTCTAACTTGGAGAGGAATAGTCACCCCTGCCACCGCTTTGGTGGACAGTATTGAGACACTTTAATTGACCTCTTCAAACCTAGCAATGATATAGCCCTGAAAGATTATTTGTGACATGTCCTGTCTCTTTATCATTTTTTTTTTGTGCACTTCACTGATTTATCTGAGGATAGCTTTCTCCCACAGAAATATTTTTCATTTATATAGAAAATAAAACAAATATTTGAATACAATGCTCAATTACATAAAGGTTATTCTCAAACACACATCTCAAAAAAAGGGAAATAGGAAAGAAATTAGATCCAAGGGACTACCAGTTTTCAAATTTTAAAAATGAATCTTAACTTTTATAAGTTCAATACTATTTTTTTCATTGAACTATCTTAGAAAAGAAAACAAAAAATTTGAATCATAGTATGCTAACATTTAGTCTTAGCTAGAAGAAAGCTTCTCTTTGAATGTTTTATTAACTTCTCCAAGGGTGAACAAGTAACCCTTCTTGTCTTTATGTCTTTGTTTCTCTCTCACATACTGTGTCTCATGTAAACAGACACATTCACACACCTAGGCAAACAGAATTCATATATTTATTTTGTCTAATATTCTATAGTAGTGTTTCCTATATTCTTAGCACTGTGCTAGGTACAGTGAAAATTACACAGAAAGTTGGTTTCTGACCTTCAGCATGTACATTTGGAAAATGGAACATCCACTCATTGATTCATTCAACAGGCAATTGCTGAGTGCTTATTTTGTGCCGATTATGCATGTGTGTTAGTTAAGTAATGAACAAGGGAAGTGTTAAAACATGAGGGGCTGAGGTTGAGGAACTGGAGAAACGGTGACTAGGGGAGAAGCTTAATCAACCAGGCAGGAAGATGAGGATTCTAAAGAACTAATGCATTGCCAAAGGCAGAGTCTAGGTACATGCCAGGAAGGCAGAAACTAAGTAGAACAGAAGCAATCAACAATTTCAAATGGAGAGAATGTAAGGAGAGCCTGGAGTAAGACTGAGGAAAGTGTGTTTCCAACCCAGAAGTGGTGTATATGTGGGATATAATCAAGGGCTGGTGTGAAAGGAGTGATCTCTGAAGCCAGAGCTTGGGTGGAGGGATAAGATTTGGATAAATTGCTGAGGAAGGGGAAGCAGTCCTTCTGGTGAGATGGGATTACAGTTTGTGCACGAGCTTGGAAATAAAAGTGAGAATTGCAAGTAAAATGGAAAGGGACAAATATAAATAAACTGGAGCATTTGAAATAGAACCTGAGATGAATGAACTAAGAGGTATTAATTATTACTCTAAAGGAAAGGCTTACAAACTATTGCTTCTAGGCCTGGTTGTTCACCTTTGCCTCATTATGTCAATATTACATTACTCTTCAAATAAATTGCTTAATTAAGCTCTTGATGTTTATTGTAACCCATACCTGAAAGAATCTTAATATTTTATGTTTTCTACAAGAATTACAGATAGATATTTGGAGATTAAAATTTCGATAGGGTATCCAGGGAAGAGTCCTTACCAGGAAATGACATTTGAGTAAAAATCTGAAGGAAGTAAGTGAGAGAAACTTTTCAAAGAATAGGAAGAGCAAGTAAAAATACTCACTCCTGTGTCTATGTGTGGCTCCAGATTTGTTCCATAGCTTCATTGTAAAAAAACAAAATACCTGCATCAAATGACCCTGTGTTAAAAATTATAGTTTTATAATAGAATGAATCCAGTAAGGGTAAGTATGTAATTTAGTTCCACTACAGAGATATCTTGTCTTTTCCTGAAATTTTCCCTAACTTACCAGTTTTTATATTAAGCATGTTGATTTTCTTGGAAAAAAAAGTCCCATTTGGAATTTTATGGGAATTGCATTAAATCAGTATATACATAAAATTCTGCTCCTTATTCCAACATGATAGGGGGTTCCCCACACATCCAGGAAATTCTCTGTGACACAAGCTGAATGTCCTACAATTCAACTAAATTCTAACACTACCTACCTGGAGAGAGTGTCAGATTCCACAGGTTAAGGGCTCAGTCTTACAAGACTCCCCCACTCCCCAACTTCAGATGGCAGTCACCCAGGTTATCACCTGCGCTTCTGCTCTACAGGCTATATAGACTGGAGATCCTAAGGACTCCCTTTTTTGGGCTTGGTTAACTTTCTAGAGTGGCACACAGAACTCAGAGATTTACCTACTGGACCACAGGTTTATTATAAAAGGATATAACTTAGGAACAGCCAGATGGAAGAGATGCATAGGGCAAAGGTATGTGAGGTGGGGCTCAGAGCTTCCATCCCTTGTACCAGAGCATCTCTCCCCAAATCTGCATGTGTTCCCCAACACAGAAGCTCTCCCAACCCTATCCTTTGGGTTTATATATATATACAATATCATATATATATAGATAGATATGGCATACATATAAAATATGTGTTTTAAAATTTAACTTAATCTTGGACAAATTTGAGGGCTGAAATTTCAGCTTTTTTCTTCCAAGGGTCATTGGAGTTTTGTACCCATCAGAGCTGAGTTCTACTACTCTCCTGCAATCTGTTTAACTCTTTTCAGTAGTCTTGGTTTAATGCAAATATCTCAGGTTCAGCCTCTAAACATTTTTTGGGTCTATGGTTTAGTCCCTTAGTCATATCTACTCTCCTTCTCCTACTCTGGTTCCTTCCCTTCCTTCTTAAACTTCCTGTTCTGTTTTCAGCCAAGTAATTTACTGTAACCTTTTGAACAGTTCTGCTATTTTCATTAAAGCCAGAAATGTATTGAAAGTTATATGTATTTGCTGTAATTATCCTGGGAGTATTAAACTACATTTAATTGGTACACAAGTGGCAAATTAGATGTCTCATAGAACACTTACATTCATTGCATTTTATAACATATGTGCAGTGCATTAATTAGAAAATGCAATGGCGATTGCCACCTTCTCCCTGGACAAAATTAACAAAATGCAAATATCTTTACAAAATGTAGCACAGTTAATTAACTTTTCTGCATTATAATTCATCATATAGAAAACAATTTGTTTTTAGAAATACCATATGGCTCACTACTTTATTGCTTTTATGAATTCCATGTTCATCTTTGGGCAACAAACTCATCCAGTGAGTTTTATTTGGAAAATTCCTAATCTATGAACTATTATTTATCCTGCATTTTATATCATAAGACCAACTTTTAAATGGCTCATGAATCAAATAAACCTAATTCGTTAAATATTCACTTATATTTGTGAGCCTGATTAGGCAATGTACATCCTATATACAAATCATTTTGTACTGCTTGACTTCATTTAAGGCATCTCAGTGATGTTAAGTATTGATATTTAATGAATATTAATTTTCATAAATCAGTATATGATATTTCATTGTTGAAATGATGAATATTGATATTCAGCAACAATGGTTCACCAAACCAAAGAACTCTATTTCACTGATGGCCATTTTTAGTTACACAGACTTAGCTGATTTAACTTCCCTCAACAATGTCTGGCAATATAAAGGAGATATAATATAGACTTTTTAAGAACAAATTCTCAGAATGGGGAAATTGTGATTCCAGTTTTATGTACATTACTAATAACACTTTCAATTGCCTCTAATCTCATGGGATTGGAACCATTAGAAGTAATCACTTCAGGACTTCCCTGGCGGTCTAGTGGTTAAGACTTCAACTTCCAGTGCCGAGAGTGAGGGTTCGATCCCTGGTTAGGGAGCTAAGATCCCACATGCCTCGTGGCCAAAAAAACAAAACATTAAAAAAAAAAAAAGAAGCAATATTGTAACAAATTCAATAAAGACTTAAAAAAAAAAAAAAGAAGTAATCACTTCTGTTGACTTAAATAAATAGACTGCCATTTATTTCTCCAGAAAAAAAAGGGGGATGATATTCAGGGTCAGCAGAGAATTACAATTAGGGGTCTGCAACCATGTGCAAGTCCCCCCACAGCAAGGGGAGAACACTTTTATAAAGGGGAAAGGGTGTTAGGAGGCTTATAGTAAAGCGAGTCCTTGGCTTTTCACTGGCTGAGTCCCTGCCAGGAAAGAAGAGGAGGCATCTTTCTTCCTGTTGGTCTCTGCTATTGTGGAAGGGCATGCGAGAGCCCCCTTCTGGTCTCCAGGCTGAGTCTAATTGAGGTTTCTGTTTATGGATTTTTACACTTCCAATGAAAGTGCTATTGAGTTAATGGGATCTGTTGGGAAGTATTGATGTGTTAAGGAACTGTGGTTCTCATCACTTCACAGTTTAAGTTCCAAGGTAGCATGAGTGGTTAGAACAGAAGGTGTTTGTTGTAAGGCCCTAGGTTTAGTATTCTCCAGGACTTAATTGCATGTTTACACCCTGCTTGTTACCAGGGGAAGTTGGTTCAGAATTAATAAAAATCTGTTGTTTCTACAGCAAAAGTAAATTGAAATATACATTCAATGGTTGGATTAGGTGAAGTGCATCTGCTTGGATATAAAAAACCCCACTTTCCACCTGACAACTGATACTTAATTATAAAAAAAATAGACAATGACTCATACTATCTAATGTTTATATGCTTTCCAAATGTGCTCTGCTAATCCAGTTATGTCAGTCACCAAAAGATGACTTAAATGTTTACATGGTTTATTCATATAAGGTTGTACTCAGTAGATATTTTTGTTTTTAAATTAAAGAGGTTTGGAATATTTTGAATGGTATTTGGAGTACTGGCATGGCCATGAACACTTCTTTTTAGTTAATTTTCCTGCCAACCAAACATAAAGATCAACACAAATCAAAGAGAGTGGAGGGCTTCCCTGGTGGTGCAGTGGTTGAGAGTCCGCCTGCCGATGCAGTGGGACACGGGTTCGTGCCCTGGTCTGGGAAGATCCCACGTGCTGCAGAGCGGCTAGGTCCGTGAGCCATGGCCACTGAGCCTGCGTGTCCGGAGCCCGTGCCCTGCCATGGGGGAAGCCCCAGCCGGGAGAG
>NW_006795053.1:92810-104444 GCF_000442215.2 Lipotes vexillifer
AAAAAAAAAAAAAAAGAGAGAGTGGAAAGATTGGAAATTAGCCAAATTATCGAATTAATTTCTTAACATGGAAAATTTAACCTCCAAAAAACTCTCCTTTATTTTGTCCATGGAAACAATTAATTTGATGAGTCAGCACCATACAATTGAATTTTCCAATGGTTAAGAAACAGCAAATTCTCCAGCTACTCCGATCAAGTTAATCAATACTTTAAACTAAATATTTAAGGACTAAATTAGAATTTTTTTCATCCTGGGTTACCTAAGTTTGCTATCCACGTGGATTAAATTCCATAATCATTGCTGTTTTTCTTAGTATTATTCTCTTTACATGGCAACTGCCGGATGGAGCCAGTGAAAATTTCTTGATCAAAGATTAAAAAGTTTCATTTCATTTAGACTTGCCACACACTGCTGGATTTATCTGCCCTTGTGAAACACATTGACCCCAAAGGCACTTTGAATGAAGGCTGGTCTGTAATCTCTGTCAGCTGCATGTTGAACTCAGTACATTTGTCACATATTTTTTTATTAAAGGAAAGCAAATTGCATTGAAATGGATATAATATTTTGAAAAATATATCTAATCTACATTACACATGTATTCTCAGGCTAGCAATGGAGCTTGATTTAACAGAAAAATTCTATGGCCCATTCTGGTGTTTAGTTATAGCTTCTGTATCTTGTTTGCCAAAACAATAAAAAGTCTGGTTTATGTAATGAACAAAAATAACAAGCCCTTTCATGGTTGGGCAAGCTGGAAGATAGTTAATTATAATCTGCTTTACAGTTATAACTGAAAAATTATAAAAGACTGGTTAACTCTGTATATCAAAAAGTGTTTCGATAATGAAATTTGCAAATGTGCATGGTCTTCCTTTTAAAAAAATCAGAATTTCATTACATGGAGAGGAGACATAGCACAAATTCAAAGTGAATAATAGTGAAAGCAAAAGCTAATAATAAATAAAGCCAAATAATAATAAAATAACAATAAAGCCAAAGTAAATCTTGTAATTTCAACATTAGAGATTAGATTTGACTCTATGAGGAAGAAAATTATGTATGTTTGACAGGAATGTCAAACTAATTATCTCAGGTTAATCGTTACAGTTCAATTTCTTCTAGTGAAAAAGAATTATGTAAATCTTCATGAATCTCCATTCTTGACATTATAATGCAGCCATAGCCAAAAGTTTCAAAGTTTCTTAAAGATGTATAGAAAAATTGTTATAAAAAACAAAGTTTAAAGTGCAAGGTGTTCAACTTTACCAATGATTATTTACTCCATGTCCCTATTCTGTACATCAACATGGTGTCTGAAGACCATACATGTGACAATTTCCATGCATTGTTCCTTGCTCTACATCTTTTCCTGGTAAGTACTAAGCTAACAATATGTAATACATTCTTTCTTTACAAAAAGAGCTCATCTTATTCATAAACCTATGCAAAGATTAATGCTAATCATAAAAAGAGACTCTTGATGCTCCTTTTAAATTTCGAAGTTCAAACAAATGAAAATGATAGTAGTCAAGTAATAGTACTGTCAGATAAATATAGCTGATTTAAAGAAAAGCAACTATAAAACTTCATTTTGCTTTTCTAGTTCCCAAGACAAATATTTGTATATCAACAGTTGTGTGTGATCAGAGCTTTGGAAATCTCTTATTATACCCAAAGTCTATATTACCTTGCTTAAAGTTCAAGTGATTTTAAACTTTCATTTTGAGTGCTTCCTTAGAAGCACTTTTCTATCTGTTACATAATGAATAGCAGTGATGATCTCCCTAATGTGTGACAGGCTTGTGGGGAAATTGGTATTTAATTTTGAGTGTGATAATATAGACCCTAGTTGCCAAGAAATCCATTTCTCATAGAGCTTGATTCTGCTTTCATTCGACAAGTAAATATACTGAAACATTGGTGTAGTTATTTTTACACTGTATTTATAATACAAAGGGTCATGGAGAGTGACTGTGTAGTCATCATTTAGGGATTTCAGTGATTCTATGCTGTTTTCCACGGGGTCTATTATAAATGAAAAGAACTGAGTGAGTTATAAAGACAGTATTTTATTCCAGTTGGCTGCCCTGTTTTTCTATCATAGAAGAGAGCCAATACCTTTCCAACTATTTTGTAGGTTCTCCTGAGGGAGAGTCTACGTGAGAACTTCTACTCTGTCATTAAGGATTTACAATATCTTGCTCTCAAATGGCATCATTTTCATTTAAAATTAGTACATGAAGTGTAAGTTCTTAACATTGGTAAAATAATTATCATTGTTTGCCTACAAAGTGCCAATTATTTTATATCTGTTATTTATATTTTACCCACTAATGCAAGATAGGTAATATTGCTGTTACTTAATAGTTGAGGAAAATGAGGATGACAGAAATTAAGTAAGCCTGCATAATGCCACAGTTTAGGTAGCTGGACAAATAGTTGAAATTTTGCTTAGATTTCTCCAAAGCCCAGGCTCTTTTTCTTCTACTGGGCGATTCCCAATGCTGAAAAAGTTTAAAATGTACAGATATAGTTCTAAAAATTTTGTTAGATTTGCTCCGCTTCTACTGATTCCTGAGGAGAAAGGACCTGGAAGGATTTTGTATTTGCGATTCTATAGGGACCACAACAATTTTTATTGTCACATTCAATGTCTCAGCAGGGAATGGACAATTCCAATAGTTGCAGACAACTAGTTATGGTTTTGACTTTAGGTCATACAGAATAGTGGTTTAGATCAACACTGGCCACTAGAAATACAAAGTAAGCCAAATAAGTAATTTAAAATTTTCTAATGTTTATACTAACAATGTAAAAAAAAGAAACAGATGAAATTAATTTTGATAAGAAATTTCATTTGACAAAACTTTCCAAAATATCATTTAAACATGAAAAAAATTCTTAATGTGATGCTTTACATTCTTTTTTCATATAGAGTCTTCAAAATCTGCTGTGCTTATTATATGTACTGAAGAGCTCAATTAGCATGCTAAATTTTCATTGGAAATACTAGATCTGTATTTGAATTTCAAAAAATTTACAGTTGGAAAAAGAATCACTAATCCAAGTTGTTCCAAGACTACTAAAATATTTGAATATTTGTTTAAAAAAATTTTTGTAGTGATGTATAATATTAATAATAGCAGTTTCAATATAAATAATATTCACATCTTTCAGTGACAAAGGAGTCCATTCTTTCATAGTTATTCTCAACCTTGGCTGATCATCAGACCCAGTGAGGAGACTATTGAAAACACAGCATCCCAGCTGCCACTCAAAGAGGCAGATCGCTCTGAGCAGTGGGACCCAGGCCTCAGCATTAAACATTTTTTTTTCTAAGTAAACTTTTTATTTTGAATCAATTTAGATTTACAGAGAAGTTTCACAGCAAGTTCCCATATATCTCACAACCAGATTTTCTTATTATTAATATCTTATATTGATAAGCTAATTTGTCATGATTAATGGACCAATATTGGTACCTTATGATTAACTGAAGACCATATTTTATTCCAGTTCCCTCAGTTTTTATTGAATGTCCTTTACTGTTCCAGAATCCCACCCAGTGTATCACACTGCATTTAGTCATCAGATCTAAAGGCACCTCTTGGCTGTGACATTTTTTCAGCCTTTTTTTGTTGTTGTTGACTTGAGGGTCATCTTCTGAGTAGTATTGATGAGGAATTTTGTAAAATGTACTTCAATTGGTATTTTTTGGATTTTTTCCTCATAATTAGACTGGGATTATGGGGTTTATTGAGAGGAAGACCACAGAGGTAAAATGTCATTCTCATCTCATCATATGGAGGTTATCAACTGTTTGCTATCAACATGACCCATACTATCAACAAACGTTACTTATGATATATTCTATCATAGTTGATGTGCTATTAATGTAGCTTATCACTGTTTTTGTTGACCTTGATCACCTGGCTCAGTTGATGTTTTTCAGGTTTCTCTTTTATAAATTTATTATTTTTCCCCCTTTCCATACTGTACTCTTTGGAAGAAAGTCACTATGCACAGTGCACACTTAAGATGTGGGGAGGTATGCTGCCCCTCTTTCACAGTGGAATACCTGTTATTTGGAATTCTTCAGCAAGGAAAATTCATTTCTTATACCCTATTTATTTATTCATTAAATTAATTATTTATATCAGCATAGATCCATGGATATTTGTTTTATGCTTTGGGTCATAATTCAATACTCTTTATTTTCTTGCTCAAATGTTTCCAACTTTGGTCATTGGGAGCTTTTTAGTTGGTTCCTGTGTCCTTTTGACATACTTCTATCATTGTGTGTACGCATAAAATTTGAGTTTAAAGGTTTTTTCTGTTTTGTTTTTTAGACCATGCTGCGTGGCTTGTGGGATCATAGTTCCCTGAACAGGGATTGAACCCGAGCTCCCTGCAGTGGAAGTGCAGAGTCCTAACTACTGGACCACCAAGAAATCCCTAAAGTTTTAAAATTTAACCTAAGTTACTTAAGATTAAATAAGCTTAAAAATTCAATTCCTTTGTCTCTTTTTCCTGTTTTTAAATGCTTATTTGTCACATGTGGCTACTCTATTTGTAGATAAAACACCATATTGGACAATAGACTCTAGAGGGAAACTGCTTAGGTTTAACTGTTGGTTATCTCACTTACTAGCTAAGTAAACTTGTCCAAGTTACTTAACCATCTTGTCACTTACTTTCTACATATATGACCAAAATAATAGCACCTGCTACTTTATAGTGTTGTTTTAAAGATTAAATGATCTAATTCATGCAAGGTGCCAGATACATACCCGTAAGTTCTCAACAAACATCAGTTATCCTTATTATTTGGCAAAGTTTTTTCAAAAATACTATCTTCTTTTACTATATTTTCCAGACAAACTGCTGGCAATTAGTTGCTCCAAGGTAGATTTATAGACAAAATTCTTTTGCTTCACTTTTGATGGGCCAAGATTTTTCACTTCCTTTCTGGCCACCTTTCAACAGAATTGTGAAACAGGCAAAGTTTGAATTTGACTCCTTCTTTCAGTTTTTGAAACAGATTATCAGGTATAATTGACATACTATACGACACGTATATTTAAATCAAACAATTTCATTAATATGACATGTGCATACACTTGTGAAACCATCACCACAATCAAGATCATGAACAGACCAATAAGATTTCTTGCACCCCTATGTAATCCTTTATAAATTTTAAAGTCTCTCATTAGCAGTCATAAGAATACTGTACTGAATATTTATATTGCCTAGGGCTCCTTTCTAAAAAGCAACCTATACATTTTTGTCCATTTACATTGCATGTTGTTTTCTCTGAAAAGGACACATTTACTTTCCTCCCGTACATATAATGAAACGGGCAAGAATGGAAATAGTCTGACTCCAGTGATGGTGAAATGGAAATTGTATCCAGCTCCTGTTATGACTGCAGTTCAGGGTTACAGAGTGTTTGCAAACCCAGTGAATTATCTTTCCCTAAAATCAAATGTGCATCTTATTTCTGAATGTAGACCTTAGGCAATTTTTAATCTTCAGTAGCAGAAAAACGCAAGCCCAATCTTTTTATGTTACCTCATTATTTCTGTTCATAAATGAAAATTTAATTTCTGAGGCTTAGTGCAGTCAACTGTTATATTATTAATTATAGGACTGCTGCTAATGCCTAGGAATGATATTTTAATAAGGTTTAATCTCTTTTCCACATTCTAGTGTCTTTCATAATTATGCCTCTATTTTTCTTCCTGCTTTTATTTTATTTGCAAACAAATTCAGCAGTGCAAGCTGTAATTCCAAGTTGGCCGGTGTTTCTGAGGCAGCCATATCACTCATAATCCAGGCTCTGTGAATTTGTTCAGAAAAAAGGGGGACAGGAAAGGCAACTTTATTTCAAATATTTCAAATATTTCAAATACCAGTGGTGATCTTGAGCAACATTTCAGTCTAAGTTGCTAAGGGATTTCTTGTATTTGGCAATTGTTCTTGAAAATTTTTCTGTTGGGTACTGTATTATGTATCACAAGAAGCATAATTTTGATTTTTATGCTTAAAGTTATGCTTCAGGGTAGTAGGGAATTCTCCAGATACAAGGTATAGTGACCTGTGGTCACGTATGTAATGGCATAAAGAGGATGGAAACTGAGCTATTTCCTTCCTACACATTTTATAGTTTGTTTCTCCCAAGGAGGTGTCAATTAACATTATGAGAGCTGTGTTATTTTATTTTGAAGCATAGGGCTTAAGACCTAAGTTGTTTTGGTTAGGATTTCTTTCTCTTTATTATCAGAATGCATAGTATTGAGTTATGCTACTCCCATGGTGATCTCTGTTTTTCTCTCCTTTGTTCTTAGAACATTTTAACTCTAGGTTGATTTTTTTCTTTTTTGTAATTGCTGTATGTTTTTATCTGATCAACTCATAAGAGAGAACCTTAAAAATACTCTTAGTTCTGGTGATTTGGGAGGACCAGCTCTTTTAGGACATTTTTATTTGTCTTATGGTGTGTGACATCAATGAAAATTCATAATAGGAAGAGAGAAAACTAATCTATAGGTCATTTTCAAGAGAGAGAATGAGAGCGGAAATATAAATCTATTCTACTTGTTCCACAAGTATTTACTCACCATTTCATATGTTTTGATTGCTGATCAGTTACTAGGAATATGGCCAAATGAGAAAAAACTTTAAAAAGTCACAATCAGTTTTTGCAATGTATTAAGTATGATAGAAAAGTATGGGACATGTTAGACTATAGGGATGGCTCTTGTTTTGAGGAGTGGAGGAAATAAGGTGAAGAAGTGCATAATTGAAAATGAGGAGACGTAAGAATGAAACTTTAGGATCTCCAAAATTTAAGGACTAGAGGAAGAGAATAAAAAGGAACTATTAGGGGCTTCCCTGGTGGCACAGTGGTTGAGCGTCCACCTGCCGATGCAGGGGACACGGGTTCGTGACCCGGTCTGGGAAGATCCCACATGCTGCGGAGAGGCTGGGCCTGTGGGCCAAGACCGCTGAGCCTGCGCGTCCAGAGCCTGTGCTCCACAGCGGGAGAGGACACAACAGCGAGAGGCCCGCGTACCGCAAAAAAAAAAAAAAAGGAATTATTAAGAGAGATAAGAGGTATACAGGAGAAAGTGGAATCAAAGAGCAGAAGGTAAAGAAAGTTACAGGGGGAGGTAATGATTAGTAACCCAACCTGCTGGAGGGAGGGCAGGTCCTGTGAGCAAGAAGATAGCTTCTTGGGTCCAGGAACCCTTTGGAAGGTGTATAAATAATTTGTTCCTTTTTTCATGTGAGTAATATTCCATTGTGTAAACGTACCATTGTTTGCTTATCTGTTCACTCATTGAAAGATATTTGGGGGACTTCCCTGGTGGTCCAGTGGTTAAGAATCCTCCTTCCAGTGCAGGGGACGCAGGTTCGATCCCTGGTCAGGGAGCTAAGATCCCACATGCAGCGGGGCAACTAAGCCCGTGCGCCACAACTACTGAGCCTGTGCACCACAACTAGAGAGAAGCCCACACACTGCAATGAAAGATCCTGTGTGTCACAGCTAAGACCCAAATGCAGCCAAAAAATAATAAATAAATAAAATAAAAAGATATTTGCGTTGTTACCAGTTTGGGGCAATTATGAGTAGAGCTGCTATAAATGTCTCTTTATTTAAATTCATTAACTGTAATGCTATTTATTTCAAAACTACTTTATCAGCAGAAATATTAAACTGTAGTTTATGATATTAAAAAAAAAAAAGAATATAGTTTCCTTGGATTTGGCAACTTCTAGAACATGGCTCACCAAACTTTTTCTATAAAGTACCAGATAGTAAATAGTTTAACTTTGAAGACTGTATGGTCTCTGTTGCAACTACTCAACTCTATCATTATAGGGCATGAGCAGTCATAGAGAATACATAGACGAATTGCCTGTGCTCCAATAAAACTTTTTATACAATAACAAGGGGCTTGAATTTGGACTGTGGGTCACAGTTGCAAACCATATGAAAAAACTGAAACAAGAGCATTAAGTTAGTTGTTTGAGACTAAATAGCCCATAAGTGACAGAGGCACAATTACACATACTCTAAGGCTTGTAATCTCTTCACTATATCATGTTGCTTCTAAAATAGTAAGACTGCAAAAGTCAGTTGGGGCCAAATTAATTTTTATTCAAATCTCTCACTGAGTAATAGCCCCTATGCATTCAGTCACCTTTTTGTGGAATCATTTACCTGTATACAATGCCTTTCTTGCATTAGTCTCACAACTAGCCTTGATATAGATGGCAGCTGCAGTGCCTTATGGCTTATTTTTTAGGTTGTCCATCCTCTAAAATATTGTTGCTCAAGAGGTGTCATGGAATTTGATAGTCTTCCATTAGGAATCTCTTTTTAAAATGCAAACATTTCTGCAAAGCAATATACATTAACTCAATTTGAATTAGTATATCAGAAATTTTCATTAATTTATATATTTACTGAGATATAATTGACATACAATACTATATTAGTTTAAGGTGCTCTACATAATGATTCTATATATGTACACATATACAGAATGTGAGATGATGCATATTTTTCAGATAATACTGGGAACACTGGTGATAAGTGGAGTCTGAAAGAAGTAGAAATTAAGGGAAGAGGAAATGGAGAAAAATGTCTTTACACTTGCTGAAATCATTAGAAATTAAAAGTAAATATCTCAGCAAAATATAATATATATGCTGATGTGTAATTCTTATGCTGCAGTCTTTTAAATTATGTTAATATATGCTACAAATTAAAAGAGCCAGAGGTGTTCTAAAGTTTGCATGATTCTCAGGTACTAAAAATAATGAAAATAAGATTTGTGAAATATAAGTTGAGTATGTTGAGTTTCATGTGGGTCTTTGATATATATGTTATATCCACCTCCATTCTAATTTTAATATGACCTATTCCAATTACATTAGCCAAAAACACATTTTTCAGCATGTAATAAAAAGTGAATTATTTTAAAAAGTCACCATTTTAACATAAATCCTAGTAGACAAAGTGCATGATAAGTCAATTCATACTTGTACATATGTGCAAATATAAAAATTAATGAATGAGTGAATGAATTCCTTAATCGTAATCCTCAGGGTACAGTTTTATTAATCTCTGAAAATCTCACCCAGAGACAATAATTGTATTTTGTCCATGGAGAAAGAAATAGATAAAACTGCTGGTTAGGGTGACTCTTTGGCAATGCTGATGGAACATTAAGGATCAGCAGGGACCCCCAGGCAGGTTCCACCCCATAGCATCTTCTGGATTGAAAGCAACAGGGGAACCCTATTCCACATCATTTCCCAAAGCATGTTTCTTCTTGAGTAGAATGACTAACAAATGTGAAGGAAAATTGAAGTGTTAGCAGACTTTTGAAAGGAGGAAGAGATTATGACCATGAAAGCTTATGGAAATAAATGGACCAAAGTCATTTAAAAATAATGAATGATTCTTGTAAAGTTTATTAAACATATATAGCGGATCTTTTAATTACTTAGAATTCTAGGCTCAATATTTTGGATCAATGTTTTAGGTTTTAACAATGATACGTTTTATGTCTTTTCTAGTACAGGAAATAAAGCATTGTCATAATTTTAGAATATATAAAGAAAACCTCTAGCTGGTTTTTCAAAACTGTGCTTAGTTAGTCATTACTGAGTTCAAGTATAAAAGAAAATATTCTGTTCTCTTGGAGGTTCAAACAAATCTGACCATTCAGCTTGCCTTTAAGTAGTTCTCATCAGAGCTATGAGCTATTATTCATATAAGATAGACAAACAAATATTTCCTTTTAATGTACATGGCTTGCTGATGGGCTCCCTCTTCTTTCTTCTATTGTCCTCTGCCTGCTTTAAGAGCAGTGATGAAAAATTGAATTGGCTTAAGGCATTAACAAAATCTTAACTGCTGGAAGCAAAAAGGACAAGAGAGTTTGCTGGGCAAGCAAACCTGTACCATATCATTCAGGACAAACCCTTGTGCCCTAAGCCTGTTTTGAATGTGTATTACTGTGTATAAACAGAAAATGAATAAAATCTACAGAAAAAGGAGAAATCATATTTTGCACAATTCAGTTAAAATCATTGAGGATCTTGCAATATTATTTTCTGATCTAAAATAATACTGAAATATTAATATGGAAAAAAGAAATTCTAGGAAGTAGAGGAAACAAAATGTTACCCCTTCACCTCCATTGAATACCAGGATTGGTGCCATAAGTAGCTCAATCTTTCTTTAAAGTGGTAAATTTTTTTTCTCAAGTATCAAAAGTTACTGGTGGATTATCAGTCTTATCTGGTTTTCTTAATGCCAGTGTTTAACCAGATTAGATCAACCCTCAAATTCTATTCATTGCCAGATAATTGATTGCTAATTAATTAATAAATGTAAAGTGCTTAGAACAGAGCCTGGTCTATAGTAATCACTCAATAAATGTGAACAATAAACGTATATTCATGATTATTGTTAATGAGTAACTCCTCAGTCAAGTCTCTGCATATAAAATCAGAGTATCCAGGGACTGAATAAACCATGTGAAGTCTGTTTTGCCATGCCTTGTTCATAGATGTAACCAAAGTCTCCTTGAACAAGTAATTTTCACAAAAAATTAAAAGGTAGTACCACTGTGTTTTTACTAGAAAAAAGCTAATAGCAATTACGAGAAAATATGGAAAAATGACTTGTGAAGGAAGATATTTCAAAAGTTCTTTATAAGTTAATTAGAAATTTAAAGATGCTGTCAAAATGTATTTTGCATGATTTAAGATGAAACCTTTGAACAGAGGGATAATATCCAGTAAATTATCCCATCAACTGCTTCCCATAACCCTGTTATTTCAGGCAAGATAATTCCATGGTAAACAACATTAGCTATTCATTAGTTGTAGCTGTTCTAGCTGATTCTTTCTCAGCTGGGCAGATTTAATTTAGTGATAAGAAAAACACTGCAAATCGACTCTGTGATATAAACTATGTAAATACAAGAATAAATAAGTAGGAAATAATTCTTACACACAGGAAGATAGTCTATGTTTAAAGAATAAAATTTCTCACATCTGGTTGTCATGATACTATATTAAATAGCTGTAAATATCTGTAAGTAGTAACATTCACAACCCATAGAGTATTTTGGTAAGTGCTATCAGTGTATATGAGTATATTGGGTATTATAAAGAATCACTAGCAATTTAATTAAATACTATCATATTTGTTCATCATAGTCAAAATAGGTACTTGTTTCTATCTGATCGAAACCAAGATTTCTTATTAATTCCTGCCTATGTGCATTGTTTATAGGAAAATTTATGATTGTTTTCCATGAACATGTAAATTTTATTATTTACTCTCTTAATAGGGATGTAGATTTACCTGATGTTTTCAAAAAGCATTTTCAAGCCAAAACATAAATTCTTATTGGAAATAATAAGTAAATAAATAAAATTTTTTTCTTCCCCCAATTGTCAAATTCCCCTTTTCAGTGACTTTGTTAATTATTTGTTTTTATTTTTGCCTTTGAAACCTTACAGAAAGATTCTTAAGGAACCCATTTATGTGGATAGTTATTTCTGTAAATTGTTCCTTCCTAGTAAATATATTCCTGC
>NW_006795053.1:104523-168176 GCF_000442215.2 Lipotes vexillifer
CCTGCTGATAATGGGCAAAATTAAATGACATGATAAAAAACAGGTCATTTATATTGGAAAAATACCTAATGGATGAATAATATATTTGAGATTTTGCACTTTAATCTTTGCATCTTTTCAAAACATCTTTCCACGTAAGCTGAAATGTTTTCTAAAGAATGATGTTATTGCATATGGACAGGCCATCAGACAATCCTGGCCATTTCAACATCACCTCAGGGTAAGATTTTTTTTTTTTCTTAACATCTTTATTGGAGTATAATTGCCTTACAATGTTATGCTAGCTGCTGCTGTATAACAAAATGAATCAGCTATATGTATACATATATCCCTATATCTCCTCCCTCTTGCGTCTCCCTCCCACCTTCCCTATCCTACCCCTCTAGGTGGACACAAAGCACTGAGCTGATCTCCCTGTGCTATGTGGCTGCTTCCCACTAGCTATCTATTTTATGTTTGGTAGTGTATATATGTCCATGCCACTCTCTCACTTCGTCCCAGCTTACTCAGGGTAAGTTTTTAAAGTAACTCCATAGGTAGGTGGAGAGTAAAAGTAGTCTTCATTAACTTGGAGAAGAGAAACCTAAGGGGATATACAATGATTGTCATTAACCCAGTATTTGTAATATCCTTATATAGAAAATAGTCCTCAATTCTCAGTTTTGCTCCAAAGGAACAGTGGACGAAATTTAAAAGCGAAAAGTTTTGATTCATTCTTGCACGACACCCAGATATTAAAAAAAATAGTTAACGTTCATGAGTTTTTTTATCAACCTTTTTCTAATCTATCATCTATCTATCTATCTATCTATCTATCTATCTATCTATCTATCTGTCATCTATCTATCCATCTCTATCTCTATAGTAACAGCTATCAATAGAACAAGTAGCTGCTAGGGATATAAAATTGTCCTTCACAATGATTTTTTAGGCTGCATAACTGCATTTGGAAGATCATATGTTGCTGAAACAGACATGGTTCCTGCATAGATAGTGGTTGAACAAAATAACCTCTGAAACCCTTTTAAATGCTTTGATTCTATGTACTAAGGATTACAGTGGAGCCACAAGAGAGTCTTCCTAGGATGGAGAAAAATGAGTATGTAAATAAATTTTGAGCTAAAAGTGTTTTGGCTAATATTGGCTATACCATGTTGGTTGGTTCTCAGCTTGAAAGTCAAGGCAGATGTAATATCCCATCCTCTTACCTCGATGTGATAAATGCAGGATATACCATCATAGTTAATGCAATGAAAGTATTCTGGTTTTTATCACAATCTGATGGAGGTCAAGCAATTCACTTAGGTTTCCTTCTTCTAAGAAATGACTCAAGGATACAACGACTTCCCATCATATGTGTCAATGATAAATTAATCAGTCGACCTCAGAAAGAAATGGAAAATTTTATTTGAGCCAAATTTGAAGGTTATAGCCCAGGAAGAGCATCTCAGAAAGCTCTGAGAACTGTTCCACTCATTAGAAGTCAAGGCACAGTTACATAAGTTTTTTGAGATAGAGGATTGTATGTCAAATGACGTATTATTGAACAGTTTACATAGTCCAGATCTAAGCGTCATTGTGGTGGGTTATGTGACCTTTATGGGATCAAGGAGGAATTTCATTTTTTAAGGGGTTGTCTTGTTGATGCTAGGAGAATATTGCTGTTTTTGGTAGAGCAGGTATTCCTGCCAGTGGG
This sequence comes from Lipotes vexillifer, assembly GCF_000442215.2. NCBI lineage: Eukaryota > Metazoa > Chordata > Mammalia > Artiodactyla > Lipotidae > Lipotes > Lipotes vexillifer. Next base: position 106,220 of record NW_006795053.1, read on the forward strand.
GAAGATTTGGTCAATGCATAATGCAGATTCACAGTGCACAGTGGAGGGAGAGAGAAGGCCAAAGTGTAACAGGGAAGAGCCAAATCTGACTACATGTTGGATCTGTTACTTTTACTTTAACCTTTGCTTCCCATTGCTTTTGTTCACTAAAGGATACTGTCTATACATAATGGCCTGCCTCGGGGAACCCTGCCCCTTTGCCTGAATGTTAAACCAAAGTGCCTTTTTTTGGGGAAACATCCGAATCCTGTCCACCTATGGATGGCTGCAAGAAAGAAGAAATTAACACATTCCCTCCTTGAGGCTGGCCATTCCTGGGAATATTTGCAAAACTTGTAGCCTTTTTACTTTACTTTCTCATCTCCTCCCTCTCTCTGTGCTATAAAAGAAACTGGCATCCAAACCCCCATAAGATGGTGATTTTGAGACTTTTGTCTGCCATCTTCTTGGTCTGCCAGCTTTCCAAATAAAGTTTTATTCCTTGCTTCAACACCTTGTCTCCGATTTATTGGCCTGTCATGTGGTGAGCAGAGTGGCCTTGGACTCAGTAACAAAAGGGCAGAGACGGTTTTTTGTTTAAATTTTTCTTGTCTTGCCATAAATAAATTTTATTTCACATATGACTCTACTATCTTTGAGTTCTCAGTCTTCAGCTATAGAGATGGAAGAAAATGAGACAGTGGAGAATCACAGGAAACCTTTTTGATGCCAGATCTGGAAATGATGTTCACCACTTTTGTCTATATTCTATGGATCACCTATTTAATCACATGGCCTCAAGATAACACCAATAAAAGTAGACAAATGGAACTTTCCTGTGAGCCCCAGAAATGGAAATGGAAAGTATCTATATGTACATTATATGAATGTATTCAAAGTTATGCTTAAAAGTTTAAATACGTTTATTTTCTTAATCAATATTTATTACATATATTCTATGCCAAGACTTATGGTATGTGCTGTGTATAAAATATTGATAAAACTCAGCTTCTACACTTAAATAATACCCACATTAAATTGATTTTGCTCTATACTCAGCTGCCATTTGAATGCTATTTTATTCCTTTGCTTATAGAACTAGGATCATTCAAGGTAGTCAATAAATAAACATTAATCTGACTGAACGCTATTAATCTAATCATTTGTAGATTTACTTTATGTTTAAAAGTTTTACATGTTTCTTCCATATAGCTGTTATACATAATTTTAATTTTGATTAATTGTTTATGTTTAAAGAATTATACCTACAAAACAAGATAAATATAGAAAAAGGAGGAGGAAACAGAAAATAAATTAGAAGTTCATAACAATAAAAGAACTTGGATGAAGTGACTTATTTGCATGAAAGATGGTTTTATATCGATAGTATAATCAATAATATATCATGTATTTGGTCTTTGTCCCCAATTCCTGGCACAGGACTCTTAAAATCCTGGGTTTCCTGAGTGGTGGGGATGTCTTTTGTTATTTGAAAGTACAGGAAAGCACCTTAATGGACCCTTTCATTATGCGGTGGTAAAATGTTTGAAACTTGTTCCAGGAAAATGGGATGGACAAGGCAATGAAATGGCAAATCACTCTGCATAACAAAAGTTAAATGGGTCATCCTTGGATGGAGATTGCTTAGTGTGAAGACATGTGTAATTTCCCTCTGCTGCTGCCAAGACAAGAGTTAGAAGAGTTTCTGGCCCTTGAGAAGACGAAAGATTGGGAAAGGGATGAAATGTGAGGTGGGGAGTGGGTAGCTGAGGGAAGAGAGGCTGAGTACAGAACTACCTGTGAGAGATGTAGCTGGGAATTCAGTGATACACGATATTTAGCCATGAGTTTTTGCTTTCTGTTTTAATTTTTATCAGGTCTTCAATAGTGTCAGTTAAGCACAAAATACTTTTATTAGTCCTATTAGTGTTACTTTGCCAGATGAATGAGGAATTGGGAAAAATGAGCCAGTAGGGAAAACAGAGATGAATTCTTTTTATTCACAGTAGAAAATAAAGTTTATCAATGTATATCATTTTCTTATAGCTTTTGCTATAAGCTTAGATAAATAAAAGCTGCTTGACAATAATCATGCTCATAAAAGAGTAAAAATTATGTGATATAAAATGTTATTCTTTTTTCCTTCCACAATTTATATTTAATGAAGTAGTAGCCTATAATGTTGTTTTAAGAAGAGGCTGCTTTGCTATATTTGAGTAATAATCTATTAAACCATCTTCTGATGTAAATAACATTGTTACCAAATCAAACGTGGGTCCGCTTACCAGCATTCAGTAAAGCCAATCTACTGACACCTATTGTGGTGAAGGAAAGTGTGGAGTTTACTTCAGGAGCCAAATAAGGAGTGCGGGCAGCTAATGCCCCCCAAAACCTAACTCCCCAATGGCTTCTAGGGAAAAGTTTTTAAAGACAGGGTGAGGGAGAGGGTTGCAGGGTACATGGTCAGCTTGTGGACATTCTTTTGATCACTGGCAGTGGGGTAATCAGGAATCAATATCATCAACCTTCTGGTTCCAACCAGTCTGGGGTCTACATGCTTGTGGTCAGCATGAAGTGAATTTCTTCCACCTGGTGGGGGTTTCAGTATCTGCAAAACAGCTCAAAGGATATGGCTCAGAATATTATCTATAGCCCCTTAAGAGGAACTAAAGGTCCTTGACTTTGTTTTACAGCTAAACTATTATTGTCTTTGCTTGACTGTTTTCCTTTGGTTCTGCATTTTCTCACTTCTCTGATTAAATATATTCTTTGGAACTCAGGGATGGCCTAGGAGTCTAAAGATTTTCTCCAAACAAAAAGCAGGCAGAGGACATGTGGGTGGTCTGTCCCAGGAAGGCCCCATAAGGTCCCTCTCAGTTAAAACATGTGATTTAATTATTTTTCTCACTCATTTATAAACTATAAGATTAGAACAAGAATACCATTTTAAGGAAATTTCTATAAAAATGAGAAACAATTTAACCCTTGATGAATGTAAATTCCTTAGGAGAGCTGTGAATTGTTTTGCAGTAATCCAGTAACCTGGCCACAGATGGTGCTAACTAACTTGGAACAAGGTAAACTTGGTGGAGATGGAGAAAAGTGGGAGAATTTTAGGAGGTAAAATCTGAAAAACATGAATGTGCATGTTGATGGATAAATCTTGGGTTTCTGGCTTCAATATATAAGTAGATGGTGTTGCAAATTCTTGTAGTTAGAAATATGGGATAAAAAGATATTCAATTCCTTTAAAATCTTGTAGTCTCTTTACATTTTCTAAATCTTGAATTAGAAAAAATAGTTCTAATGTATCAAAAATTTTTTAAGGAAAAGATTTTCTAATTTATCAAAAATTTTTAAGAAAAATAATATAAAGTTTCTACCTCATGTAATTTAAAGTATATTATATATTTAATTTTGTGGACAAGAGTAAGAGTATAGTCATTTAAATATTGACTTTGTGTGTATATATATATATATATATATATATGCATCTGTATATATATAGACAATGAAATATTATAAGATGTCTCACCCTTTATAACTGTCTTAAAAGTCATCTGTTTTACTTTGTTTTATTTTACATTTTTCATTATCAATACCTTATATTTCTAGTGTCAGGGTAAGCATCTGATGAGTGAACAAACTAGTAACTTAAGGGAAATAAAGCAGTCTAATGTAATGGTAAAAAATTGTAGAGCAGTAATGGCCTGACTAGTTTGTAAAATGTACAATATTGTTGGTTTCATGCATTCAGAAAACTGACATAGAGAACCCCCTGCTGTCCTTCTGCACATTGGATCTAATTTAAATTCATAATGCCACCTGCTACCACTGCTTTTCTTTCTATGAATTGTAATAACTTAGATAGAACATTTAGCAGAGTTTGATAAACTCTAGCGAAAAACAGAGGGTTATGTTGTTAATCTTTTTAGTACTTTTTACTATTGAAAAGAAAAAAATTAACAATCTATAGCCATACAATCTGAAAATGCATATATATATATTTTTAAATTAATTTTTATTGGAGTATGGTTGCTTTACAATGTTGTGTTAGCCTCCACTGCACAACAAAACATATCAGCAGTACACACACAGATATCCCCTCCCTTTTTGACTTCCCTCCCATTTAGGTTACCACAGTGCACTAGGTGAGTTCCCTGTGCTATACAGCATGGTCCCATCAGTTGTCCATTTTATACATAGTATCAATAATTTATATGTGTCAATCCCAGTCTCCCAATTCCTCCCAACCCACCCCTTTCCCCTTGGTATCCATACATTTGTTCTCTACGTCTGTCTCTATTTCTGCTTTGCAACTAAGATCATCTACACCATTTATCTAGATTCCACATATATGCGTTATTATACAATAGTTGCTTTTCTCTTTCAGACTTACTTCACTCTCTATGACACTTTCTGGGTCCATTCATGTCTCTACAAATGACCTAATTTCATTTCTTTTTATGGCTGAGTAATATTCCACTGTATATATGTACCACATCTTTATCCATTCCTCTGTCAATGGAAATTTATGTTGCTTCCATGTCCTGGCTATTGTAAATAGTGCTGCAATGAACATTGGGGTGCATGTGTTTTTTGAATTATGGCTTTCTCTGGGTATATGCCCAGTAGTGGAATTGCTGGGTCACATGGTAATTCTATTTTTAGTTTTCTAAGGAACCTCCATACTGTTCTCTATAGTGGCTGTATCAATTTACATTCCCACCAACAGTGCAAGAGTGTTCCCTTTTCTCCACATCCTCTCCAGCATTTATTGTTTGTAGATTTTTTGATGATGGCCATTCTCACTGTGTGAGGTGATACCTCATTGTAGTTTTGATTTGCATTTCTCTAATAATTAGTGATGTTGAGCATCTTTTCATGTGTTTGTTGGCCATCTGTATATTTTCTCTGGAGAAATGTCTAGTTAGGTCTTCTGCCCATTTTTTTTTGATTAGGCTGTTTGTTTTTTTGTTATTAAGCTGCATAAGCTGCTTGTATATTTTGGAGATTAACCCTTTGTCAGTTGCTTTGTTTGCGATTTTTTTCTCCCATTCTGAGGGTTGTCTGTTCATCCTGTTACGGTCTCCTTTTCTGTGAAAAAGCTTTTAAGTTTAATTTGACTCCATTTGTTTATTTTTGTTTTAATTTTCATTACTCTAGGAGATGGGTCAAAAAAGATCTTGCTGTGGTTTATGTCAAAGAGTGTTCTGCCTTTGTTTTTCTCCAAGAGTTTTATAGTGTTGGGTCTTACATTTAGGTCTTTAATACATTTTGAGCTTATTTTTGTGTATGGTGTTAGGGAGTGTCCTAATTTCATTCTTTTACATGTAGCTGTCCAGTTTTCCCAGCACCACTTATTGAAGAGGCTGTCTTTTCTCCATTGTATATTCTTGTCTCCTTTGTCATAGATTAGGTGACCATAGGTGCATGGGTTTATCTTTGAGTTTTCTATCCTGTTCCATTGATCTATATTTTTATTTTTTGTGCCAGTACCATACTGTCTTGATTACTGTAGCTTGGTAGTACAGTCTGAAGTCCAGGAGCCTGATTCCTCCAGCTTGGTTTTTCTTTCTCAAGATTGATTTGGCTATTCGGGGTCTTTTGTGTTTCCATACAAATTGTAAAATTTTTTGTTGTAGTTCTGTGAAAAATGTCATTGGTAATTTGACAGGGGTTGCATTGAATCTGTAGATTGCTTTGGGTAGTATAGTCATTTTCACAATGTTGATTCTTCCAATCCAAGAACATGGTATATCTCTCCATCTGTTTATTTCATCTATGATTTCTCTCACCAGTGTTTTATAGTTTTCTGAGTACAGGTCTTTTGTCTCCTTATGTAGATTTATTCCTAGGTATTTTATTCTTTCTGTTGTATGGTAAATGGGATTGTTTGCTTAATTTCTCTTTCTGCCTTTTTGTTGATAATATATAGGAATGCAAGAGATTTCTGTGCATTAATTTTGTATCCTGTAACTTCACCAAATTCATTGATTAGCTCTAGTAGTTTTCTGGTAGCGTCTTTAAGATTCTCTATATATAGTATCATATCATCTGCAAATAGTGACAGTTTTACTTCTTTTCTGATTTGGATTCCTTTTATTTCTTTTTCTTCCCTGATTGCTGTGGCTAGGACTTCCAGAACTATATTGAATAATAGTGGTGAGACTAGACACCCTTGTCTTGTTCCTGATCTCAGAGAAAATGCTTTCAGTTTTTCACCATTGAGAATAATGTTTGCTGTGTGTTTGTCATATGTGGCCTTTATTATGTTGAGTTAGGTTCCCTCTCTGCCCACTTTCTGGAGAGTTTTTATCATAAATGGGTGTTGAATTTTGTCAAAAGCTTTTTCTGCATCTTTTGAGATGATCATATGGTGTTTATTCTTTATTAATGTGGTGTATGACATTGATTGATTTGTGTATATTGAAGAATCCTTGCATCCCTGGAATAAATCCCACTTGATCATGGTGTATGATCCTTTTAATGTTGTATTCTGTTTGCTAGTATTTGTTGAGGATTTTAAAAATGCATATATATTCACATAAAGACCTAATAAACCAAATATTATGATGGGAAAATATACATTTCAATTCTCCCTTACTACTCCTTAATATCAAAAATGGAGAGAGACAATTAATTTCTAAAATGTCATCATTGGAGATTTTTAACATATGACTATAAAATTGTTGCTTCTGAAATTGAATGACAAAATATATGCACATTACAATTGAATTAGAACAATTAGAATTAGGATTATTGGATTTTCATATTTAGGTTTTGTTTTGGTACAAAACATAATGTTTTAACTATAAAGGAATTCCAAATAAACAGTGCTGATTAAATAGATTACTTCAGCTTACTAGTGCATGTAAAATGGTGTCTTATGATTTTATTGTCACTTAGCAATGATGCAAAATATTTCTCCATATATTTTCAAGCGAACAGTGTGATTACAACTCTTTTAATTAACTTAGGACTTGACTGCTTCATCCATCTAATGCTTGTTGTAGCTTCTACACTAATGTAGTTGGCATTTTCCAGGTATGTTGACAGGAGGAAATTAAAAATGAATTTTCTAAAGGTTAGTTAATTACAGATAATAAATTTTGTTATGCAAATCATTTAATTTCTCAACAACTCATATGGAGCCAGTAAATTACAGCTTACCTTTTATTTGTAATGTTAAATTGCCAATGAGACCAAAGGTTATTCAATTATAAGAAATTTTAAGTTTCTAAGTGTTTTTGATCTTTTCCTTTGGAAGGAATCTAGGGATCCATCTTTGATCCTTTGAGGCACTCCTTAGAGCTTTGAGTCAATGATAAAATGTAGTTTTACCCTGAAATTAATTTTTCGATGTTTAAGTCAGAGCTTAGGGGTAGATATTGCGTATTAGAAAAATCTGTGGTTTTTTACTAAATCATTCAGCCCATAAAATTTATTCTTTTTTATCTGAAAAATACAGTTCAGTATGATTAGTTTTATTTTATGCTACAGTAACAAGAACAAGAATAGCATTTGACACCCCTACCTGGAACGATTTTGTCCTGTCCCTCAATACACCACCTCCGTTTACCTGATGACACCTACTCAACCTTCAGAGATCAGCTCAAATGTCAATCATCTTTCTCTGTTATATATTCTTTCTTACATTTCTTTCATAGCTCTTTTCATGGATTGTAAAACATGCATTTATTTTGTAATGTTTGTTACCCTTCTGAGTTGTAAGCTCCAGCTGGAGAAAAACCATTCCTATTTTTTTGTTCACTTTTTTTTGTGTGTGTGTGTGTGATACGCGGGCCTCTCACTGTTGTTGCCTCTCCCGTTGCGGAGCACAGGCTCCGGACGTGCAGGCTCAGCGGCCATGGCTCACGGGTCTAGCCGCTCTGCGGCATGTGGGATCCTCCCGGACCGGGGCACGAACCTGTGTCCCCTGCATCGGCAGGCGGACTCTCAACCACTGCGCCACCAGGGAAGCCCTTTTTGTTCACTTTTTATCGCTAGTATCTATCACACTGTTAGGCACATAACAAATGTCCAAGCGATACTCATTTAATAAATAAAATATAAATGTATATATCATATATGTCCATATAAATTGGAGATTGGATAGAATAATAAAGATATTTGTAACAGCTGATTTGAAGAGGTATCAGTTTTTCTTATGATCAGCTTTCAAATAAAATATGGTGAAAACCAAAAGCATACTAAAATAAAAATAAAATCGAACAAGGGATTTGTTTCATGAACTTGCAGGGCTGCCAAGGCCAATGAAGTCAAGGTATGTGGCCTTTTAGTGATCAACCTAGACAAACAGAATGTGGATTACAGAGAGAAGTGAGTGGTTATTTCAATGAATGTACTTAATACCGAAGAGGCCAAGCACTATGCTAGGTACTGTGGGGATAGATTTATTTGTTTATTTGCAAAGGCAAACATTGATGCAGTATTACACCAACCTTGAATACTCCCATTTTAATATCAATTCTGTGTAACCCAAATATCTATAATAGAAACATCTAGCACACTGGTGGGATTCTTAAATGCAGAATTTCTTATGGAAAGGCTTATCTGAAAATAACCCCAAACATAGTAAGGCATAACAACCATTGTTTTTGAATAGTTATATTAAAGTTATCCAATTAATTCTAACTTCTGTGATGATTTTATAAGGATTCAACTGAGTTCCCTTTAGGTCACCAAGCTCACCTCACTTAGGCATTTGGCAAATAAATATAAGGAAGAATTGTCTAATTTTTTTGGCCTGTCTTGGTTTTTCTAACTCAAATGCATTCCATAGTGTTATCACATAAAGTTTTCTTTCCGTATTGCTATTAACCTTCCTCAGCTAGTTCTTATGGGTAAGGCTGAGACCAGTTCCCATATTTAGGTAAGGAATATGGTTGGGATCTTTATTTTGTTGTTTGGGATGTAAAGGTTCATGAAAAAGCACCAGCTTTTTTTTTTTTTTTTTTTTTTTTTTTTTTTTGCTGTATGCGGGCCTCTCACTGCTGTGGCCTCTCCCATTGCGGAGCACAGACTCCGGACACGCAGGCTCAGCGGCCATGGCTCACGGGCCCAGCCGCTCCGCGGCATGTGGGATCTTCGCGGACCGGGGCACGAACCCGTGTCCCCTGCATCGGCAGGCGGACTCTCAACCACTGCGCCACCAGGGAAGCCCAAGCACCAGCTTTTGACTTCCTTCTCTGTATGTTTCATGATTTCTTTTTTTTTTCTTCATTTCCTTCATCTTCTTTCCTTCCTTTCTCTTGTAATCACTTTTTTTTCCCCTCCAAATTCCTGGTTTAATAAGGACTTGTTTATTTTGAGAAAAAAAGATCCCAAACCTCAGGCTGCTCACAAAAATAACCCACAGTATCAACTGTAGAAAACAAATCTTAAGACTATTACACTAATTATTTTTCTAGAGGATGCATTTGACATGTCAACTCTCATTCACAAAAATATATCGTTACATTTGTGTTGAACAGTCCCACATAGCACTCTTATGTGGGATATAACACACACATCTGTAACTCAAAGCTGATCTCAGGTGCTACTCAACTGAGATTGCCTTTGTAGTTAGGTGGACCTCACCTAAAATTTGGTTCCAGTGTCAAGACTGATGATGTCACACACTGAGGGGGTATGAAAAGAGTTTTTATTCAGGTAATGAGGCTGTATGTGGAGAACAGGGTGGGCTTCCCAAACTGATCTCCACCGACCCCCCAGAAAAGCTCGAGAGAGCAAAGAAAGGAGACTGACTTTGAATTTTTATGGTGGTTAGAGGGTGGAGCAGGGTGAGGGTGCTCAGAGCAAAAGCTAGTACAGTGTGAATGTCCTGTTGTCACTAAGGAGGGAGCACCCAGGATTTCTTATTAATTTGCTCATACGTGGAACAGAAGAGAAAAAGCAAGCACCAAAAACTGGAGTCCGAACCTATTTCCCTACTTGCCTCTCTACTCTCTTCCTCCTTCTCTTCCTTCCTTCCAACTCCTTCCTTCCTTCCTTCCTCTCTTCCTTCCTTCCTTCCCTCCTCTCTTCCCTCCCTCCCCGTTCCTTCCTTCCTTTCTTCTTTTTATGTACACTGTATTTTTCTTTTGTCTGTCACCCTTTTTTTATCCTTTTTTTTCTCCTCTCATTCTGATTTAGAATTGTCATGTACCTCTTAAGCCAGACTATGAATTGGTAGAGAAAGTACAGCCTTTTTCACAATACTCTAAGCAAGACAATTTGTCCAAGGCAGCAACACTTATATCTCATGCCTTCTGTTTCCCAGGAATTGGACTTGGAAGGATTTTTTTCCCTTCTGAGCATCACCAGTAGAGATTCAAAGGATGTGCCACATGCAGAAAGAAACAGTTCATTAACTTGAGCACACTACTACCATATTCTCTGAATTACTGAGCCCTACAACACACTATAAGAGTACTGAATAACATAGTCACAAGTTGAACATTTTATGATAAACTAAATTAAAAACAATTGCAATATTTTGGGCTCCCCCATAGTCTAAAGCAGATTTACGCTTGTGTATTAAGTAAAAAAAATAAGAATTCTAATTACTAGAATTCAAGTGATTATATAAGCTGTTCACAAACTACTACAGTTTCTCTTTCAAATAGAATTTTTCTTAGGGCTTAGATTCTTAGTGCTATTTCTTTATCCCATAATTTTAATCATGAATTTGTAGATAAATATAAAATTGTAACTGAGCTACATTTTATAAAATAACTAGATTTATTTTTATGTATCCATGGAATTTGCTTTTACCATCACAAGGTAGATTTAATATTTAATAAAGCATATAATTGGATAATGAGGTTACAATTTCAAGTTTATGACTGATTCTTCACAGAGTCAGTCATTTAGTCGTAAGGACTGAGAGATAAAAAGACTTTTTACTTTTCCTATTTGCACCTGTTTCTAACCGGAGATGACTTGATGTCATTCTCTGTCTCTCCGGCTATTAACAGCTTTTGCATCTCCATGCTGCTTCTGGTTTCTCTCTTTCATCAACCCTTCCCTCCATGATGATTATTCTCAGATAAATCACTCACTTTTCTCACTCTTGGATTAGGCTTATGTTTTTTCAGCACTTTTAAATTACATGTTCTTAAAATTTTACATGTGCTTTGTTTTGATGCATCAATCATTAACCTGTGCATATTTCATATACTTCTTTCAGTGCTGCTGTTTTTATTCCAATATACTCAGATGCTTTCATAAGAAACTTTTTAGGAACGGCTGCTGTTTGTATTGAAGTAATCTCCTGGTTATTAGTGGATAGAGAGGGAAGCTGGAGATGACTAAAGTCTATTTGTTGAAACACAGGTACTATATTTGATACTCTTTCATGTTATCGTATTACCCTTTAAACAAGAATCATGAGGTTATTCTATTTTATTTTATTTCATTTCATTGGCTGCACAGCTTGTGGGATCTTAGTTCCCCAACCAGGGATTGAAACTGGGGCCTCAGCAGTGAAAGCACAGTGTCCTAACCACTGGACCACCTGTGAATTCCCCATGATATTATTCTTATACTTGATAAAACTGCTCCTCAAAAAGAATAAGTCACTTTAAAAATCTAATAACTAATGAGTGGTAAGGTAGAGAAAATTTTAAACTAGGGTTATTTGACTGCAAATACGTGATTTTTCCATCCAACCATATTCAGATCCTGGCTGTGTCCAAATAAACTATGTTTCTTTCCATGATTTTTTGTAGTCACTTTAGGAATTAAAATATGTGCTCCTACCCCATCTTTTATGCTGTAGTGGTCATATATATTGCATCTAAATATGTCATAAAACCTAGAAAACAATAATACATTTGCTGTTTTAAAAAGATATCTTTACAATAAAAGACAAAAAAAGATCATTTTAAAAAAGTAAACATTAATTTACTGTTTCCAATAGTCTATTTGTTCCTGTAGTTACATCTGGTGTTATTTCATCTGGTTTCATCTGGCGTTATCTTTCAGCTTGAACTCACTGGCATTTCTTATAATGCAGGCCCACAAACAGCACATTCTTTGCTTTTGCTAATCTGTAAGTGTATTTATTTGCCGTAATTTTTGAAATGTAATTTCCTGAATACAGAATTATAAGTTGTCATCTTTGTTTTAGAACTTTAAAGATGTCATTCTATTGTCTTCTTGACTCCATTGTTACTGATAAGAAATCACCATTTTATTTATCTTGTTTCCTAAATGTATCATTTATTGTTCTCAGGCTGCATTTAAGATTTTTCCTTGGGAGTTCACTGGTGGCCTAGTGGTTAGGATTCCAAACTTTCACTGCCATGGTCGGGGTTCAATCCCTGGCTGGGGAGTTGAGATCCCACAAGCCATATGGCGAAAAAAAAAAAAAAGATTTTTCCTTATGTTCAATTTTGAGTGGTTTGACTATAATGTATGCCCATGTGTATTGTGTTTGTATTAACATGTTTAGGGGTTCACTGAGTTTTTTAATTCACCACATTTGGGATATATTGGGCATTATTTCTTTGAATATTTTTGCTGCTACATTCTATTTAGCTTCCCTTACTAGGGATCGAATTGCATGTATATCTATATCAGGCCATTAGCTATTTTTCATAGATCATCAAGTTTCTCGTTTTTAAAACATATTTTTCTCTCTATTTTTTAGGTTGGATAAGTTCCATTTATCTTTTCCCAAGATCACCAGATTTTTTTCTCTCAACTTTTAATTTGTTGTTAAGACAATGCAGTAAATTTTTTATTTTAGATATTTTACTTTCCATTTCTAGAATTTTCCTTTAATTCTTCTCAGTTATCTTCATTCATTATTATCATACTTCCTCTTAAGTCCTTGAACATAATTACAATATTCATGTCTATTAAACACCACATTTGGGTCATATCAGGCTTGGCTTCTATTGACAAATATTTTTGAACAATTCCCTGTTTTGATATTTTTTATTACATACTAGATGTTGGGGATGATATATTGTACAGATTCTGGATTTTGTTCATTACCCTGAAGAGTACTTTTTTATTGCTGTCCTTGCGAGCAGAGAACTTAGCTGGACTGAAACTATAAAACATGTTTCCTGTCAAGTGATCAGGAGCTTAACTTTCTGTTCAGTTCTTCTCTTCTTCCATCTGTTGCTTTTAACAGAGCTGTTCAGAATGTCCTCAGGGATCAGCCAAAAGTTTGGTAGAGTTTAAGTGCAGAATTTAGAGCATGGCTCTTGTGGTTCCCTGCCTTCTATATCATTTCCTTTAACTTTCAGGTGCTCTGGCAGTCTTGAATTCTGTCCTCTTATCCTTCAGAAAAATAATGTGACAGGGGAATTCCCTGCTGGTCCAGTGATGATGAATCCATCTTCCAATGCAGAGGACGCAGGTTCGATCCCTGGTCAGGGAACTAAGATCCCACATGCTGCCAGGCAACTAAGCCCGCGAGCCACAACTGCTTGTGCACCTCAACTAGAGAGCCTGCGTGCCACAAACTACAGAGCCCGCTTGCCCTGGAGCCCTGGTGCCACAACTAGAGAGAGAAAACCCGCATGCCACAACTAGCGAGAGGACCGTGTGCCAGAACGAAAGATCTCACATGCCGCAATTAAGCCAAAAAAAATGACAAACAAACAGAATAGTTAAAAAAAAAAGTGATAGGTTTCTGCTTTGGTTTTACTTATCTTACTCCATACAATGTGGAGAAGGGCTTCAGGCAAAAACACATATAAACATAAATTTTACTGTTCCATTCTTTCAGGGTTCAACTCCTCTCTAATTTCAACCACGCTACCTTAGCTTCAAATAGTTGTATTTCATATTTTCTCCAGAGTAATGAATGTTATCTGTGTGAAGGTTGATTTGATACAGGCTACTCTGTCATACCTGAAAGAATCCTCCCACCACATTTATTTACTTACTTGAGATATATTTTTATATATATATAAAGAGTGTTATAGTTTCCCGGTGAAATTTTGCCAACTCATTATTCAAGGCCCTTTTATCTATACTTTACATATAATCTTTTTAAAGCAATTATGACACTGTATTTACTCTTTCAGTCTTTTCCACCCACCATGACTTTGTTAATGACAAGGATATTTTTACCCATCCATTTTAGTATGTAGTGCAATGCAGACTTATATCATATATTAAAAAATACTACATTTATCCCCCAAGAGGTATGAGTTACCAATTCAATTATTTTTAATACACTTTATTTTTAGGACAGTTTTAGATTTACAGAAAAATAAATGAGCTGATAATAAAGAGAGTTTTCAAATACCCACACCTAGTTTTCTCTATTATTAACAGCTTACATTAGTATGGTATATTAGTGATAAATAATGAATTGTTACTATTAACTAAAGTCCATAATTTATTTAGATTTCCTTAGTCTTTTTCTGATGTCCATTTTACTGTTCCATAACCATCCAGGACATAGTCATTCAAGATACCACATTACATTTAATTGTTAGGTCTCTTTAGGCTCCTCTTGGTTGTGGCAGCTTTTCAGACTTTCCTTGTTTTTGATGATCTTGCCAGCTTTGAGAAATAGTGTTCAGTTGTTTTGTAAAAGTGCCCCTTAATTGGAATTTGTCTGGCATTATCCACATGGTTAGATTGGGATGGGTTTTGAGAGAAAGACCAGATAGTTAAAGTGTTATTTCCATCACCTCATATCAAGGGTTCATACTATCAACATGATTTATCACTGTTGTTGGTAACCTTGATCACCTGGATGAGGTAGTGTCTGTCAGGTTTCTTCACTGTCAAATTACTGGCACACCTTCTTTCCATTTGTTACTCTTTGAAAAGCTGTATCTATATGCAGCTCATACTTAGAGAGTGGGGAATTATGGTCCCTCTTGTTGACAGCAGAATATCTATGTAAATTATTTGGAATTTTGATGGTTAATTTTATGTGCCACTCTTGCTAGGATATTGTGTCCAGCTATTTGGTCAAACACTAGTCTGTATATGGTTGTGAAGGTATTTTGTAGATGTCATTAATATTTACAATCAGTTGACTTTAAGTAAATTACCCTCCATGATGTGAGTGGGCCTCATCCAATTATTTGAAGACCTTAAACCAAGGTTTCTCAGAATAGAAGAATTTCTGCTTCAGTACTCTAACACAAAAATTCTGCCTGCGTTTCCAGCCTTCTGTTATCTTACAGATTTTGGACTTGCCATTCCCTGCAGTTGCTCTAGCCAATTCCTTAAAGATCTACCTGTCTATTTATCTATCTATCTATCATCTACCATCTCCTATTGGTTCAATTTCTCTGGAGAAATTGAATTCTTCTGCCTAGAAGGTTTGTCTTTTCTCTTAAATGTATTTATTTATTTAATCATTTACTTATATTAGTATGGCCTCATGGATATTTATTTTATACTTTGGATTACTATTCCAGTACTTCCTTATTGTTTTGTTCCTTAAATTTTTCAGTTTTGCCCATTAGGAGCTCATTTAATTGTCTGCTGTGTCCTTTTGATGTACCCCATGAATGTAGGTTTTTATTTTGAGCACTTCTGTACTTTCTGTCATTACAAGATACTCCAACTCATCTTTTATATTTCTTCCCTCAATGTTAGAATCAGTCATTTCTCCAGAAGATGCTAGGTGTGTTTGCTGATACAAGAGCACCATTGATTCCAGGCTCTCTCAGCTGAAAAAGAAAAGATATATATTTATGTATATAAATCTTTGTGTATATGCACATCTATAAATATTTCTATATATAACCATTTGTGTCCATATTGGGCTAAACATGATCTTATACTGATGTCTCCAACTTTATAATCTATTACCACTTGTCATTCTAGCCTCCTCCCTTTGCTTTTATGTAAACTCCCACTCTAACAGTGAGAAACCTGGTCTTCACTATCTGCCGCTCATTTATTTAATCATGCAATTCCAGTATACATGTAGAGTAGCATCAGCATTGGTGATTCCTACCTTCATGAGAAACGATTTTATCCTTTCTCCATTGGATTGCCTTTGATCCTTTATGAAAGATTATTTTACTATATTTGTATGGATCTATTTTTGGGCTTTCTGTTCTGTTCCATTGCTCTATGTGTTTATTTTTTCACCAAACACCATGCCATATTGATTACTGTAGCTTATTGTAATTCCTAAAGACAGGTAGTCTGAGCCTTCCAGACTTTGGTCCTCTTCTTAACTATTGTGCTCACTTTTCCAGGTCTTTATACATTTTCATATAGACTTTAGAACCAGCTTGTTAACTTCTACAAAACACCTTTTGGAATTTTGATTTGGATTGTATTGAATCTGTAAATCAAGTTTGTAAGGACTGACATACATCAATTTGACTTCCAATCCATATACATGGTATATCTCTCTATTTAAATCTTTGGTTTCTTCATCAGAGGTTTAACATTTTTTCATATACATATACTTTATATATTTTCATAAAGTTATACTTAAGTATTTCTGTTTTAGGAGCTGCTATTAAAAGTGGTATTTTTTTCATTTCAAATTTCAATTTTTCATTGCTGCTATATAGTAAGGCAATTGACTTTTGTATATTAACATTGTATGCAGTGAACTTCCTATAAACACTTATTCATTTCAGGAGTTTAGGTCAACTCTTTTGTATTTTCTACATAGAAAATTATGCCATCCAGTTTCTCAGCACTAAGTATGCTGTTATCTGTAGGTTTTTATAGATTTTTAAAATCAAATTATGGAAAGTCTTGTATTCTTAGTTTACAATGAGGTTTTTATTAAAGATGTTCTATAGATCTATTAGAAGAGGTTATTAATGATATCTATAGATCTATCTTTATTTATTTACTTTTAAAATTTGTATTGGAGTATAATTGATTTACAAAGTTGTGTTAGTTTCAGGTATACAGCAAAGGGAATCAGAAATACACATACATATATCCACTCTTTTAGATTCTGTCCCCGTATAGGCCATTACAGAGTATTGAGTTCCCTGTGCTAAACAGTAGTTCCTTATTAGTTATCTATTTTATATATAGTAGTGTGTATATGTCAGTCCCAATCCTCCAATTTATTCCTCCCCACCCTTGGCCCCTGGTAACCATAAATTTGTTTTCTACCTCTGTAACTCTATTTCTGTTTTGTAGATAAGTTCATATGTACCTTTTTTTTTAGATTCCACATGTAAGTGATATCATATGATATTTGTTTGTCTCTGTCTGATTTACTTCACTCATGCATCTGTGGTCACCTAATGTACGACAAAGGAGGCTATAATATACAATGGAGAAAAGACAGTCTCTTCAATAAGTGGTGCTGGGAAAACTGGACAGCTACATGTAAATGAATGAAATTAGAAAACTCCCTAACACCATACACAAAAATAAACTCAAAATGTATTAAAGACCTAAATGTAAGACCAGACACTATAAAACTCTTAAAGGAAAACATAGGAAAAACTCTCTTTGACATAAATTGTGGCAAGATCTTTTTTGATTTACCTCCTAGAGTAATGAAAATAAAAGAAAAAATAAACAAATGAGACGTAATTAAACTTAAAATCTTTTGCACAGCAAAGGAAACCATAAACAAAATGAAAAGACAGCCCTCAGAATGAGAGAAAATATTTGCAAATGAAGCAACTGACAATCTCCAAATATACAAACAGCTCATTCAGCTCAATATCAAAAAAAAAAAAAAATCAAAAAGTGGGCAGAAAATCTAAATAGACATTTCTTGAAAGAAGACATACAGATGACTAAAAAGTACATGAAAAGATGTTCAACATCATTAATTATTAAAGAAATGCAAATCAAAACTACAATGAGGTATCACCTCACCCTGGTCAGAATGACCATCAACAAAAAATCTACAAACAATAAATGCTGGAGAGGATGTGGAGAAAAGGGAACCCTCCTACATTGTTGGTGGGAATATAAACTGGTACAGCCACTATGGAAAACAGTATGAAGTTTCCTTATAAAACTAAAAATAGAGCTACCATATTATCCAGCAATCCCACTCCTGGGCTTATATCTGGAAAAAACTGTAATTCAAAAAGATACATACACCCCGATGTTCATTGCAGCACTATTTACAATAGCCAGGACATGGAAACAACCTAAATGTCCATCAACAGAGGAATGGATAAAGAAGATGTGGTACATATATACAATGGAATATTAGCCACAAAGAAGAACAAAATAATGCTATTTGCAGCAAAATGGATGGACCTAGATATTGCCAAAAGTTTTTAATCATAGGTTTTATCAATACATTTTATGCATCGATTGGCACAAATATATAATTTTTATTCTTTATTCTGTTGATGTGTTGAATTATAATAATTGAGTTTTGAATGTTGGACCAGCTTCAAATGCCTGGGATAAATCCCACTTTACTGTGATCTATAATTCTATTTATACATTGTTGGATATGATTTGCTGATATTTTGTTGAGGAATTTTGCATCTAATTTATGTGAGATATTCACCTGTAGTTTCCTTGTTTGTAATGTCTTTATTTGGTTTTTGTATTAGAGTAATGCTTCCCTATAGAGAATGTTAGGAAGTATTCCCTCTGCTTGGAGATTGTGGAGTATTGAAGTATCATATCTTCCTTAAATATTTGGTAGGATTCATCTGTAAAACCATCTTGGTGTAGTGCTATTTTGTTTTGTTTCTTTGTTTTTGGAAGTTTATTGATTCAGTTTCTTTAAGAGATGTAAATCTATTTTCAGGTTATCTACTCATCATTGTGTGAGTTTGGTAGATTGTCTTTCAAAGAATTGGTCCATTTTATCTAAGTTATCTAACTTATGGGCTTGGGGTTCGTCCACTGTATTCCTTTATTACCATTTTAGTGGTCAGGAGAACACTAGTGATGACTCTTCTTTCATTTGTTACATTAACAATTTGTGTCTTTTTTCTTGGTTTCTATAATTGTAAAAAGGCATTGGACAATTGTAAAATATGAAATAAAATTATAGCAAATTAAATGAGTGACACCAATGTTATAAGAGATAGGAGTAGGGAATTGGGAGCATTCTCTTACCTGCAATTAATGTGAAGGAGTATAGTGTCACTTGAAAGTGGGCTCAGATTAGTTGCAAATGTATGCTGCAAACTCTAGTGCAACCAAAAACATTTTTGAAAGAGTAAAATTGATATGGTATAAGAGGAGACAAAATAGAATCATATAAAAATGTTCACTTAAAATCAGAGAAGGCATAAAAAAGTGTACAACCAAATCAGTGATCACTTTAATATGAATAACCTAAATAGAGAAAAGCTTGTCAGAGTGTACTTAAAAAAAATACGAAACTATATTTTGTCTACAAAAATGTCACTTTAAACCTAAAGAATCAAATATCAGCACCACTTTTTTTCAGTAATTTATAAATTAAGAAGGCAGAAAATTAGTAATGATATAGTTAATATGACTTTAATCAATGTTTATAAAGCACTCCATCCAACAGGAGAATATACATTTTTCTCAAGCTTACATGGAATGTTCATCAAGATAAACCACATTTGAGGCATTAAACACACCATAACAAATTTTAAAATAACAGAAATCATTCAAAGTATGTTCTCAGATGACAATGAAATTAAACTAGATATTGATGACAACAAGATAGCTGTAATGTACCAAAATATTTGGAGATTTAAAAACATACCTGTGGGCTTCCCTGGTGGCACATTGGTTGAAAGTCTGCCTGCCAATGCAGGGGATGTAGGTTTGTGCCCTGGTCTGGGAGGATCCCACATGACATGGAGCGGCTGGGCCCGTGAGCCATGGCCACTGAGCCTGCACATCCGGAGCCTGGGCTCCGCAATGGGAGAGGCCACAGCAGTGAGAGGCCCGTGTACTGCAAAAAAATAAATAAATTAATTAAAAAAATAAAACAACCTGTAAATAACACATGGATCAAAGAAGAAGTCTCAAGACATGTAAACTAAAATGAAAATACAACATATCAAATATATGGGATGCATTTAAAGCTCTACTTAGAGGAAAATTCATAGCATTCTATGCCTATATTACAAAAGAAAAAAGACCTAAAATCAATGGTGTAACCATCTGTCTTGGGAAGTAAGACAAAGAGGAAAAAGTTAAGCCTAAAACAAGCAGAAGAAAATGAAAAAGAAAAGGTAATATTAGAGCAAAAATCAGTGATGTTAATTTCTCCAGAGAAGATACACAGATTGCCAGCAAACACATGAAAGGGTGCTCAACATCACTAATCATTAGAGAAATGCAACTCAAAACTACAATGAGATATCACTTCACACTGGTCAGAATGGCCATCATCAAAAAATCTACAAACAATAAATGCTGCAGAGGGTGTGGAGTAAAAGGAACTCTCTTGCACTGTTGGTGGGATTGTAAATTTATAAAGCCACTATGGAGAACAGTATGAAGGTTCCTTAAAAAACTAAAAATAGAACTACCATACGACCCAGCAATCCCACTACTGGTCATATACCCTGTGGAAACCATAATTCAAAAAGATTCATGTACCACAGTGTTCATTGCAGCACTATTTACAATAACCAGGACATGGAAGCAACCTAAGTGTCCATCAACAGATGAATGGATAAAGAAGATGTGGTGGGCTTCCCAGGTGGTGGCGCGGTGGTTGAGAGTTCACCTGCCGATGCAGGGAACATGGGTTCGTGCCCTGGTCTGGGAGGATCCCACGTGCTCTGCAATGGGAGAGGCCGCAACAGTGAGAGGCCCGTGTACTGCAAAAAACAAAACCAAAAAAGAAGATGTGGCACATATATACAAGGGAATATTACTCAGACATAAAAAGAAACAAAATTGAGTTATTTGTAGTGAGGTGGATGGACCTAGAGACTGTCATACAGAGTGAAGTAAGTCAGAAAGAGAAAAACAAATACTTTATGCTAACACATATATATGGAATGTAAAAAAAAAAAAAGGTTCTGAAGAACCTAGGGACAAGACAGGAATAAAGACGCAGGTGTAGAGAACGGACTTGAGGACACAGGGAGGGGGAAGGGTAAGCTGGGACAAAGTGAGAGAGTGGCATGGACATATATACACTGCCAAATGTAAAATAGATAGCTGGTGGGAAGCAGCCACATAGCACAGGGAGATCAGCTTGGTGCTTTGTGTCTACCTAGAGGAGTGGGATAGGGAGGGTGGGAAGGAGACACAAGAGGGAGGAGTTATGGAGGTATATGTATATGTATAGCTGATTCACTTTGTCAGATAGCAGAAACTAACACACCATTGTAAAACAATTATACTCAATAAAGATGTTAAAAAATAAAATAAAATGACAGAAAAACAACGATGTTAAAAAACAGGAATAAAATAGAGAAAATAAATGTGTCCAAAATCTCTCTTAATGTGGGTATTATTGCACAGTTTTGTGCTTCAAATGACTTGTTAACTAAAGTGCTTGAATTCAAAGCTTCAGGTACAACTTGGTTATGTTTATTTGGTGCAAAATGTTAGTTATCCCCCTTTCTTCAGCATCAGCTTGGAAGTAGATACTTTTTCCTACACTACTCCCCATTCCAGGACTCAAAGAGTCATAAAAGTATATAATATTAGAAAACATCTTGACCAGTGAATATAAAAATTTAAGATTCACATGAATCATCTTTAGATCATTAGCTCTGGGGTAGGGTATGAGATTCTTTATTGTTAGGAATCTTCATGTTAGTGCCAAAGTTAGTCCTTTGAGGCATAAGTCATAGTCAACATTTCTCACTTTACATCAGAGGAAATAAAGTTTCATAGATTTGGCTTCAATTTGCTCCAAATAGTGACTTTCAAAATAGACTATTCAAAGACATAAAAATCTGAAGCAATAATATTAACTTATGTGCAACTTTGTTTCTATTTCCCAAAGTTGGTGTGGTAGAGGGAACCATCTTAACTAGATTATTTGTTATATTTGTTTCCTAGGTTTGCTTAGGAGATAACCTGATTCGATTTAAGTAATTTTTGTTTTTGAACTTGGTATAAAACTTTTGTATTACACAAATATTCAGTCAAAATTGAAAATAGCACTTATCTAAGAAGTCTGAGAACTTGTGCTATAAAGTCATTATATAGAGTCATGATGCTCCGTATAATCTCTCATCAGCTTAATGCTGTTTCCCATGTTAATCAATTTTATTTGACTAAGAGAAGGATGACAGAGGGGAAGCATATGTAGGGGCTGAAACATTCAGTGTTTATTGCAAATGCAGTAGGTAAGGTTACAGCAGTTCTGGATAAAGAAAATTGTTACAATGTATTTTTCTGAGAATATTGTGTCAAAGAAGGGTTATGTAAATGTGCAAGAGGAAACAAAGCTTGAGGAATCCTCAAATCATCTGAATTACAACACATGCTTCATACACCAAAGAGCAGATGTAAAAGAGTAATCTACTTGCCTCTAATTTATCATTATATTTTTCATCAAAGTTTCCATAACAGTGGAAAAATTAGATTATATTCTGTGTTTATTGACATATGAGGTAATGTAAGTATAATGAAAGAACCAAATGGATCTGTTTGTGGTTTATTGCTCATAAAATTCACATCAAATGGTCATCAACAACTGATGCGCAGATGTAGATGTTCTTTGTTTACTAAATCTCTTCAGAGGTAATAGTGGCTTTATTTGTGAAGTTATTGCTTCCACTCTTCTTTATACCTATCTAAGGATTTTATGTTCTTGAATATTGGGAACTGAATAAAATAGCATTGCTTCAAAACCTGAAAACTGTCTAATTTCCCTGGGCTCAAAATAATTTATAATCCATAGTACCTCCTTCAATAGTTGAAAAGACCAAAAGGATGCTATGCTATGGCTGACATGAATTTTAGTATATGTATGAATATATATTATATGTATTTTAGTTTATATACATATATACACATGTACATATACATATACGTGTGTGAGTGTGTGTATGTGCAGCAGTGACTTACAAAGAATAAAGGTAGATTTTACATGGTAATAATAGAATTCACTTAGACATGTATTCTAAAATTTTTCATTCTGATGCTTTTCAATAGCTGTTTATCTGTAAGTCTTTTTGTTTGTTCTGTTTCATTGGAATGTTTGATTTCCCATATTTTATTTGTTTGTTCTGTTTCATTGGAATGTTTGATTTCCCATATTTTATCATGGACAGGTCTTTACTACAGGTATAAGATATGTGTGTGTGCATGATATATATGAATGTATATTTATATAAATATTCATACATGAGGAACTATATATATTTTTCTTTTTTTGCAGTACGCGGGCCTCTCACTGCTGTGGCCTCTCCCGTTGCGGAGCACAGGTTCCGGACGTGCAGGCTCAGCGGCCATGGCTCACGGGCCCAGCTGCTCTGCGACATGTAGGATCTTCGAACCCGTGTCCTCTGCATCGGCAGGCGGACTCTCAACCACTGCGCCACCAGGGAAGCCCAGGGACTACATGTTAACATTGCATTTCTGATTCAGAAAAGCTAATATTCTCAATGAGTTGCTTCTGGTTATGTCCATGAACAAAATCTTGTTTAAATGACAAGATGTCAGAATTCCAGGATCCTACACTGGTCCGTTTTATAGTCTCTATAATTCATTACAAGTTTGTGAGGATTAAATAATATCAAATGTTTATATAACACTGACCAATTTGCATGTGCTGCTTGAACTGCCTTACATACTTACACTCATTCAATCCTCACCTCAACCCTAAGTAGGTCCTACTACTGTCCTCATTTAACAGATGAGAAAACATACACACAACAGGATTAGCATCTTGTCCCAGGAAAGGACTGAGATTGAATTCCATATAATCTGTCTCTCACCAAGTAAAATAATAGCTGTAAATTTCATTTACGTATTTGACACCAAGAACTTTCCAACAAATACTATTTTTCCTTTGCACTTGTTCTCAATTTCTCTTTTCTTCCTTTTCATTCTTAAAATATATTTTTTTCTTATTTAAAGTAGGCAAAGAGAACAGAAAGAAAAGTCCTCAGTAGCACATTTTAATATGCACATTATATAGCCTCAGTCTTAATATTAAGATTTTCAATGGTAAAATCACAAATTTCATTTCATATTCTCTATGGCACTGCAAAAAGGACTTTGATACTTTAAACTATGTTTTGGATCTTTCTCTACATTATTCCAGCCCATTTTTAGTTACTCCAATTTTGCAGTTAAACTTTTTAAAATTAACCAAATACTTGATAGAATGGCCAAAGAATTCTCATTGACTATGTTCTTAAATGTTTTGTCATGCCTTTTGACAGCATAAATATTTTAGACCTAGAAATAGTCTAATTTTTTTTTCACATGTTAAAATAAGAACTAAACTGAGGGTTTAAAGAAACTATACAGTTACACTGAACATCCAAGTATGAACTTTGGTCATTCTCGTATTCTTATGACAAAGAAGAAATTGAACATCCCATATACAAAATTTAATTATACCTGTCTACTTATTATACTTATCTACTTACTATACCTCATAATTATCAGATAATGCATGATAGAGTAAAATGGCAATTTAATAGTTGCAGAATGCTAGTCAGCTACAGTATACAAAGTGAAATGTCTTTTATAAAGCTGCAGGGTCTTCTTAAATAAATAGATCTGTTAACCTAATAAAATGTCTGCAAAATAAAATTATTTACTTGACAGATTTCTGATGTGATTTGCTAAACTGACCTGACTCATTTGAAATTATGGGGATTGAAGCTTTGTAAGAGTTAATGATATGAATGATGATCTGGGATATTTAAAAGCTTTTCTTTTTCAGTACAGACTCTCCAGTGTAAATCTTTGTGGAGATGGTTTATGCTTTGAAGCAAGAACAACTGTTTGATTCTCAAAATCTCATTCAAAGAATGAAAACTTTATAACATATTACAAATGGTCACATATTCATAAATTAGCCAGGTTAAATGCTTGGATAAGAAATTCTTGATTGAACAGAGAGCTTTGGATCAGAAATGGAAGACAAAATGATTTTCAGTCCTTATGCTTTTATTTTTAAAAGAGTCAGTGTTCTGAACGTTTGAGGTATCTCTTAGCAGATGTTAACTTTGGAATTTCCTTATCACCACATCCTGAGAATGATACATATCTGTTGTTACTAAAAAGTATATAAGGACAATATTGCTACTATTTCCTAAAGTAAATCATAATGAATGGAAAATGCTCTTTGATTATCATTTATCATTAGATAGAAAATGAATAAATGCTTCATTATATCTTCCAGAACTTTCAGGAGACTACCAAAAAAGAATTCATACCAAGAACCAAGAATTCTGTGGTTAATTTGTTTCCCATCATGGAGTCACAGAATTGAACCATTTGCTGTGCTTATTATAGCTTTCAAAATTCTTGCTGGAATATTGTTCTGCCATTTCCAGCTATTAGACTTAGTTTTCCAAGGAAAGCAATAAAGCATTTATTTAGCAAAGTTGAGCAACTGTTAAATAATTATCATTGGCCTCTACATTTTTTCCTGATTTTAAAACATTATATAGGAAAAAAATCCCTTCTCTTTCCTTGAATCAAAATACCCAGAGGTGGGTATTTCTGGATGCACATAGGAGATTAAACACAAACGTTTATTTCTACTTCCTTAATAAACTCTGATGACATGATAAGAAGAGAGATAAAATGATATAATCCAAAAGGACAAAGAGGATAGGAGAGGAAGGAAGAGCAGACAAAGAATGTCCAAAATTTTAGAATATGGAAAATTGATGAATGGTCAAAGGAAAAGGTTAACAGCTCCTCTGATCCTTTCCTTTGGCCTCTGGGCTGCCTGAGGACTGGATGCTGTTATATATTGAATTGTGCCCCACAAATTCATTCCAATTCATTCCTATGTTGAAGTCCTAAACCCCAGTACCTCAGAGTGAGACTGTATTTGGAGATAGGATCTTTAAAGAGACAATTAATGTTAAATAAGTTCATAAGAGTGGGCCACCACTCTTACATGGGTCAGAAAGCTGTTAGAGAAAGTGTTTCATCAAAATGAAAAAGTAAGTTCATAAGAGTGGGACACCAGTCATTCAATATGACTGGTGTCCTTATAAGAAGAGATTATGACACAGAGACACACAGAATGAAAGCCATGTGAAAATACTAGAAGAAGTAAATGGCCATCTACAGGTCAAGGAGAAAGGCTTCAGAATGTAACCAACCCTGCTCACTTCTAGCCTTCAGAACTGTAAGGACATAAATATTTTTAATTCATCCAGCCTGTAGCATGCTGTTATGGCAGCCCTAAGAAATTAATAGGGATTTTAAAATTAATAACATAGATTCAAGGAATATATAGGAGTATATCAGATCTAAGAAAAATGCGAGTATTGCTGAGTTTGCTATGTACTGAATCAAGCCTCTGTACTTAGTTGTAGAGATTAACTGGCTACCCTCTAATTGATTAGTAACTCTAATTAATGAGTAACTTATAAATAATGAGCTTCAGCAGCATTAGAGAAAGAATGCAAGTGTCCAGAAAACTCGCAATATAGAAACGATGAAGGGACCCCAGAGTTGGTGGCTTCCTGGGGCTGAGGTGATTCATACCCACTCAGCATCACCTCTCATAACCATACTTGGCAGTCATGAAACCTTGGCTATGTTACTTTACCTACAATGATTCCTCTTCTTTATTCTTTCTTAAAGCTAAATAAACTTTGTCCTTGGTGAAAGCTACTGTGTCTAGTGAGTTTGAGTGACAATCTAAACCTAAGACCTCTGAGCATAGTGGGAATTGCAACTGCTGGACAACTGAGAATACCTAAAGGGAAAATAATGAGAAAAGAACTTGCCCCACAGAATAAAGGAGAGGCTCAGGATTTGGTGCTAGTTGTACCATAAAAGAAACAGAAAGGATGGCGAGTTGTGAGGCTGAAAACTGGAGGATGATAGTAATCTACATTGAGGACAGTAGACCCGTGAGCTCTTCTCCAACCCACAGTCCAAGCAACTTACTCTCACCTTCTCTCCTTATCCCTCCCTCTCCCTCAATCTTTGATCAAAATTCTATCCTCTGAGGAAATTAAACCAGTAATAACAACTCAGAGACAGCAGATACCATGGAAATCAAAGGTGAGTTAGATGGCTAAAAATAAGGAATTAAATGAAAATCTGCTTACAAATGGTAAAACCTGCAGTCCCTATTTCCACCTGATCTTAGAACTCATGCAGCCATATATGGTTTCCTTTTTTCAGTATGTTATTCTTCACAGAAACTGGTCGTAGAGATATTTATATTTGGAAGTTATTATTAAGATTATTCCAATAAAGCCTACTAGTTGACCGTTTCTCCCCATGCCCATTTCTTCTCATGCTGTAACCTCCTCTGTACTCTTGGTCAGAAAGCTGTTAGAGAAAATGCTTCATCAAAATGAAAAAGTAAACTAAGAGAGAGGAAGAAACCTAGAAGGAAATATGAGATTTAGCACAGGAGAACAAGAAGGAGAAGCCCTATGTAAAAATCTCTGCAATGGGCCAAGAGAACAACTATTTCAGATTGTAACAACCAAGAAGAAATGTCATGGAGTGGAAAGTGGGGGAAGAATAGAACTGATAGATTATTTGATTCATTTGATCATGTACAAAATAGCAGTGAAAGTTGTTTAAGAGCTCTAAGTATGAGTTTAGAAATAGTGATAGAAACAAACAAACAAAAACAAATGAAAAAATGCTGCAATTATCAACTCCAGGGGAAAAATTAAGAAATGGAAGTGTAATCACAAATATACTACATTTTTTGATTGTAGATAAATTTAATGTTATGTTATTATAAACACTTAATATCAATTTAACCAAAGCTGCAACTTAACTATAATAGCAGATGAGATAGAATAAGAAGGAGGAGTTTAAGGTAATTAAAATAAGGTACATCATAATATGTAGTAGATCATATCTAAATTTGGTGTGTCAGGAAATAACAATGGGCTGGATTGTCTATTGTCAGTTTAACAGGTATTATGGCCAAGTCCTTCTAAGGTCTTCTGTAAGAAGTAGAAGCAGGGAACTGCCTTTTCCAGATTCCCTTTCTCTATTTTCTTCATCCAAAGAATAGTACTTTCATAAGACTTTAAAGGTAAAGGAGAAGGACAGGGTTTTATTTTCAGGTGTCAGTTGAAGATAGAGAGATTTGAGATTTCAAGAAGCCTCTAGTTGAGCTTTTTGATAATCATCTTCACTGGCATTGATAAAGAAGGTACTTGGATGGAAATGGTCCAGAGATTCTTGAAATTTATAGTGGTTTTGGGGTGAGCATGTAAGACCCATTTGTTTACATGCTTAAGCTAAGATCTTCATTGGCTGTTTTCTAGACGTTTTTTTCCCCAGTCTTTCCAACAGTCATGTAAACAGCTAATTAGAATTATGGATCATATTAATATTTAAATTATGTGCATAAGTTACTATAATTAGTATCTGTATTATTATTCACTTTTTTTTTTTTTTTTAAAGAACATATGATCTTGGACCTAGGTAAGACTTTGCTGGTGGTTATGTATTAACTGCCACAGCAAGAGCAGAACTGCAGTGGCAAGAGCCATACAAATCATCACCTGATTATTATATAATATTTGCATACAGAAACAAGATGTCTTTAAGGTTCACATATTTTGTTGAGGGATCCACATGCCTCTTGTGTGAGATAATTAAATTATCATGACATCAAAGACTACCTATGAAGCCTACATCCAAGTTTTAGTCTTCAAAAGACTATTAGTTGTATAATTTTCTTTTTTATATCAATATTTTTCATTTTTCGAAGGAAATATTTTTATTAAGTACATTAGTGATATCCGCCCCCAACCCCACCCCAGAAACATAGGTATTAACACAGCTATTTTGTACTGAAGCTGATAGATGCTGCTTCAGCTATTAGAGGAAAAGCCAACAACCTCAACAAATTAAAACTAAAGCATCAGCAGTACACAGGCCCTAGAACTCATGGGGTTATTTGCATACAACTTATGTTGTAATTCCCAGAAATACGTTTGATTTTTTTGCACTCTTCAATGGTAGTATATTTTACTCCTACTAACAGCAAAAGTAATTGCTTTGAACATAACAAAAGTAATTGTGTGAGAAGTTCAGCAGGACTCTATTGTAGCACCTCTGGTCTCTGCATTTGCTTTTGCATATCTAAATGTGAAAAAACAGATATATTCCTAGTACTTGAAAAATGAGATTTTGGTAAGGGTACCAGGACATATTCCAGTAGAACATGTGTTTTTGTTTCCTATTCTTTTCAGTTTGAAATACTTTGAGAATGTACTTTATAGCCACCTGGTAATTTGTGCCTTTTTAGAAGAATGGTCTAGAAGGTCAATACTTATGTTTTTAAAAAACAAATGATCAGTTTCTCCAGGAATACTGATAAATTCAGACCCTGTCTGGTTTCCAGCATTTGTATCCCTGCTTTCCTCACACTTCTGTTATTTGCCTTCCACTTTTAGCTTCATCTACATTTCAGTCCCTAAAATGAACCTTATCTAATTGAGAGAAAGTTGATTAGGTTGAACACAATACTCCAAAATTCAGTAATAAGCCAATCATCACAAATGCTTATGTGACTTTATGAATTCCTCTTGATGGGAACTCCCTTCCCCAATGCCTCTTGGATAGCTCCAACTTTAAGATTCAGGTCCTAACACTCCCTCTAGAAGCCATTCTTCTATTTATCCTCAGATTTATTTAGTTGCTTATCACCCCCTCCTCTCTGTCCACTTATCTTAACGGGTTAATCACACTACATTACAGCAGTTTGCATATCTGAAAAGTAGGTGATGGAGTATTTGACAACAAGGGCTGTAATATTCTTCACATCTCCTTCTAACACCTAAGAAAATACAGGCAAAAGTACGACTTAAAGGACGTTTGCTAAATGACTGAACGAATAATTGATAAAATACATTGAAGATTAGTAAGTGAGGGTAGAGGGTTCTAGTAGCCTGAGTGTCACCTGAACTTTGGGAAGTCCTCATCAATTTATTCAAGTTGGAGTAAATCTAAGGGCATGATAAAACTTGTGAGAAGTTGTTTAGAGATCACCTCACTATGTTGATTCTAGTTTAGTGCTGCTTTAGTTGATCAGCATTTTATAGATATATCCCCAAACATTGAACTTCAGCACCCAGTTAAGATTTTACTTCTTTGTTCTCTCTTTATAGTAGAAATCTATACAACTGATGCAACTCTACTTAAAGTGAAGGTTTAAAGGAGTAGACAAAATAAGAAAACTAATCTTAAAGTTTTCTGGATCAAAAAATCAAAGGCCTCTCTTTTGGTGACTTGAACTATTTATTTTTAAGAGCTGCAGTATTTCTTCAGTTTTACATAGTATTTTATTTAGTACATAACTAGATCCAGTTGATAGTTAATTTTTGTCAAAAAACAAATTGATAACTGCTGAGTTTTATCATTTCACTTACTGATTAAATCAATTTATTATGAAGATTGCCAAAATAATCAGGCACTCATTTCAGACAGTTGCTATTTTAATAATGAATGTAATTAAAATAGATTAGCATAAGCATCAGTTATTAATTAACTAAACTTATCCAGGTAGCTTTATACTTAATCCTAAGGCAATAAAGGTGAGAAAAAATTATTTTCAGATCTTTCCAATTTCATCATCTGAAATATTTTGTCTACTCTGTGTAGTTCTGGCAGGCATACTCCTGAACTACTGTAACAAAAAATTCTTATTCTTGAAAAAAAGTAATCTAATGATCTAAAGTATTTCTAATAATCATTTTAATTGCTATGTGTTTTCAAATTTTACCTTTAGTTATTTCTTACTCATATGCTTATGAAATAAATTCATAGACTTTTCTTCTGAAAACACCTGATGGTAAATAAATAAAAATGTGTTAATATAAATATACTTCAGCAATTTCATATTTTTCAAGTTAAAAGTACACCATAATTGGATACACAGATTGGTACAATAGCTGTTTATCAATTAATTTTGTCTAGGTTTCAATGTTTTTATTAATCAAGAATATGTATAATATACCTTAGGATATAAATGAAAGGCTCTGAGTATTTTTCAGCATTCTTACTATTTGCAATCTGTTCTTACTCCCAGGATAATCATAAATACATAGTCATGAACTGATTCTATATTACATCTCAGAAAATGATTCTACTCTCTTCTGTTCTCATAATTCTGGCTAACATACTGTTACCAAACCAAACTTGGATATGCTCACCCAAAGCACAGAAAAGCCAACCTACTGACAGTGGGTTGTTTTTACAGCATTTTTTGCAAGGCACTCAACGTGCAGCCAAGCAAGGAGAACAGGCAGTAGCTCATGCTCGACACCCTGATAACTTTTAGGAAAGGAGTTTTAAAGACAAAGTGAGGGAGAGAGTCACAGTGTGTGTGATTGACTCATGCACAATTCTCTGAGTGGTTGATGGTGAGATAATAGGATGAGGTTTCGGGAATCTCAGTCATCAACCTCTGATTGCAACTGGTCTGCGTTCTATGTGCTAGTGGTCAGCATGAAGTTAACTTCTTGCCCCTGGTGGTTTTAGTATCTGCAAAACAACTCCAAGACATGGCTCAGGACATTATCTATAGTCCTGGAGGAGGAATGAAAGGTCCTTGACTTTGTTTTATCGCTGAACTATTATTATTTTGTCTTGCTTGACTGTTTTTCTTTGTTTCTGCACTCACTTCTCAGGTTAAATTTGCTCTTTGGAACTCAGGAAAGGCCTAGGAGGCTAAAGCTTTTCTACAAGCAAGAGTCAAGAGAAACAAGAAGCTCTGTCCCCTGGAAGCCCCTGCAGGGTCCTGCTCAGTTTCAGAACTATATTGGACAAAGCTCTTTAGTATTATCTTCATATCAGATATAAAGTTGCTTTTAGCTTAAAACAGTAATTCTGGAAAAAACTTCAAATGCATAGTGAAGAATGGCTGTGGTTGATGCCCTATGTGCCTGAAACACAATCCTAACAAAATTTTAAAGACATGAGAAGAACAGAATCAATCTCTTGAAGCTTCTTTGAGCACCTCAAAATGAATTTTAAACAATTGCTCCAGCAACGGATTACACATATATTTTGGTTATTATATGTCTGTAGTCAAGATGGATAAAAACCTCAACTTTCACAGGGACAAAAAAAGAAAAAAAAATGTTGCCTGAGTATTTCAATACTCTCTAAAATAGTGGCACTCACTTAACCACTTGTAAGGAGCTTGGTAAATTGTTATATTTAATTCAAAATCTCCAGTACCCACAATACTATCAATCTTCAGATAAGTTAGAAAGGACAAATGGAATTTTCATACTTAAGCCAACTTTCAGAAACTCTTGAACTCTGTGAATATTAGCCCCCAGTCCCAGAGGCTGTCTTAATACAGACTAATGTGTGATCATATTATGAAAATCTTCCAGAAACTTCTGTGGATATCCTGTGAAACAACTTCATAACTTACAACCTGGAAGAGACATTCAAGAAAGTCTACCCTGAGCCTGGTGTAGATCTCAGGGTGTTGATCCTTGGATTTATATCTCTCAATTAAATAGACAGGTAAGTCATCTTAAAATTACTGAGACTGTCTTAGCAAGATACCTCAAACTGAAGATTTTGTGGGAATCTTCCAGAAGCAGATGACCACAGAAGGAGACAGCTTTAGCATAATACTATCTAATCCAGCAGGCGATGGACAGCTTGAGGTAGACTACAACTGCCCAAGTTTCATAGAATGAGGTAAACATAGCTACAGATTGTTATGTTTTAACAATACAATTTATCTTCTTAGATTTTTCCCCCATTTGATTGTTTAAAATTTGTGAGTGTTTTACAGACACATAATACCTCTTGACAATAACAAGGTCCCTATTCTTTTTATTTGATTGCAAAATGATCACCACAATAAGTCCAGTTAACATCCGTCATCATACATAGTTGCAAATTCTTTATTCTTGTGATGAGAACGTTCAACGCTCACTCTCCTAGCCCCTTTCAAATATGCAGTACAGTATTATTAACTATCGTCAACATGCTGTACATCACATCCTGGTGACATTCATTTTATAGCTGGAAGTTTATACCTTTTGACCCCTTCACCCATTACCCAAGCCCACTGCCTCAGGCAACTACAAATCTGCTCTGTATCCCTATTCTTAATACTGTTTTTTCCATTCCCAGTCATTCCTTGATATGAGTCCCATACCTGAACATAATTTACTTATGCTTTGGCTAAAATATGTAATGAAAGACTGTTGGGTTTGTACTCTTTCATTTTGATGCTGTAGAGTTTTCCGTTGACACCATTTCCTCATAATAAATCTGCTTATCTTCCAAGTGGCTTTTTAGATGGCAGCACTACAACAGGATAGAACACAAGAAATCTAAAGCCTGTTATCATGACATATCTAGGGCAGGAGTTTTGTTTTTACACTGAAACAACCCACACAGGCAATTCGTGTTTGTTAGGTTTTTAACCACACTTTTACAAAATTAGAGCTTGGCAAAGAACTAAGGAACTGATGGTGTATATTCCAAAACTGTCTCACAAAAAAGATCCCCATTTATGTTCAATCACAAACGCTTTTATTTTAGAACTTCCTGGTGACTTTGCTACTACAATATCTATCTCCTGATTTTAGACCATTCTCAATGAGAGATGCCTAAACATTACAAAGTTATTGGACATCCCCTAGTTATATTTTTGGTTGAAAATAGAGCATGGTAAAATAAGGAGTCTTACTCCATTTTTTGATACTTGAATGGTGACATCTTTTCAACCTTTTGCTCCACATTGGGCAAGCTGATTAGAAATCATGGGTGTTACCTCCTTTGGTGCTGGAGGAAAATTAAAACCATGAAAGTCCCTTCCCATATGTGAGAACTTCATGTAAGTGCCATTTTAAAAATAATTAAATAAATAATTAATTAATTTTTGGCTGCGTTAAGTCTTCATTGTTGCATGTGGGCTATCTCTAGTTGCAGCAAATGGGGGCTACTCTTCGCTGCCGTGTGTGGGCTTCTCATTACGTGGCTTCTCTTGTTGTGGAACATGGACTGTAGGCGCATGGGCTTCAGTAGTTGTGCCTCGTGGGCTCTAGAGAGCAGGCTCAGTAGTTGTGGCACACGGGCTTAGTTGCTTCGCAGCATGTGGGATCTTCCCAGATCCGGGCTCGAACACATGTCCCCTACATTGGCAGATGGATTCTTAACCACTGCACCACCAGGGAAACCCCTATGTTACTTTCTAACGAACGAAGAAATGTTATCTTCTTTATTTTCTATGACTGATCTAAAAAGCCTCAATTCCACTGGATATCAGGCACCTTAAAGCTTGAGTTAAAAAAAAAAAAAAAGCCTTTTTTTTTTTTTTTTTTTTTTTTTTTAAAGCTAGACTCTCTATCAAGGGCTGGTGTAAAAGTATTTTATGTGAAGAATCAGTTTTTCTAAGTCCTTCCCCATTTCAATCCACCCCTCCACCCTTTATTTCTGTCTTTCAAGGTGGTAAATAGTTATATGAAGGAGCGTACTGAGTCCTTACAGAGTATGAAAGAAAGCATTTTTCTGAGCCATGGAGTCTTCTGGATTCCACGAGCTCAGGGGAATGGCTGGTTTCTCTGTAATAAAGAGTTTGGCTGGCCTTTTTTTTTTTTTTTCTATATGTATTCCAAGCTAGACTCTCTATCAAGGGCTGGTGTAAAAGTATTTTATGTGAAGAATCAGTTTTTCTAAGTCCTTCCCCATTTCAATCCACCCCTCCACCCTTTATTTCTGTCTTTCAAGGTGGTAAATAGTTATATGAAGGAGCGTACTGAGTCCTTACAGAGTATGAAAGAAAGCATTTTTCTGAGCCATGGAGTCTTCTGGATTCCACGAGCTCAGGGGAATGGCTGGTTTCTCTGTAATAAAGAGTTTGGCTGGCCTTTGTCCCCAGTTCTTAGAAGTAGCTTCTAAATCCTTGGAAAGTTGCCATTGTAGAGTATCTTTTTTATGGTGGACTCTGGGGGTTTATGCTCATGAGTTGACTCATGGTGGGATTGTAGATAGTTGGTGCTAATGATACTGACTCTGGAGAGGGGCTCAGGCCAGAAAGACCAACCACATGATTAAGGGTTTCTGGCTTTGAGGTATAATTTCAACCTCCAGGGAAGGGAGGGGGGCTGGAGATTGAGTTCAGTCACATGGGTATTGATCCAATCAGTCATGCCTACATAATGAAATCCCAATAAAAATTTTGGACACCTAAACTCAGAAGAGCATCCCTCATTGGCAAAATGCTGTGCATATCATAACATATCCATGTTCTGGGTGGGTAATGTATCCTGACTCTATAAGGAGAGGACACGGGAAGCTTCAAATTTGAGATCCTTTGAGACCCTGACTTATGTGTCTTTCCTTTGACTGGTTCTGATTTGAATCCTCTCTGCTGTAACACAACAAAAATGATAAGCATAACACTTTCCTGAGCACTGTGAATCATTGTAGCAATTATAAAATCTGAGGGAACTCTCAAACTTGTGGTCACTTGGTCATAAGTGAGAGTGGCCCTGGGAACTCTCAGGTTTGTGGCTGGTGTCTGAAGTAAGGGTAGTCTCGTAGAGAACTGTACCCTTTACCGTTGAATTTTTGCCTAATTCCAGGTAGTTAGTGTAGAAGACATTGCACTGGTATTTTCTGGGCTGGGAAATGGTGAACAATTCCTGTAATGATCTTTGGTGCTCTTTGCAGACCTGCCATCCTCTGTAGAGTGCCTGTGGTCCTTATCTAGAGGATTCAGCTAATCTGAGTCCCCTGAAAACCACAGGGACATGGGTGCACTGCCTGAGGTTCATATGTCCATCTGCCATAGCTTCTGGCATGCCATTATTCTCTGTCATATTGAAAGTGACTGCATGCACTGGAGGCTGGTACTACCTCTGAAATTTCCAGAGTGGATTTTGTGATGTGCCACCTAGACTCCTCTTCAGGGCTAAAAGACTTAGTCCCTTAGCTTCTCAGGAAGTTGCTAGCTAACTACTGTTAGATGACAGCCCTTGCTAGAAAATGCCCCATACCAGAGTCAGCTGCTTTGCCCAAGATCACATCCCCTTCCTAGAGATAGCCTGCATTCAATGATGATAGATGCAGGAATATTAAACCCAGCCTCTGACTAAAATTAAGGCAGTGCTGAAGGGTCATCATAGCTTCAGAACTCCTCATAGGCTTGGCTAGGGCTCTGTTTGAGTTACATCATAATTTTTCTCTTTCTGTTCAATCCCACCACACTTTGTTTCTCTTCAGAGTTTCCATGCACTCTGTGATAAAATTCTTGCATGTTAATCTTCTCAGATTCTGCTTCCTCAGACCCCAAACTGCAATCATTGCTGCCAGGAATGGTCAGAGGAATAAGAGATAGAATCCGGGAACTTAGTCATCTGCTAGCTCACACCTAAGATCCATTACTAGTGTTAGATGATCACATAAGACTCTGGTCCAAGAGAGCAGTACTTCTGTTAAAACTTTCTTTCACAGTAAACTGGATCGGTCTATCAGTGGCGAAGGATGCACGAGCAAGGACAATGTATTGCAACTTTGAGAGATATGGGATAAGTAGCAACTGACATAAAAGACAGTGAATGCGAGCGGCTGTTGCTAAGTGTACTACATGCTAGAGAAAAGATAACCAAAGTGTAAGAGTGATTAAACAGCAATTAAAAATTAAATATGAGAACTATGGGCTTCCTTGGTAGCACAGCAAGCCCTAAGTGTAACCAGAGAGCAGTTAAAGCTGAGAAACAGGCAAAAGACTTTGTGATTAAAGTACCAGAGCTTCAAAGAAAGTGAAACAATGAACTAAGGCAATTGTCTTATGTAAAGTCAAGGCTCTGATTGAGAAATAAAATGACTTAGTTATATGATAGAGATATCTGGATTGACACACTAAAGAAATCTTACATTCACAGATTCCCCTAGCCCATCTATTCATATAGTAGTAGCCCACTCCTCCTTATTAAGGGTTAGAATACTCCCTCTCCTGTATAGTATCTCTGTTGTAGGAACATGTGTATCTCATCCCCAGGATCTGTCATCTTTTTTCCTGCTTACTAGACCATTAGCATTATATCCCAATATAATTTGGTTTCAGGATGTATTTGGTTGGATAAGGGATTAAAGGAACCCAAGGAGCTGCAGGAAATAGTCTTCCTTTTCCTGGGGAGATAAATAAGGCTCATCCTTCAAAGAAGGTTATGAGAGAAATTGGAAGTGAATGGCACAAAGATATATCTAGAAAACATACTTTTAAATGAATGGATGACCCAGTTCCTGTTGACTCCTCTAAGAATATTCCATGTCCTATCAAGGCAGAAGTACTTCCTCTTGTGCATGCCAAGAATTTATATTTTTTAAATATTTTCATATTTTTATTCATATTTGTATAGGAGTTATTCCATTGATGTTATTCTTCAGAGACCTGTCTCCTCTAATACTGGAGGAAATTCTAGAGAATAGCGGGTGTGCTTGATTCACCTCTGAATACATAGCAGACAGATAACACACTGTCTGGCTTTGAAGTGAAGCACTGAAACTTCTGTGATTGTTTGCAATTCTAAGACCACCACTCTTACTGAAGAAATATCGACTCATCTTTCAAGTCACCTCTTAAACTCACTTTTTCTTAATATGCCTAATATTTTTTAAATTAATGAGTCAATAGATAAAATTAATTTTTTAAAAATTTCATTTGAGATGATGGAAACTTTTTCTCTCAAAAATATCTGGTGGGTTAAATGGCCTAATGCAGCTGACATCTGGATATATTTGAATTGAGTTGACATGATTATACTAAAATGATAATACTAAGTAGAATTTTCTTTTCCAGACATTAGTCAGATAAATATTTTGGGGGGAGGTAATTCTTCCTTGCCCCACCAGAAATACATGATGTTGGAAAGAATGGGTAATCCTAATCAATTCCATTTTGCTTGCACTTAGCCATAATGATGGAATGTTGTCAAAATCCAACCCTAGAGACCAGAATTATTACCTCCTACAAAATATGTGTTCAAGCTGCCGATTTGTGGTTTAAGGTAAGCTCTCAAAAGATAGCTGATAGCAGTACCTCTACCTCGAATGAAGCCAACTAGCTTAAAGCTGCTTGAAGATATTTTATTGGCATCTAAGTCAGGAAATGCAGCAGTGCAACCAAGTTCCAATTGCCCAGAAAGGTGGTGAAGCTTCAGGATGCTTAGCTCCAAGTGACAGATGAAAGTTCTTGGAAATTTTGCTCAAAGGGAATTATAACCAACTGGCTGCATGATGAAAAGAACATGCAATGCTGTGGCAGGACATTCATGAGAAATATGGATTCAGCTGGCACTGTTTACAGATTAGAAAAATGTATTTTTGTGCTAAATCCAATCTGTGATGTTCCAGTGAGAACATGTGGCATCCAGTAATCCACTATCAAAGCTAATCTCCCAACTCTCAAAAAGAGCGATATGAAAGAAACAGCGATTTTAGTCTCCAATTTATTTCGTTCTTCCCAATGTTATTTTTGGGGGATTATGGATGACTGATGCTGATATACAGAAACAACCAGTTTTGACCAAGTAATTCCTGAGACAGAGAAATGACAGCTGTATCTGGCTGTGCACCCAAACACTGGGAAAATACTGATGAAACTTTGAATTGAGTCTAGAAATATTCATTTGGATAGATGGTGTATATATTTGAATTGTACAGGAAAGAGGAGGGCTATGTGAAATCTGTAGGAAATGGCACATTTAGAAAGTCAAATTAGCATTTTTGTGACTATACTTCCTACTTGGAAATGAAATTAAAATAACTAGAAGCATACACTACAGTTTCATTTATTAGAAGGTGTCTACAAATTTCTTTGCAAAAGGAAAGATGATTAAAAATTTCACTCTGTTAATATGCTGTCACAGTGAGTTTAGTACTGAAACTATGCTTTTGGCAGAGACACATTTACTACAGGAGTGTCAACACACAGGGCAACTAAATGCTAGCTTCATACCTGAGAAACATGAGAAGGGCCCAATTTTCTGTATTCTCAGGCCCTAGGAAAGTATCTGGAAAATGTAAGTATTTCTTTATTAATGTTTGCTGAATTGAATTATATACAAGTGAGGAAGGTCAAGAAGGTTACAGAATGAAAATTGTCCCGGAAAGTAAAAGAAAAGAAACATCAAAGTGTGGATGCCATTGTAAATCTATCTATCTATCTATCTATATATATATATTTTTTGAAGGATGTCTAGATTGGTCTGGGAGCTCCTCTAAGAGGAAGTAACACTTGATTCTTGAGGAACTAGTAAGAATTTAGTTGACCAGATAGTTAAGGACATTCCAAGAAGAAAGAACAGCATGAGGAAAGACATAGAGGAGTGAGAACATGTAATATTTTGGGAAATTCAAGTAGCAAGGATTGCTCAAGTTATATTTGTTTAGTTTTAATTTTTTCTTATTTTTTGGCTGTACTGCACAGCATGTGGGGTTTTAGTTCCCCCATCAGGGATTGAACCTGTGCTCCCTGCAGTGTAAGTGCAGAATCTTAACCACTGGACAGCCAGGGAAGTCCCCATTGTAAATATTTTTTCACTGAATCCTTGAAGAAGCTTATTTATACATACATGTCCAGTTTTATTTCTAAAACTGAATGTATTCACTTTTATTTAAATAACCACTTGCAAAATAAGTTTTCTCAAACCAAAGGGCTACTCTTTGCCCTGTGGTGGGGTAAGTTATTAACAACAAACCCACTTTGTTGTGATCTCAATTCCATATTGATAGATCCTCTCAAAAACCCATCATGATATGACTTAAGAATTCTATTTAATATTAT
Organism: Lipotes vexillifer; assembly: GCF_000442215.2. Lineage (NCBI taxonomy): Eukaryota > Metazoa > Chordata > Mammalia > Artiodactyla > Lipotidae > Lipotes > Lipotes vexillifer. The sequence continues at coordinate 146,007 of NW_006795053.1, forward strand.
ATTGTCCATTAAATTGATCCATTAGCTGGAAGATTTAGTACCAAGAAAAAATGATCTCATTTGATGAGCTGGTATATTGTTTTTTTAACAGATAATGACAATTAGGTAATTTATCATGTTTCCATTTTTATCTTTCTTGGATGCCCAGAACTAAATTTAATACTCAATTTATGTAACTACTTAGGCATATGTTGATATATTTTCATTGACATGTTTTTATTTTCTCTTTCTATCATAATATTTACATAATAAAACTGAGTGAACCAGTGCATATTTAATAAGTATGTAGGTAGGTAGCCAACTAGCAGACTAGATATTTGTCATTATAAATATGTTAAATCAAACAACCTGAAAAAATATCTTTTCTTGATAAGACAAACACGACCTGAGGGCACTCAAGCTGAATGAAATGGAAGGAATAACCTTCAAATTAGGCACCAAACTCTGCTTGTCATTGCAAAACATCTTATTTTAAAACATTTATTAAAATTACCAGAGTATTGGTCTCTTCTTCTGGTTTCAAAAGGAAGGATTAAATAAACATTTGTTCTAAGATAATTTTATGTCCTAGATATAGTAAGGATAATTAATATTAGCTGTTCCCCCCATTTTATCAAAATTAGAGTTTAAATACCATCTGAAATTATATTTTTCTTTTAACTCATTTCTACAATAATATGTAAATACTCAAATTTATTTTTATGAATTTGCTTTTATAGTGTATATATAGTAAATTATGGTTATTATAACATATAATATATAGTATATGTAATGTTATATTTATATAAATATGTATTTATGTGGTATACAAAATACAAAGAGTATTGGATATTACTTTGTTTTTGAAGAATCAATAGCAACTTTAATTTGTTAGTCTACAAATCTGTAATAATATTTTGTCAGATTTCTAAAACTGAAACTTGCTTGAGTGGCATTTGTGGAATTCTTTATCAACAGTAAAATCTCTCACTACAAAAAAAGATAACAAATGCTTCTTTAAATAAGAAATTAGTGTAAACCACCATTATTGTTATGTTGAAGACTAGGATTAAATAAAGAAGTTGAATGTGTACTATGTTGAAGATTTTTCTGTTTATGGAATTGACAAAGCTAGAGGCCTAAAGTTAAGCTTCTGTAACAGAAAGCATTTTACATAAATTCATATGATGTTATGCTACGGAGTCTTGTGCTATCCAAAATTTATAAAAGTAGTTACTCTGATATGTGATGTGAAAGGTTAAAAATTGAGGTATATAATATACATAGAGTACTAAAGAGGCAAAGAAGACTGAGTTACACTTTTGCTGAACAGTAGTTGTTTTTTGTGCTACTCTATCATGGGTAAGAATTCTGGGAAATCCAATCCCTAAGAGTCTATTACTGAGATCTCAGGACAATATGTGGCACAATAAAACATAGCCTTGGAGCTTTTATATTTGATGCAGGTAGCATTTTACAAGAGATTTCTTTGTTCAGATGCTGAGTTCCTCTTCACTAGAAATCAAATAATGTCCTCAGCACCACCCTTCTATGGTAATTCAGAGAAAAATAGTAGCGCATATGTTTTATATTCATACCACTTCTGGAGTCCCCTATTTAGTAAAGATAGCTTTGAATTACTCATCCCCATGCATGAGATATTTTAAAAGTAGAACCACTTTCTAAAATCACTAAATACCAATATCTCCTTAGTGACTTTAATTCATTCCTGAAGACTCTACCCCTAAGTGAAAAAACATTAAGTAAATTTTTTTTCTTTAATTTGAATAGAAAAAAGCATGATATATACCAACTTCACCCAAAATATCCAATTTTCACAGATAGAAGTATATGTCAAAGAAAACAAGCTTATGTAAGTTATAAATAATTCGAAACTAAATAAATACAGTTTGTAAATAAAATAAAAAGTAGTAGAGTTTGATATTTTTATTCCAAATTTCTTTCTGTGCCAAGTTCTTTGCACATTTTTCAATCTTTTGAGGGCTTGTGGTTATTTTGTATTGAAATTCATTTTAAAATAGAGCTTTACTACAGGAAAACATCTCCAGGGCAAAAATAAAGGCCTAGCACTGAAGCCTTGGAAAGCCATGGAAAAAACAAATACATACAATAGACCAAAGTCATAGCATATGCTATCCCTTCATCTCTCCCATTTTATATAAGTACATAAAACATAAAGGGTTTTGGACTCATCCAAACAACATATACAATTCAAGTTTGTTTCATAAAATATTCTCTGAATGAAAATCTTTGTGCTAAGTAAACTGATACGTGTGCTTTTTCCTGAAATCATAATGTCAAACTATCACTACTACTACATAGTATTTCTTTGCTGAGGTTTAGAGTGAAAACTTATTAAACAAATAAAAAAGGAGACATCATCAAACAAGGCAAAAATTTTCTTGAGTTGATATGGCTAAAAGTCTGACTACTACAGACTTACATAAAAACTGTTCAGCCATAATATTAAGTAATAAACTTAATTTTAGACCACTTGAGGTTTTGATAGCTCTTAATTTTTAAATTGCTGTCTAATTAAATTGACACTTTATCTATCTTTGTTTATATTCATTTCATCCAAAATTAGTTTTTCAAGAGTGTCTTCATGTTCAGGATGTCTTCAGAAGCCTTGGAAATGCTGTTTCCCTTAAATAAAGTATTTTATGTTAAAAAAATATATACACAAAATTTAATAGTTGAGGCTTAAATTGAAGCTTTAACTTCATTCTTAGCTCTTCTTATTAATGGAATATATTAAACTACTGAGGCTAATGAAACCATCAGAGGAAGGATCTTGGGTGACTCTGGCACCATTTTTCCCCTAGTAGTTTATATTCACCAGGGAAATAGTAATTTTTATTATTTAACTTGACATGAACAGAAGTCAAACTGACATTTCTTACGATGCTATGCTATTGTTACTTCATTTTCATTAGTATCCCCCGCACCAGTAATGCTGAAGGGGGAAAGACTTACTTTTCTTTCCTTTGAAGGAAGAGAGAGGCTGAAGTTGTCAGAAATTCTGAGTTGGTCTGTGATCTCCTTATTTCTTTATTCTATCATGAATAAGGAAAAAATATGGGAGGTTACATTGAGATATATATATTAACCTAAGTCAACCAATTGGCAGAAATCTTATGGAGAATATTCTTTAAAACTTGAACTTCCTAATACAAATTTTCAGAACATCTGGGTTTAAATGTTTGTGGTAGGGAGGCAGTGGTCAAGAAAAGGATGCAATGGGTAGGCCAAAGAGGAATATGGTGAGTCCAGGATTATTGCTTCTTATAATGAAATACGTTATTTTAGCTATCTCAGCTGCTCTTGGATGCAGACTGTGCTATAACAATCAAAAGGTGCAAAAATTGCAACTTGAATCATCAGGAACACATTTTCCCCAGAGATTGTTCTCAGGCCAGCAGTCTCTATATTCAGAATATTTGTTTCTGGCTGTATTAGTTTGTTAGGGCTGCCATAACAAAAATACCACACATTGGCTGACTTAAAAAACAGAAATTAGCTTTCTTACAATTCTGGAGGCTAGAATTCAAGATCAAGGTGTCAGCAGGTTTGTTTTCTCCTGAGGCCTCTCTCCTTGGCTTAAAGATGGCTTTCTCCTTGCTGTGTCCTCACATGGCCTTTTCTCTCTGAACAAGCTTTACTGGTATTTCTCTCTTCTTCAAGGACACCAATCATATTCCATTAGGACCCACACTAAAAGCCTCATTTTAACATAACTACCTCTTTAAATGTTCTAACACCAAATAAAGCCATATTCTGAGCTACTGGGAGTAAGTACTTCAACATATGAATTTGGGGGAGACACAATTCATTCCATAACAACTATTATATTTAAGTAAATATTGTCCAAAAAATAAATAATATAATATTCTTCCAAAGATATGAAAACCCATTTTGAAAACTAACCTATTTAATTCAGGAGCATCAAGCTCAAAAGTCTTTAAGCTTGCACAGATATCATTAAAACATTTTTGTAGGCACCAAGTCAAATAGCAATGATTTAATCAGATGTTCATATAGGAAAAAATAAATCTCATTTTTAACCCTTAATTCATTCTATAAACAAAATTTATTCCAAGCTGAATTATAAATGTAAGAATAGCTGCTAGAGCCATAGAGTTCATAAAAGAAAACATAGGGGAATATATTTGTGACCATGGAGACTGGCAAACGTTTTTCAGACAGTATACAAAAAGGACTATTCATAAGGGAAAAACTGGTAAATTAAGCAAGATTAAAATTTATCATTTATGCTCATGAAAAACAGTTAAAGAAATGAATCGGTAATTTACAGTTTACCTACTGTAGAATACATCTGATGTTGGATACACACATATAAGTGCACACACATGCACATGTACACACACATGTCACTACAAATTAATAATTGGTAATCAATAACTATAAACCATATTAGTCTAAATCTGGAAACAAACCAAATGCCTATCAACAGGAGAACATGATAAACACTTTGTGGTAAACCCACATAATGTAATACTACTCAGCACTAAAGGGAATCCACTATTTATTTAAATTTAAAAATTTTTATTGGAGTATAGTTGATTTACAAGGTCGTGTTAATTTCTGCTGTACAATCGGTTATACTTATACATATATCCACTCTTTCTTAGATTCTTTTCCCATATAAGTCATTACAGAGTATTGTACATATATATATATATATATATATATATATATATATATATACATAAAATAGATAACTAATAAGGATCTACCGTACAGCACAGGGAATCTATGATTTAGACATGCAACCCCATGGATATGTCTCACAGACAATCAAAGAGACACAAGGAAACTTTCTGCAGTGACAGAAATGTGCTAGATCTTAACAAATGCTTTGAACTGAACACTTAGAATCTGTGCATTTTCTTGAATAAATTATTTTTTAGAGGAAAAGGAAAAATACACATATTCACAAAACTTTTTGGTAATGGTAAAAAGACTGAACATCTATTTATGACTATTAAATATTTTTGCATTTAAATTTCTGGAGAAGGCCTCAACTAAATTATTTACCATTATGTGAGATATTCAATAACTAGGTACCCAAGAGGAGTTAATCTGGAAAGGTGGTAGGGAACAGGAAGGTTATAAGAAGGTAATTTTATTTAATTTTATTTTTCTGATAGGAAGAAAATTGGTTAGCTTATGGAAAAATATATGCAATACACACACGTTATGTGCAAATATTCTTAGAATTGCCTTAGAAGTAATCTGAACCCAATTTATTATGATTTTGCTCAAGTTTCAACCTGAGAAATATGTACACTTTTTATTCCTGTGCTATAGGTTAGCCAATAAAAAATAGAGCATCAATCCCTGTCATCTATAAAAATCTCTGATGACTTGTGAACGTCATGCAATTTATACTTTAATCATTGCTATTGGTTGTAGAGAAGTGACTGACTGTATTACATAGTCCTCTTGACACATGCAGAGGTTATAAAAGAGGAAACTAAAATATAACCTCCATTTGGACCCAATTTTTTCCTCTGGGAAGCATATTCTCAGCAAGAAAGGGAGAAAGCCTCTTCCACATTCCCCTAAACTTACAGAAGATTCCTAGGAAGATTTTTAGTTACATGATTAAAGGTTTGCACATGATGTTGGGAAGAAAAAGTATACCCTTTTGTGCAGTCTTCAGAGAGACTGCACCATCAGGTATTTGAACCAGTGTAAATGTTGTGTTTTTATTTAATATGGGACTTGTTTACAATTGAGTGATTCCAAGTGGACTTGTTCACAATTGAGTGATTCCATGCTGCCACTGAGACACTTAGATTAAAACAAATGAGTGGGGCTTCCCTGGTGGCGTGGTGGTTGGGGGTCCGCCTGCCGATGCAGGGGACGCAGGTTCATGCCCCGATCCGGGAGGATCCCACATGCCATGGAGCAGCTGGGCCTGTGAGCCATGGCTGCTGGGCCTGCGCGTCCAGAGCCTGTGCTCTGCAGAGGGAGAGGCCACTGCAGTGGGAGGCCCATGTACCGCAAAAACAAACAAACAAACAAACAAATAACAAATGAATGGATGAATACATTAAATACATCAAGTCATAGAATGGAGTATTTAGTAACCTTTACTCATCATGCTATTTTGTGGAATACTAAATAACATGAAAAAATGTACATGATAAAATAAATAGAAAAAATATTAAAAACCACAACAAAATCAGCACAGAAGGAACAACAAAAATAATAGATAACATCTATATAATGATAATCATTGACAGGTATAATTCTAAATAACATGATGTACATTTAACTCGAATACAACATTGTAAGTTCTAACATTTTCTTCATTTTACTTATGAGCTATCTGAGGCCCAAAGTAATTAAATTGCTTATCTGAGGCCATGCTGATAAAATAACCAGATCTGAGACTCAAACTCAAGTTGTAGGGCTTCAGAGTCTGTCCTCTATACAGCGTAATTCTGTGGGCATAAGATTCTGATAGAAATACACATTGATAGAATGGAGGCGAGAGTGTGTGGGAATTCATTTATGATTGCCTCTATTTTCCCAGTAAATAAAAAGCAAGGCCAATAGTTTATAATAAGGAAGGGGAAAAGAAAGTTGGGATGACGAAAAAAAGATGGGGCATTATGATTTTGTCATTTAATATTGAGTGAATTACCAATGGGAATTTAATAGTTTGTCACGTAGCACTAAGGGCCAGATTGAAGTTATTGGTCATGAATTTAAAGTGAGATGAATCAACATGATTGCAGCAGTCAGCTCTCCAGAGAAAAAGAATCAATAGTATATACAAAAATGTATATCTATATCTATCTACCTATAGTATCTATACCTAATAGTATCCATTATTTGTATAGATTACCTATTATATATTCTTATACATATCTATTATATATTCTCATATCTATAAACCCCTAGTGTGTGTGTGTGTGTGTGTGTGTATCTATACATATGGGAGAGAAAGAGAGAGAGAATGAATATTTTTCTCTTATTCAGCCTTTTTGTTCTATTTAGGCCTTCAGTGGATTGGATGGTGCACATAAGGAGGGCAATCTGCTTTCCCCAGTCTATCCATTCAAATGTAAATCTCATTGAGAAATACCCTCACAGACATATCCAGAGGAATATTTATCCAAATGTATGGGAACCTCATGACCCATTCAAGTTGACACATAAAATTAACCAACACAATGGTTGTATAATTTTCTCCAGCCACATACAGCTTCAAAAGTGCAAGTGTAAAACAGAGAATTTGATTTATTTTGAACTGAGGTTTTACCAAGTGATTAAGACAGAGGAAGGTCCAAGGGAGTAGAGAGTAAAATGCAAAAGTGAATGATAATAAACCATGCTATTTAGATTGTGTAATAAAAAATAGTTTGGGGTAGTGAGAAGGTATAGGATTGTAAATTTGAACTATCTGATGAGATGGAGGAATTGTTGAGATCAGAGACTAGAGGCAATGAGCTAGAAAGAGAAGAATTAGTGGTTGGAGATTGGAAAGCTTGAAACTGAAGTCATGAAGGGAGTGCAGTGGTAGTTATGGTAAAAAAAGATGAAGGAACATGCACGAAGTTTGGTAGAGGGAGAGTGGAGGATAACCCAGATAGCTGCCCTTAGTTATAAAGGAGGGTATAAGGTAAAGACAAGACTTGTGCACATATACAACTATTTTAAAAATTAGAATGTGGCCAGTGCCATAAGATATGCATTAAGAGAAAACTAGGTGAGATCTGAAAAGAAATAAATCACTCTTGGCTAGTTAACCAAGAAAGAAGTGGGATTTCAATTCCACTCTGAAGGATGAGAAATATTCATAGATGTGGCCGAGAAGGAGAGAGGGCATTCTAGGTAGAGGAAATGCTGGCGTCTGTGAGCTGACATTGGAGGACTTTTAAATAGCAGGGTAGGGAATTTGGATTGATTTGATAGGCGACAGGATTACCAGAGGTCTTTGATCAAAGACATCTTATTATCTATCATCTAAAAAGAAAGATGAACCACCAATCTTGGGAAGGGTGAAATAAATGAGTGTTTGGTGAAAGACTAGTTATCATATTAGTGCAATTATAGCCTAGATAAATATAAAGGATTATATATTTAGCCATAGTAGGAGGAAAGTGTATAGATTATTGGCATAGATTATCATAAAGCCTCAATAACACAGTCTGTTTATTGTTGTAAATTATTTGGCTGGCCAGGTCACTCTTTAGTTCTCTCTGACCTTGGCTGGGATCACTTACATGTTTCATGACCATCTGTCTGATACTGATCTGGGATGTACTTCCCTTGAAATGTCTAGGGCAACTTGACTGAGCTTCATAAACCTCGCATTCCCTAGCAAGCTCGTCTTGGCATTTCTCATGCCAGTTGCAGAGGGACAAGAGCAAAGTGAAAAAGCACAAGCACTCTTTCTTTTTTTTAAACATCTTTATTAAAGTATAATTGCTTTACAATGGTGTGTCAGTTTCTGCTTTATAACAAAGTGAATCAGTTATACATATACATATGTCCCCATATCTCTTCCCTCTTGCGTCTCCCTCCCTCCCACACTCCCTATCGCATCCCTCTAGGTGGTCAAAAAGCACAGCACCGAGCTGATCTCCCTGTGTTATGCGGCTGCTTCCCACTAGCTATCGATTTTACGTTTGGTAGTGTATATATGTCCATGCAACTCTCTCACCTAGTCCCAGCTTACCCTTAGTCCTACGCGTATCCTCAAGTCCATTCTCTAGTAGGTCTGCATCTTTATTCCCGTCTTGCCCCTAGGTTCTTCTGACCATTTTCGTTTTTTAGATTCCATATATATATATATATATGTTAGCATATGGTATTTGTTTTTCTCTTTCTGACTTATTTCACTCTGTATGACAGTCTCTAGGTCCAACCACCTCACTAAAAATAATTCAGATTAGTCTTTTATGGCTGAGTAATATTCCATTGTATGTATGTACCACATCTTCTTTAACCATTCGTCAGTTGATGGACACTTAGGTTGCTTCCATGTCCTGGCTATTGTAAATAGAGTTGAAAAGAACATTGTGGTACATGACTCTTTTTTAATTATGGTTTTCTCAGGGTATATGCCCAGTAATGGGATTGCTGGCTCATATGGTAGTTCTATTTTTAGTTTTTAAAGGAAGCTCCATACTGTTCTCCATAGTGCCTGTATCAGTTTACATTCTCACCAACAGTGCAAGAGGGTTCCCTTTTCTCCACACCCTCTCCAGCATTTATTGTTTGTAGATCTTTTGGTGATGGTCATTCTGATCCGTGTGAGATGATATCTCACAGTAGTTTTGATTTGCATTTCTTTAATGATTAATGATGTTGAGCATTCTTTCATGTGTTTGTTGGCAAATCTGTATATCTTCTTTGGAGAAATGTCTGTTTAAGTCTTCTGCCCATTTTTGGATTGGGTTGTTTGTTTTTTTAATATTCAGCTGCATGTGTTGCTTGTATGTTTTGGAAATTAATCCTTTGTCAGTTTCTTCATTTGAAAATATTTTCTCCCATTCTGAGGGTTGTCTTTTTGGTTTTGTTTATTGTTTCCTTTGCTGTGCAAAAGCTTTTAAGTTTCACTAGGTCCCATTTGTTTATTTTTGTTTTTATTTCATTTCTCTAGGAGGTGGGTCAAAAAGGATCTTGCTGTGATTTATGCCATAGAGTGTTCTGCCTATGTTTTCCTCTAAGAGTTTGATAGTGTCTGGCCTTACATTTAGGTCTTTAATCGATTTTGAGTTTATTTTTGTGTATGATGTTAGGGAGTGTTCTAACTTCATTCTTTTATATGTAGCTGTCCTGTTTACACAGCACCACTTATTGAAAAGAATGTCTTTTCTCCATTGTATATTCTTGCTTCCTTTATTGAAGATAAGGTGACCATATGTACGGGTGTTTATCTCTGGGCTTTCTATCCTGTTCCATTGATCTATATTTCTGTTTCTGTGCCAAAACAATACTGTCTTGATTACTGTAGCTTTGTAGTATAGTCTGAAGTCAGGGAGCCTGATTCCTCCAGCTCCATTTTTCTTTCTTAAGATTGCTTTGGATATTTGGGGTCTTTTGTGTTTCCATTCAAATTGTGAAATTTTTTGTTGTAGTTCTGTGAAAAATGCCATTGGTAGTTTGATATGGATTGCATTGAATCTGTAGAGTGCTTTGGGTAGTATAGTCATTTTCACAATGGTGATTCTTCCAATCCAAGAACATGGTATATCTCTCCATCTATTTGTATCATCTTTAATTTCTTTCATCAGTGTCTTATAATTTTTTATATACAGATCTTTTGTCTCCTTAGGTAGGTTTATTCTTAGATCTTTTATTCTTTTTGTTGCAATAGTAAATAGGAGTGTTTCCTTAATTTCACTTTCAGATTTTTCATCATTAGTGTATAGGAATGCAAGAGATCTCTGTGCATTAATTTTGTATCCTGCTATTTTACCAAATTCATTCATTAGCCCTAGTAGTTTTCTGGTTACATTTTTAGGATTCTTTATGTATAGTATCATGTCATCTGCAAACAGTGACAGCTTTACTCCTTCTTTTCCAATTTGGATTCCTTTTATTTCTTTTTCTTCTCTGATTGCTGTGGCTAAAATTTCCAAAACTATGTTGAATAATAGTGGTAAGTGTGGGCAACCCTGTCTTGTTCCTGATCTTAGTGGAAATGGTTTCAGCTTTTCACCATTGCGGACAATGTTGGCTGTGGGTTTGTCATATATGGCCTTTATTAGGTTGAGGTAAGTTCCCTCTGTGTCTACATTCTGGAGGGTTTTTATGATACATGGATGCTGAATTTTGTAGAAAGCTTTTTCTGCATCTATTGAGATGATTATATGGTATTTATCCTTTAATTTGATAATATGGTTTATCACATTGATTGATTTGCATATATTGAAGAATCCTTGCATTCCTGAGATAAACCACTTGATCATAATGTCTGATCCTTGTAATGTGCTGTTGGATTCTGTTTGCTACTATTTTGTTGTGGATTTTTGCACCTATATTCATCAGTGATATTGGCTTGTAGTTTTCTTTCTTTGTGACATCTTTGCCTGGTTTTGGTATCAGGGTGATGGTGGCCTCATGGTATGAGTTTGGGAGTGTTCCTCTCTCTGCTATATTTTTGAAGAGTTTGAGAAGGAGAGGTGTTAGCTCTTCTCTAAATGTTTGATAGAATTCGCCTGTGAAGTCACCTGCTCCTGGGCTTTTTTTTGTTGGAAGAATTTTAATCACAGTACCAATTTCAGTGCTTGTGATTGGTCTGTTCATATTTTCTATTTCTTCCTGGTTCAGTCTCAGAAGCTTGTGCATTTCTAACAATTTGTCCATTTCTTTCAGGTTGTCCATTTTCTTGGCATATAGCTACTTGTAATAATCTCTCATGATCCTTTGTATTTCTGCAGGGTCAGTTGTTACTTCTCCTTTTTCATTTCTAATTCTATTGTTTTGAGTCTTCTCCCTTGTTTTCTTGATGAGTCTGACTAATGGTTTATCAATTTTGTTTATTTTCTCAAAGAACAGGCTTTTAGTGTTATTGATCTTTGCTATCATGTCCTTCATTTCTTTTTCATTTACTTCTGCTCTGATCATTATCATTTCTTTCATTCTGCTAACTTTGGGGTTTTTTTGTTCTTCTTTCTCTAATTGCTTCAGATGCAAGGTTAGGTTATTTATTCGAGATGTTTCTTATTTCTTAAGGTAGGCTTGTATAGTTATAACCTTCCCTCTTAGAACTGTGTTTGCTGCATCCCATAGGTTTTGGGTCATTGTGTTTTCAGTGTCATTCATTTCTAGGTATTTTTTGATTTCCTCTTTGAGTTTTTCAGTGATCTCTTGGTTATTAAGTAATGTGTTGTTTAACCTCCATGTGTTTGTATTTCTTTCAGATTTTTTTCCTGTAATTGATATCTAGTCTCATAGCATTGTGGTTGGAATAGTTACTTGATACAATTTCAATTTTCTGAAATTTACCAAGGCTTGATTTGTGACCCAAGATATGATCTATCCTGGAGAATGTTCCATGACCACTTGAGAAGAATGTGTATTCTGTTGTTTTTGGATGGAATGTTCTATAAATATCAATTAAGTCCATCATGTTTAATGTATCATTTAAAGCTTGTGTTTCCTTATTTATTTTCATTTTGGATGATCTGTCCATTGGTGAGAGTGGGGTGTTAAAGTCCCCTACTATGATTGTGTTACTGTCAATTTCCCCTTTTACGGCTGTTAGGATTTGCTTTACGTACCGAGGCGCTCCTATGTTGGGTGCATAAATATTTACAATTGTTATATTTTCTTCTTGGATTGATCCCTTGATCATTATGTAGTGTCCTTCTTTGTCTCTTCTAATAGTCTTTATTTTAAAGTCTATTTTGTCTGATATGAGAATTTCTACTCCAGCTTTCTTTTGATTTCCATTTGCATGGAATATATTTTTCCATCCCCTCACTTTCAGTCTGTATGTGTCCCTAGGTCAGAAGTGGGTCTCTTGTAGACAGCATATATACAGGTCTTGTTTTTATATCCATTCAGGCAGTCTATGTATTTTGGTTGGAACATTTAATCCATTTACATTTAAGGTAATTATCGATATGTATGTTCCTATGACCATTTTCTTAATTGTTTTGGGTTTATTATTGTAGGTCTTTTCCTTCTCTTGTGTTTCTTGCCTAGAGAAGTTCCATAACATTTGTTGTAAAGCTGGTTTGGTGGTGCTGAATTCTCTTAGCTTTTTCTTGTCTGTAAAGCTTCTAATTTCTCTGTCAAATCTGAATGAGATCCTTGATGGGTAGAGTAATCTTGGTTGTAGGTTTTTCCCTTTCATCACTTTAAATATGTCCTGACACTCCCTTCTGACTTGCAGAGTATCTGTTGAAAGATCAGCTGTTAACCTTATGGGGATTCCCTTGTGTGTTATTTGTTGTTTTTCCCTTGCTGCTTTTAAAATTTTTTCTTTGTATTTAATTTTTGATAGTTTGATTAATATGTGTCTTGGAGTGTTTCTCCTTGGATTTAACCTGTATGGGACTCTCTGTCCTTCCCAAACTTTATTAACTATTTCCTTTCCTATATTAGGGAAGTTTTCAACTATAATCTCTTCAGATATTCTCTCAGTCCCTTTCTTTTTCTCTTCTTCTTCTTGGACCCCTATAATTCGAATGTTGGTGTGTTTAATGTTGTCACAGAGGTCTCTGAGACTGTCCTCAGTTATTTTCATTCTTCTTTCTTTATTCTGCTCTGCAGTAGTTATTTCCACTATTTTGTCTTCCAAGTCACTTATCCATTCTTCTGCCTCAGTAATTCTGCTATTGATCTCATCTAGAGAATTTTTAATTTCATTTATTGTGTTGTTCATCTCTGCTTGTTTGCTTTTTAGTTCTTCTAGGTCCTTGTTAAATGTTTTTTTGTATTTTCTCTATTCTTTTCCAATATTTTGGATCACCTTTACTATCATTATTCTGAATTCCTTTTCAGGTAGACTGCCTATTTCCTCTTCATTTTTTAGTTCTGGTGGGTTTTTGCTTTGCTCCTTCATCTGCTGTGTGTTTCTCTGTCTTCTCATTTTGCTTACCTTACTGTGTTTGGGGTCTCCTTTTTGCAGGCTGCAGGTTCGTAGTTTCCGTTGTTTTTGGTGTCTGTCCCCAGTGGCTAAGGTTGGTTCAGTGGGTTGTGTAGTCTTCCTGGTGGAGGGGACTAGTGCCTGTGTTCTAGTGGATAAGGCTGGATCTTGTCTTTATGTTGGGCAGGTCCATGTCTGGTGGTGTGTTTTGGGTTGTTTGTGCCCTTATTATGATTTTAGGCAGCCTCTCTGCTAATGGCTGGAGTTTGTTCCTGTCTTTCTCGTTGTTTGGCATAGGGTGTCCAGCTCTGCAGCTTGCTTGTCATTGAGTGGAACTGGATCTTGGTTTTGAGATGGAGATCTCTGGGAGATTTTTGTCATTTGATGTTACATGAAGCTGGGAGGTCTTGTGGACCAGTGTCCTGAACTTGGCTCTCCCACCTCAGTGGCAGAGCCCTGATGCATGGCTGCAGCACCAAGAACCTGTCTTCCACATGGTGATTCCGGAGTTCAGCAAGAATCCAGCCTGGGTTCTAGAACATTGCTGTGGTAGCGCTAGGGTGCCACGTGAGGACCAAGAGGAAGGAGGAGAATCAGTGAAGGAGGCAGGGGCTGAGGCCGTAGTGGGGGCCAGCACAAGAACTGTTTACAAGTTTCTATTTAAGTCAGAGCTACTCATCTGTCACTGAGCAAAGCAAATGCCATGACTCAGCAAGATAGGGTACCAAAAAACCAAAAGAGAAAAAAAAAAAAGTGATACAGAGAAGGGTGAAGGATTTGGGTCATTTTTGCAATATATTTACTACAGAATAGAAAGGAGAGGACATGTTACACAATATTTTGAATGTGTGAGAGTGTGTATGTATATGTGTGTATTTAAGCAGTAACTGCTTAACCAATACAGATAGGTACACTTATTCCATTATGGTGATATAATTTCCAAGTGAAAGTATGTAAAGAAACAGATAGAGAGAGAGCAAGAGATAGAAAGAGATGGAGAGAGCATCTCATATAAAGAAATTTGAAGTATGTCTATGAATTGTCTACAAATATGAAGGTGGATTTGTCAATGAGTTGCAAGACCCCATCCTTGTTTCTTTTAGATTTATACCTGAAATGAAAAGCTGAAACCCAAGCAGAAAATATACTCCTATAATAGGCTTCAACTGGTTGAAGAAAGAGCTTGATTTCTGGAGCCACATAATGAGTTTGTACTCTATGTTAATTATCACATCTGGCCCTCAGGCATCTCATTTGTTAAATGTGGATATCTACTTGACAGCTGTGGTTTCGAGGGTTGAATGAAATATCTGGCAAAAAGACAGATGTGTAGTTAGTACTCAATAAGTACATCCATATCTCTCCTCCCCAATCTTCTTCTTTTAACTCTCCTTTCCCCCAATAGTTTGTGCGTTTGTATGTGTAATGAATGATGTTTATTTTCTTAATAGAACAGCAACTAAAAGAGCTCACTTTGCTATAATAGTATAATTAAGTAAAAAACTACATTCTTGAATATTTACTCCTTTATTTCAGAAAAAGATCAGTGACAGGACATCAAGATTCTGATGCAAACCCTGATGATACATTTTGAAGTGCTATGTAAATGTTAAAATCCCGGTCACAGGTTTCCTGTGACTACTTGCCTACTGATGACATCTGTGGATTCTCTGATTTTTCATATTTTGTATCATGAATTTTAAGACTCTGTACAAATTAATTTTGAAGCTACTAAACTGGATGAAATGAAAATAAGATTGTGATTAAAGATTTTGATTTTGATTAAAAGTGAGAAAAAAAGAAATTTACAAACCAACAGCTGCTATCTTGAAATATATTAATAAAAGTGCATTAGTTATCTGACAATTTCAACTCCACAGATTTAAATAAAGACATTTCTAAAAACAAAGTGCTCCTTTTGTACAAATGGGTAGAACAAAAATTATTTTGGATTTTTCCATGCCCAAATTAAGAAATTTGTCAATGTATTTGGCATGTCTTAGTGTACTCAATGATTTAATTTAATTTAATATCATTTAATCTGATTGTTATTTAATTTCACCCTTATTTTATAGCAAAATACTTATACACAATAAGTGTATGATGATACTAAGTAATCAATCCTCAGATGAGTCAATGGAAGATTCAATGACCATTATTATTAACAGATGTTTATATAAAACTACTCTATTCTAGGCCTATTATAATATAAAAAATGGAAAAATTCGTATTCAATAAGACACTGGACTAATTTCTTGGTGGAGGAAGATAACACCTGTGATGATCAATTTCAGGAACATTGAAACACATAATTTTATTTTTCAAAATAACTTCTATTCTCTAGAAATTCTCAAAATTTTTTACATAGTGGAAAAAGAAGAGTTTTCAAAAATTATTTTAGGTACAAGTAATTCTAGCAGAAATTATTATTGCTGACTATACATGTTACCTGAAGTTGAGTTTATTTGGTGGCTTTATTTGAAGGTGACTAAAAAGAGAACACAATTCAAGGCAAATAGTTCTCTATAAATAGGTTTTAATAAATGGAAAAAGCAGAATACTAGGGGCTTCTCAGCACCAAATAGATCACCAAAGATAAATATTGCCTTTGGAGTTTTGCTCAGAGCTGGCTCCATGTCAGAGGTACCTGAACTGAAACACCTAAAGGCAGACACGTAGATGAAGGAGACAGCTCCCCACCAGTGACATTTGAAAAGTAGAGGAAAAGCTCTTCTAAACAATATCCTGCTTCAATATTTTCTAGGTGCCTGGATTTAATAGCTACCATCTTAGTAATTTAAGGTGATTGTCATTATGACATTACTCCAGAAGAGAAGTTCTAGAAGAGAAGCAAAGGGTCCTGTGTTTGAGATCTGGCTTTGGCATCTCTTTATACCTCTGGGATGATGTAGAAGCAGGTATGAGGAAGTTAGAACAGGCTGGAAAGAGGAATTCCAGCAATAAGGTAATATATAGAGAAATGAAGATGGGCACACAAAACAGCCGAAGTGCAACTAGGTGGGTGATTCTGGTATTTCTCTCTCATTTGCACCATGTTTGAGGTGAATTTACCAGTGAGTACATGGTTTCAGGAAACAGGAAAACTGATGAAAACTGAAAGGGAAGGAAAGGAATTCAAAGGGCATTGAAATGCCACATAAATAAATAAATGTTGCCTTTCCTCCTCCTCCATCCCCCCTCCCTCCAGCCAATTATAAGGTTATATGAGCTTAAAAGAATCAAAATTAATAAAGTGTAGAGAAGGATAAATGTTTATTAATTTCTAAGATGCGTAAATTTTATAAATGCTTAAATTCGAGTCTTTCCAGAAAAAAAAAATTCTTCCTTTATTTTTTACCTAATATATGTAATAAATGTTAAAAAAAATTTTTTTTTTGAAGGAAGCTAGATTGCAGAACAGAGGGATAGGGGGAGGAGACAGACACTGAAAGGACATCTTTATCACCAAGGAGGAAGGCTGGGTGATTGATTCATTATTTTAGTGACTATTTTGGTAACTCAAAATATGATTTTATTGATACACAAATAGGTGGTTGGGAAACACTTGGTTATAGCTGTATTCATAATATCTCAGAAAATGCATATTGGCCATTCTAATGCTCCTCCCTTGTATGTGCTATCAAATTAAGTTTATAGGAAACAAGTAAAAAGGATATAATGTGTAGGTTCATGTGGGAAGTGAGAATCCTGCCAAAATCCACTCTTAAATTTCTACCGACAGGGCTCATGATTCCTGGAGAGATAAGGAGTGATCTTGTTAACTCAAATGCCAATCTTAGGTCCTTTCTGATCTCTTGGCTTCCAGGAGATGCTGGTATCTACACTGTTGGCTTTCTGGTCTTTCAGGTCCTCAAATGAATGCTGTGTGTTTGAGCCCTAGGAGTTTTGTGCTGTGCTCTCTCAATTCCTTTAAGATCAGCTTCTGGTCCAAGTAACACGCTATTCCTTTCCCTTAGTGTTGCATTCATTTTCCTCCCTCTCTCCACCTGACTATAAGAAAGCCTGTTTGTGTTCACAAAAATTAATCCATACTTCCTCCTTAGTGAACTGACTTCTTAGTTTCACTGTGGCTTACATTCCACAATAAATCTATTAATCCCTGCAGAATCAGGGGAAAAGAGCTCTCTGGAGGCAGCCAACTCTTGTGTCTACAGATTATAAGTGAAGGTGCAATTCCTTGAGGTCCAGTGGGCAGTGGTCAAGCTCTACATATTTTTCAATGAGTGAAAAGCCACAGGTATAAAGTTAAAAAACTAGTTATGTTTCTTATCCATATCATTTTTTTCACCTAAATTTATCTTAGGGTGTGCATTTTTGAAATGAAGAGTGACAAAACAAATCTTGTCTTTTGCAAACAATGAAGCAAAACAAAAGCAGTATACCAGAGGTTTACTTTCTGATCTCTCTCTTACCTTGGACCTTATGCACTTCAGTATCATCAATGTTGCTGTCTTTGCTATTTTGTCTAGGTTAAACTTTATGAAATGCTTGTGGACAATAAAATAACGATGGATAAGTACATTTAGAGTATTGAGTAAAGTTGGCCAGCATCTCCTTCTTTGTAATTTATAAGAATTCTCACAAATGGTCTTCTACTATATTTTTCTCTTACTTAGAACAACTTTGTAGCATTCACTTGAGTTTTTCAAACATAATGAAGATGTGAATTCAAACCCTGAGTACTAGAAACATTTTGGGGGTTTCTCATGAACAGATAAATTAGGGGGAAAGTAGGTCAAAACGAAGCTAAAGAGAAATTCAGTGCCATGTGTTTGAGTCCATGCTAACACACATTGCATCGTCAGACTTCCAAGATAGCAATATCCATATATCAGGTGCTTTATTGAATTTGCAGCTTCAACTAGACCCACTTAATATGTCTTTATAAATTAGTGAGATGGTTTTATTGGAAGACAGTTCTTCTTTGATCTCTCATATTTCTGTGGGTCTCATTTCTTTTCAGGATTCTTGTATAAGCAAATAGCCTTGAAAAGGGAGAGATGTTTCCCTCCCTGGAGAAGATTTAAATTCCAGAGTAATAAAAGTAATGTCTCTCTCTCTGGAGAGGAGGTTGGGCCAGTTTTCCAGAAGTACCTCTATAAGATCAGAGGCTTACTAATATCAGTGTCCTTCTCCTGTGATTCATCCCAGTGTGCAGGCAGGAAACACCTGACTCTCATGATGTTGCCCTGCGAGAATTAGGCTTAGAAAACTGGGGCAAGACATTACTCTGGCCCTTGCTATAGCTGTGTATAATCAACTGCTTTTGCCCTGACCTAGAAACCTTGTGTCTTTTTGTATCTCTGAAACTGTAACAGGCTAACTTGTTAGCTTGCTGTAAGGTAAGATCTGAAGCATTGTACCTGAGGTGACAACTTTAGGAAATGCCTTAACAATTTTCCTTGCCTGGATTATAATTTTTCATTGTTTATAGAGAGATTTGTTCTTTTTTTTTTTTTTTTTTTTTTTTTTTTTTTGCGGTACGCGGGCCTCTCGCTGTTGTGGCCTCTCCCATTGCGGAGCACAGGCTCCGGACGCGCAGGCTCAGTGGCCATGGCTCACGGGCCCAGCCGCTCCGCGGCACGTGGGATCTTCCCGGACCGGGGCACAAACCCATGTCCCCTGCATCGGGAGGCGGACTCTCAACCACTGCGCCACCAGGGAAGCCCAAAGAGATTTGTTCTTTTATATCAAAAAACCTTATCTAATTTCATGACTAATAAACACTCACAGTAGAAAATTGGAGGGACTCTAAAATAGTAAAAAAAGATATTAACACCACCCATCATTGTGCCACTTTGAGAAAATCACTAATAATATTTTCCATATATTCTTCAGTCTTCCCCATCTTGTGGGTACACACAAACACACACACATTCACACATAGAAATATAATTTTATAATTTGGGACCACACTGTATACATTGTTATATTTTGTGCTCTAATTCTAGAACCCCTTATTATGGGGTTCTTACTCATAATTGCTTATCATTATTGGGTTATAAAAGATACCACTTGGGTGTTACTTTATTTTTCTTATTATCACCTTTGTTTCTCAACCTATCTTCCAGTTCCCAAAATTACATTTTAAGATAACACTTACAGGATACTAGCCTATCCTGCACAATCTACCAATAGCTTTATATGTATTATTTTTATAATAATATTAAGAACTCTAAGAAAATATCATGTTTTTTTTTTTTTTTTTTTCCAGAGTTAACCAAGAGTCCTATCACTGTTTCTTTAAGCCACCAGATTACGTGGCTGATAAACAACAGATATTTATTTCTCACAGTCTGGATGCTGGAAGTCCAAGGTCAAGGTGCTGGCAGATTTGGTGTCTGGTGAGGGCCCACTTCCTAGTTCACAGAGGGCTGTCCTGCTGTGTCCTCACATGGCAGAAGGGAAAAGGAATCTCTCTCAGGTCTCTTTTATACGGGCATTCATTCCATTTATGAGTGCTCCACTCATGAACAAATCACTTCCCAAACGCCTTACTTCCTAATACCATCACCTTGGGTGTTTGGGAGGACATAAACATTCAGTCTACAGCATCCCAGTCCATAAAGAAGGAGAGGTACAAATTCCATCCACAGGTGATAACAGAATGTCCTCCAAGACCATCCTTGTCATGAAATAATTACAGGAAATGATGAAAAACATTTCTTCAGTTTACTTGTTTGCAGCGTGTTATCTTTAATTAGGACAAATGGTCAGCACACTCTTCTCCCCTTCTCTCTTTATGATTGTTAAGCACAGAGGTTTCTCTTGCCAACACAACCCTGGCATATAGGCATGACCGAAGAGACAGTCTTCTTAACTCCCCATCCAGCATTTGTTCCACCGCCAGCCTCCCTAAATTTAGATCAGGATGCTGCTTTAGAATTTGGCAAGAATATTTCATTCCTGTCATTATCCTAGAGCCACAACTTTCCCCATTTCTAAATATAATTTAGAAGCCCTTTTATTGTTAACTTGTTTATGTAGGACTTTCTGAGATTGTTTATCTTTATAGCAGCCTGCAGTGTGAGGCTGAGAGGTTCAGAAAAAAAAATTTTTTATAGATGAAAAATTAGAAAGTTGTATACAAACTTTGATTACAGATTATTTTTAATAACCATTCACTAATTTTCATGCTGATCACTGTAAGAACTATGTCTGTCACTGAAATAATGACTTACATTTTCAGGTTTTGATAGGGGGAAAAATAACATTTCAAGCATCAGTCCCATACATACTTTTGATTTTTCATAAGCATTTTGCAGAGTGTGTCCTAAAATTATATTTAGACACTTTCATATGAAGAAGGGAATTGCTAACTAATTCATTAAATTTTAGCTAGAAACCCCCCTAATTTTCTTTCCCACTCTCCAGGATGTGTACATTCTGTATGAAATGACATATAAAATGTGCCTTCAAACAGAACTATCATTTTTCTGTTTTTGGGCTACTACAAAGGGGTTATTGCAAGCACTTCATTCCCTACTGCACCAGGGAGTGTCATAGAAGAATTTTTGGACTCTGGCCTGATTCACATACAGTCACAATCACTAGTACTTTATGCATTGTGTCTATTTGACTCTACCCTTGCCAGACAGCGAGCAAAATTAGTATTTAAGTTTTGATCACATAGCAAATGAGTTGTTATTCGTATTGCTTAATACTGACAATAGTTAAGAGTCAGATTTTGAACATTAAGTCGAGTAATGTTTTTCGTTGAAAAGTTTGAAGATAGATTATCTGTATTTTTTCTTCTTTATAATTCATGCTAACTTTAAGACTTGAATTGCTTATGGGAAAATAGAGAATTAGTCATTTAGTTAAGTATACTGTTGATGCTATTTTTTTTCTTTCCAAAGGATATAATTTTTGAAAATTACTGCTTCCAAGAGAATTCAGTTGGGAACTATTATAGATGATTTTTTCTTCTTTAAGAATCAGTTTGGGGGGATGCTGGGAAGATGGTGGAGGAGTAAGACGCGGAGATCACCTTTCTCCCCACAGATACACCAGAAATACATCTACATGTGGAACAACTCCTACAGAACACCTACTGAATGCTGGCAGAAGACCTCAGACCTCCCAAAAGGCAAGAAAGTCCCCACGTACCTGGGTAGGGCAAAAGAAAAAAAATAAAAAACAGAGACAAAAGAATAGGGACGGCACCTGCACCAGTGGGAGGGAGCTGTGAAGGAGGAAAGGTTTCCACACACTAGGAAGCCCCTTCGCGGGCAGAGACTGCGGGAGGCGGAGCGGGGAGCTTCGGAGCCGCGGAGGAGAGCACAGCAACAGGGGCGCGGAGGGCAAAGCGGAGAGATTCCCGCACAGAGGATCGGCGCCGACCGGCACTCACCAGCCCGAGAGGCTTGTGTGCTCACCCGCCGGGGTGGGCGGGGCTGGGAGCTGAGGCTCGGGTTTCGGTCGGAGCATAGGGAGAGGACTGGGGTTGGCGGCGTGAACATAGCCCGAAGGGGTTAGTGCGCCACAGCTAGCCGGGAGGGAGTCCGGGGAAAAGTCTGCACCTGCTGAGGAGGCAAGAGACTTTTTCTTCCCTCTTTGTTTCCTGG
>NW_006795053.1:168694-211903 GCF_000442215.2 Lipotes vexillifer
AGCACAGGTCACTGCCCCCACCCCTCTTCCGGGGAGCCTGTGCAGCCCGCCACTGCCAGGTTCCCGGGATCCAGGGACAATTTCTCAGGGAGAACACACGGCGGGCCTCAGGCTGGGGCAACGTCACGCCGACTTCTGCCGCCGCAGGACCGCTCCGCACTCCGTGCCCCTCCCTGCCCCCGGCCTGAGAGCGCCAGAGCCCCCGAGTCAGCGGCTCCTTTAACGCCGTCCTGTCTGAGCAAAAAGCAGACGCCCTCCAGCGACCTACACGCAGAGGCAGGGCCAAGTCGAAAGCTGAGCCCCTGTGAGCTGTGAGAACAAAGAAGAAAAAGGGAAATCTCTCCCAGCAGCCTCAGAAACAGCGGATTAAAGCTACACAATCAATTTGATGTACCCTGCCTCTGTGGAATACATGAATAGACAGCGAATCATCCCAAATTGAGGAGGCGGACTTCTAGAGCAAGATCTATGATTTTTTCCCCTTTTCCTCTTTTTGTGAATGTGTATGTGTATGCTTCTGTGTGAGATCTTGTCTGTATAGGTTTGCTTCCACCATTTGTCCCAGCGTTCTATCCGACCATTTTTTTTTTTAATTTTTTTCTTAATAATTAATTTTAATTTAAAGAACTCTGTTATACTTTACCTTCTTTCTATCTTTCCTTCCTTCCTTCCCTTTTTGAGACAACGAATCGTCCCAAATTGAGGAGGTGGACTTGGAGAGCAAGTTTTATGATTTTTTCCACTTTACCTCTTTTTGTGAGGGTATATGTGTATGCTTCTATGTAAGATTTTGTCTCTATAACTTTGCTTCCACCATTTGTCCTAAGGTTCTATCCTTCCCTTTTTTTTTTCCTCTAAATAATTATTTTTTTAATTCAATAACTTTATTATACTTTATTTTATTTTACTGTATCTTCTTTCTTTCTGTATTTTTTCCTTCCTTCCCTCATTCCTTCCTTCCTTCCCTCCTCCCTCCCTCCCTCCTTTCTTTCCTTCTTGCCTTCTTCCTTTCTTTTCTTCTTTCTTTCTTTCTTCCTTCCCTCCTTCCTTCCTTCCCTCCTCTCTTTCTTTCTTTCTTTCTTTCTTTCCTATTTCCTCCTACTTATACTAATTCTCTCTACTTTCTCTCCCTTTTATTCTGAGCCGAGTGGATGAAAGGCTCTTGCTGCTCCAGCCAGGAGTCAGGACTCTGCCTCTGAGGTGGGAGAGCCAACTTCAGAACACTCGTCAAGAAGAGACCTCCCAGCCCCACATAATATCAAACGGCGAAAATCTCCCAGAGATCTCCATCTCAACACCAGCACCCAGCTTCGCTCAACGACCAGCAAGCTACAGTGCTGGACAACCTATGCCAACCATATAGCAAAACA
Organism: Lipotes vexillifer; assembly: GCF_000442215.2. Classification (NCBI taxonomy): domain Eukaryota; kingdom Metazoa; phylum Chordata; class Mammalia; order Artiodactyla; family Lipotidae; genus Lipotes; species Lipotes vexillifer. Next base: position 170,065 of record NW_006795053.1, read on the forward strand.
GGAACACAACCCCACCCACTAGCAGAGAGGCTGCCTAAAATCATAATAAGTCCACAGACACCCCAAAACACACCACCAGACGTGGACCTGCCCACTAGAGAGACAAGATCTAGCCTCATACACCACAACACAGCCACTAGTCCCCTCCACCAGGAAGCCTACACAACGCACTGAACCAACCTTAGCCACTGGAGACAGACATCAAAAACAACGGGAGCTACGAACTTGCAGCCTGCAAAAAGGTGAACCCAATCACAGTAAGATAAGCAAAATGAGAAGACAGAAAAACACACAGCAGATGAAGGAGCAGGATAAAAACCCACCAGACCTAACAAATGAAGAGGAAATAGGCAGTCTACCTGAAAAAGAGTTCAGAATAATGATAGTAAAGATGATCCAAAATCTTGGAAATAGAATGGACAAAATGCAAGAAGCAGTTAACAAGGACCTAGAAGAAATAAAGATGAAACAGACAATGATGAACAACACAATAAATGAAATGAAAAATACTCTAGATGGGATCAATAGCAGAATAAATGAGGCAGAAGAACGGATAAGTGACCTGGAAGATAAAATAGTGGAAATAACTACTGCAGAGCAGAATAAAGAAAAAAGAATGAAAAGAACTGAGGACAGTCTCAGAGACCTCTGGGACAACATTAAACGCACCAACATTCGAATTATAGGGGTTCCAGAAGAAGAAGAGAAAAAGAAAGGGACTGAGAAAATATTTGAAGAGATTATAGTTGAAAACTTCCCTAATATGGGAAAGGAAATCGTTAATCAAGTCCAGGAAGCACAGAGAGTCCCATACAGGATAAATTCAAGGAGAAATACGCCAAGACACATATTAATCAAACTGTCAAAAACTAAATACAAAGAAAGCATATTAAAAGCAGCAAGGGAAAAACAACAAATAACACACAAGGGAATCCCCATAAGGTTAACAGCTGATCTCTCAGCAGAAACTCTACAAGCCAGAAGGGAGTGGCAGGACATACTGAAAGTGATGAAGGAGAAAAACCTGCAACCAAGATTACTCTACCCAGCAAGGATCTCATTCAGATTTGATGGAGAAATTAAAACCTTTACAGACAAGCAAAAGCTGAGAGAGTTCAGCACCACCAAACCAGCTTTACAACAAATGCTAAAGGAACTTCTCTAGACAAAAACACAAGAGAAGGAAAAGTCCTATAATAACGAACCCAAAACAATTTAGAAAATGGGAATAGGAACATACATATCGATAATTACCTTAAATGTAAATGGACTAAATGCTCCCACCAAAAGACACAGATTGGCTGAATGGATACAAAAACAAGACCCATATATATGCTGTCTACAAGAGACCCACTTCAGACCTAGAGACACATACAGACTGAAAGTAAGGGGATGGAAAAAGATATTCCATGCAAATGGAAACCAAAAGAAAGCTGGAGTAGCAATTCTCATATCAGACAAAATAGACTTTAAAATAAGGACTATCAGAAGAGACAAAGAAGGACACTACATAATGATTAAGGGATCGATCCAAGAAGAAGATATAACAATTGTAAATATTTATGCACCCAACATAGGAGCACCTCAATACATAAGGCAAAAACTAGCAGCCATAAAAGGGGAAATCGACAGTAACACATTCATAGTAGGGGACTTCAACACCCCACTTTCACCAATGGACAGATCATCCAAAATGAAAATAAATAAGGAAACACAAGCTTTAAATGATACATTAAACAGGATGGACTTAATTGATATTTATAGGACACTCCATCCAAAAACAACAGAATACACATTTTTCTCAAGTGCTCATGGAACATTCTCCAGGATAGATCATATCTTGGGTCACAAATCAAGCCTTGGTAAATTTAAGAAAATTGAAATTATATCAAGTATCTTTTCCGACCACAACGCCATGAGATTAGATATCAATTATAGGAAAAGAGCAGTAAAAAATACAAACACATGGAGGCTAAACAATACACTACTTAGTAACGAAGTGATCACTGAAGAAATCAAAGAGGAAATTAAAAAATACCTAGAAACAAATGACAATGGAGATACAACGACCCAAAACCTATGGGATGCAGCAAAAGCAGTTCTAAGAGGGAAGTTTATAGCAATACAAGCCCACCTTAAGAAGCAGGAAACATCTCGAATAAACAACCTAACCTTGCACCTCAAGCAATTAGAGAAAGAAGAACAAAAAAACCCCAGAGTTAGCAGAAGGAAAGAAATCATAAAAATCAGATCAGAAATAAATGAAAAAGAAATGAAGGAAACAATAGCAAAGATCAATAAAACTAAAAGCTGGTTCTTTGAGAAGATTAACAAAATTGATAAACCATTAGCCAGACTCATCAAGAAAATAAGGGAGAAGACTCAAATCAATAGAATCAGAAATGAAAAAGGAGAAGTAACAACTGACACTGCAGAAATACAAAAAATCATGAGGGATTACTACAAGCAACTCTATGCCAATAAAATGGACAATCTGGAAGAAATGGACAAATTCTTAGAAATGCACAAACTGCCAAGACTGAATCAGGAAGAAATAGAAAATATGAACAGACCAATCACAAACACTGAAATTGAAACTGTGATTAAAAATCTTCCAACAAACAAAAGCCCAGGACCAGATGGCTTCACAGGCGAATTCTATCAAACATTTAGAGAAGAGCTAACACCTATTCTTCTCAAACTCTTCCAAAATATAGCAGAGGGAGGAACACTCCCAAACTCATTCTACGAGGCCACCATCACCTTGATACCAAAACCAGACAAGGATGTCACAAAGAAAGAAAACTACAGGCCAATATCACTGATGAACATAGATGCAAAAATCCTCAACAAAATACTAGCAAACAGAATCCAACAGCACATTAAAAGGATCATACACCATGATCAAGTGGGGTTTATTCCAGGAATGCAAGGATTCTTCAATATACGCAAATCTATCAATGTGATTAACCATATTAACAAATTGAAGGAGAAAAACCATATGATCATCTCAATAGATGCAGAGAAAGCTTTTGACAAAATTCAACACCCATTTATGATAAAAACCCTGCAGAAAGTAGGTGTAGAGGGAACTTTCCTCAATATAATAAAGGCCGTATATGACAAGCCCACAGCCAACATCATCCTCAATGGCGAAAAACTGAAAGCATTTCCACTAAGGTCAGGAACAAGACAAGGTTGCCCACTCTCACCACTCTTATTCAACATAGTTTTGGAAGTTTTAGCCACAGCAATCAGAGAAGAAAAGGAAATAAAAGGAATCCAAATCGGAAAAGAAGAAGTAAAGCTGTCACTGTTTGCAGATGACATGATACTATACATAGAGAATCCTAAAGATGCTACCAGAAAACTACTAGAGCTAATCAATGAATTTGGTAAAGTAGCAGGATACAAAATTAATGCACAGAAATCTCTGGCATTCCTATATACTAATGATGAAAAATCTGAAAGTGAAATCAAGAAAACACTCCCATTTACCATTGCAACAAAAAGAATAAAATATCTAGGAATAAACGTACCTAAGGAGACAAAAGACCTATATGCAGAGAATTATAAGACACTGATGAAAGAAATTAAAGATGATACAAATAGATGCAGAGATATACCATGTTCTTGGATTGGAAGAATCAACATTGTGAAAATGATTCTACTACCCAAAGCAATCTATAGATTCAATGCAATCCCTATCAAACTACCACTGGCATTTTTCACAGAACTACAACAAAAAATTTCACAATTTGTGTGGAAACACAAAAGACCCCGAATAGCCAAAGCAATCTTGAGAACAAAAAACAGAGCTGGAGGAATCAGGCTCCCTGACTTCAGACTATACTACAAAGCTACAGTAATCAAGACAGTATGGTACTGGCACAAAAACAGAAAGGTAGATCAATGGAATAGGATAGAAAGCCCAGAGATAAACCCATGCACATATAGACACCTTATCTTTACTAAAGGTGGCAGGAATATACAGTGGAGAAAGGACAGACTCTTCACTAAATGGTGCTGGGAAAACTGGACGGGTATATGTAAAAGAATGAGATTAGATCACTCCCTAACACCATACACAAACATAAGCTCAAAATGGATAAAAGACCTAAATGTAAGTTCAGAAACTATCAAACTCTTAGAGGAAAACATAGGCAGAACACTCTATGACATAACTCACAGCAAGATCCTTTTTGACCCATCTCCTAGAGAAATGGAAATAAAAACAAAAATAAACAAATGGGACCTAATGAAACTTCAAAGCTTTTGCACAGCAAAGGAAACCATAAACAAGACCAAAAGACAAGCCTCAGAATGGGAGAAAATATTTGCAAATGAATCAACTGACGAAGGATTAATCTCCAAAATTTACAGGCAGCTCATGCAGCTCAGTAACAAAAAAATAAACAACCCAATCCAAAAATGGGCAGAAGACCTAAATAGACATTTCTCCAAAGAAGATATACAGACTGCCAACAAACACATGAAAGAATGCTCAACATCATTAATCATTAGAGAAATGCAAATCAAAACTACAATGAGATATCATCTCACACCAGTCAGAATGGCCATCATCAAAAAATCTAGAAACAATAAATGCTGGAGAGGGTGTGGAGAAAAGGGAACACTCTTGCACTGCTGGTGGGAATGTGAATTGGTTCAGCCACTATGGAGAACAGTATGGAGGTTCCTTAAGAAACTAAAAATAGAACTACCATATGACCCAGAAATACCACTACTGGGCATATACCCTGAGGAAACCAAAATTCAAAGAGTCATGTACCAAAATGTTCATTGCAGCTCTATTTACAATAGCCTGGAGATGGAAACAACCTAAGTGCCCATCGTCAGATGAATGGATAAAGAAGATGTGGCACATATATACAATGGAATATTACTCAGCCATAAAAAGAAACGAAATTGAGCTATTTGTAATGAGGTGGATAGACCTAGAGTCTGTCATACAGAGTGAAGTAAGTCAGAAAGAGAAGGACAAATACCGTATGCTAACACATATATATGGAATTTAAGAAAAAGAAAATGTTATGAAGAGCCTAGGGATAAAACAGGAATAAAGACACAGACTACTGGAGAATGGACTTGAGAATATGGGGAGGGGGAAGGGTGAGCTGTGATAGGGCGAGAGAGAGACAGGGACATATATATACGAACAGACGTAAGGTAGATAGCCAGTGGGAAGCAGCCGCATGGCACAGGGATACCGGCTCGGTGCTTTGTGGCTGCCTGGAGGGGTGGGATAGGGAGGGTGGGAGGGAGGGAGATACAAGAGGGAAGAGATATGGGAACATATGTATATGTATAACTGATTCACTTTGTTATAAAGCAGAAACTAACACACCATTGTAAAGCAATTATACCCCAATAAAGATGTTAAAAAAAAAATAAAAGAATCAGTTTGAAACATCATATACATTGTTAATCTATACTGTTCTCTATACAATTTCCTTGTTGGAAAATAAAAATTTTACTATCATGTTTGGAAGAGACTATGACATCTGCATTTCTAGTTCTCAAAGGAGTTAATAATAAAAGTTATAACTTATTAAAAAAAATTAAATGTGTTCCAAAGTCTTCTATCTTTTAATTCTCCCAATAAACATATTGGGGTAAGTAAGCCTAAATTGATGTGTTCTTTGTATAGGCGAAGACAGTGGCTCAGAGATGATGAGTGACAATTAAGTCCCCACAGGCTTGGTTTGGACCTAACTCTTATGGCTTTAAAGCCAATGAGTTTTAAAATTATTTCTTTAATATTTTTCTTTATTAAACTATAGTTGGTTTACAATATTATTTTAGCTTCTGGTGTACAATATAGTGATTCAATAGTTTTACATATTATACACCATTTATATTTATTAAAAAATAATGGCTATATTCCCCTGTGCTGTACAATATATTTTAAAATTTATTTCACATACAAGTCTTCAACTACCTTTCTACAGACATTAACTACAGCTGCTTCTAGGTTTTTAATATATTCTCTAATAGAGACAAGCAATATCTCACACTTCACTTAACTTTTGTACCTTCTCTCAATGATTTTCTTCTTCCACATCACCCCTTTGGAAACATCCAGGGCACATCTGCCAAAATTCCGAGAGAAAACTGGTCATGGTGGGAGCAGAATACAATAAAACCTTCTTGACCTTGAATGTCATAAAGTCTCTCAGACTCAATAAATCTAAATTGAATAATCCCATAGCCTTCCCCATTTCAGAGATAAGACTACAATTCATTTAGTTGCTCAAATCAAGAACCTCAGAGAGAGGAGATGGAGTGTTTAATTAGAGGAAACGGTGGAGAATTTTGGAATGCTGGACCTATTCTGTATGGTATCTTAGTAATGGACACATGGCGTTATACATTTGTTCAAAAACCATAGAACTTCACACCAGAAAGATTAAATCTAATATAAGAAAATTAAAAATATAAGCAGTCAGAATGTCGGAGGATACTCAGGAGGAATGCAGACTGTGACAAAATAATTAACTATATTGCAAATGAATGACACATCTTCATTGAGGTGGTGAGGGGTAAAGAGGCTGACCTAAGTAACTCTGGAAAATGATATTTTGACTGGAAACTATAAGATTAAAAACAAAATGAATTGCATATGAGCACTCTAGTATGGTTGGTAAAATTGTTTCTCACAGAGGTACAGGTTAGTAATTCTAAAACAGTTGTGCATAAATTCCAGAACTGAGCAAGCAAATATATGGATGAAAAATGGGGGATTCCAGGTTTGTCACTGTTGGAAAGAGGTATTACAGATTAGCAGGGGGAAGAGGCTAAAATAAACCATGTAGTACTGGATTAGAGTCAGAGATATCAGCATCAATTCAGGTTTAGCTTAATATAGCTACAGATGGGAAGGTAAATAAATAATTATAGATAAGTATTTATACATGGGTTATTATATATACATATGTTTTCTAGCTTTGTTCTCTGAGAGAAACTACAAGCATGACATCCCTGTAGTAATGAACATACTCAGTGTATAGATCTTGGTTCCTAATTCCATTCTCCAATGAAATGAAATAGGGCCCCCTGGAGAAATAACTGATTCTAGAGATGGGGCACTAATATACAAGGTGAACCTGGCACATGTTTTAGAGACAAAAAGTAAGGACGTTCTCAAGCAAGAAAAATATTGATCTTGTCATATGGACACAGGAGCCAAGATAAAATATCACCTAATGGCCAAAACTGAATAATATGAGCAACAAAATAAAGTGGTAGTGGATTATACTCCAAAGTATAAAATAAATATGCATGAGATAAACTCATGATAATAATATTTATCTCTGTGATGGTCCTCTCAAAAAACTCATAACCTCAATCTAACCATGGAAAGTCATCAGACAAACCCAAATTAAAGGACATACTTCTAAATATCTGACCAGGGCTTTTCAAAACAAAGTCATCAAAAATAAAAACAAAAATGTAAAAAATTATTATACACCTGATGAAGCTAAGGAGATGACAAATATAATGTGGTATTCTAGGATGGAATCGTGGGACAGAAAAAGAATTTTAGGGAAAAAATAGTAAAATTAAAATATAGTGTAGTATTTAATTACTAGTAATGTAGAAATGCTGATTGCTTTTTGGTTGTGATGAACATACCTTAAGAGGGTAAGATGTTAGCTATAGAGGAAACTGGGTGAGGCGTACACTAAAATCTCAGTACAACTGTGTAATTCCTCTATAAATCTAAAACTCTTCTAAAATTTTACAAAGATTATGTAAATAAATTTAAAATAAACACTTGAGAGTCATCCTTGGAAGTTCTTTCTTTCCCTTCTCCCAAATAATATGTCAGTGAAAGTTGTTGTTTTCAGCCTAAATTTATACAAAAATGTGTTCACTTCACTTCATCTCTATTTATACCCTAGTCAAAGACACTGTCAGTTTTGTCTGGTCTGTTCCAATAGCTTCTTAACTGGTTTCCTTGTTCTTGTTTCTTAACAACCCATTCTCTACATCATATCAGCACTTTTTAAAAAATATATTTTTTTGTATCACTCACACTATATCTATATATTCTATTGTTACCAAACAAAACTTGGGTCCACTTACCTGCATGCAGTAAAGCCAATCTACTGACACTGGGTTGTGGTGAAGGAAAGTGAAGCATTTATTGCAGGGTGCCAAGAAAGAGTCCAGGTAGCTAGTGCATGAACTCCCTGAAGGCTTTCAGAGAAAGGTTGCTAATGATGGGGGGGGGGTTGTGGGTGTGTGATCAGCTCATGGACATGTAATTGGGAGTCAGCATCATCAACCTTCTGGTTCCAACCAGTCTTGGGTCTGAGTGCTTTTAGGCAGCATACAGTTAACTTCTTCTGCCTGGTAGGGGTTTCAATATCTGCAAAACAGCTCGAAGGACATGGCTCAGAATATTATCTATAGTCCTTGAAGAGGAAAATTCCTTGACTTTGTTTAATGGCTAACCTATTATTATTTTGCCTCACTTGACTGTTTTCCTTTCTTTCTGCATTTTCTGACTTCTCTGATTAAATTTATTCTTTGGAACTTGGGGAAGGCCTAGAAGGATAAAGTTTTCTACAGACAAGAGGCAAGTGAAGGACGTGGGGCAGAGGGGGGAATCTGTCTTGGGAAGGCCCCATAGGGTCCTGCTCAGTTACATGATTGCCATTATAGTAAGATAAATATTCTTTATTGTATTATTTTAGGTAATGCTGTCATAACCGACAAACCTGAAATTTTCAGTGTCTGAACACAGTAGTTTTTTATTTTTTTGTCCACATAAAGTCCAAGTCAACTTTCTTGATAAACATATGACTTTCCTTCAGAGTGAATTAGAAAAAGCTCACTTTGTGGCTCAGTCTGTTTCAACAAGTGACTTCTAAATTAAGCCTGGGGAAAGCACATGGATAATTATGTGACAGATTTTTATGGATTAAGCTTGGAAGTGGCATGAAATATTTATGGCCATGTTGTAATGGTTATATGCAGTTACATGACCCTAACTCATTACAGAGGAGGCTGGGAAATGTAGCTCAACTGTGGGCCAAAGCAGTAGAGGAACAGGGTGAAATGATCAGTCATAAAGGTAACAGTTTCTCCCTAACTTTCATTAGCCTCCACTGTCCCACATGAATGGGGCTCTAGGGACCAAGTCCCTTATGCTATAACCACACTTGAATTCCTTCTTTCATTCAGTATTCTAATTTCAACCTTCTTAGATATTTAAATTGGCTATTTTCTGCAACTACAATATTTTTGGATTATTTTAAAAATTTATGCATCAGATTTAATTAATCTTCCCAGGGAGACCTTACCCAACACTGAATTCAAAATAACCCCCAATTCTTCTCTGTTTTAGCAAAGCCTTTTTTGTATTTCCAACCCCATCACATTCATCTTATCAAATTTTTAAAACTCATTTATTATTTGCCTGCCTGCTTCCCTGCCAAGCTCCATGAGAGCAGGACCTGACTTTCTTGTTCATTGCTCTGCCATCAGTGCCAGCAGAAAGCCTTAAAATAAAAATCTTTGAATGAATGTTCAGAAAGAATTGATCTTCACTTCACTGAAAGGACTAGAAGAGAACACTAATTCTTCTTTGTGGAAGGAATGAAGGAAAGGAAGCACAAGAAATGATAAAAGAGCATTCAAAAATTTACATAAAGACTGAAAGTTCAACTGCCAACAGAATGTAGAGTTTCAGATTCCTTCTGTAGGCTCCTATTAAATCATAAACCTTCATTTCAGAATTGTGTAATACTTTCAATTAGTGGTCAATCATTTCCATATATAATGTGGTATAATTCCTCAAGAGACGTATCTATGCAGCTCCCTCAAAGATTCACCAACTTTTCCTCAGCTACTTCTCTATACCTTTTATTTTTGCTAAACTGGAGGACTATGCATCTAAGTGAAGGAAGCAAACTTGAACTATAAATGTGAATTATGCTATTTGTAATATTCATATGTTTTACTATTTCCGCTTTTCCATTTTACCCCCTTCTCAACTGATTTCTTAGGCACATTTTTAGAATGAATTCTAATAAATAGAAAATTTTTGTTAGCTGAAATTTTTGAATGACATAATTTGAGTACTGCTTAGTGTTTTATTCACAAAAATAACATTTTCTAATGTTATGAGTAATTTGTTTTTATAATTTTTCAGAAAATGCTACTTATTCACATACCTACAAATAAAAACATATGTAGTCTCTACTCAGAAGATATATACACATGAAGCTCCCAATTGTTATTCAGCAATTTGGCATTTCTTGGAAAGCGAAAATGAAATCTCTTGCAATAAGTTACAACAGATGAAATCAGCTTTAGCAAATACTTTATAAGCAAGTCAAATTATGTTAGAATAGTGACCTTCAACTGTCCTTTCAAGGTATAGCTAGTAAATCCTTTTTTTTAATATAGTGAAATTTCAATCTAATGAAATAACATGAATAGCCCCAATAATTTGCCTAGTCCCTTGCACTTTATGTAACTGAATTGTAAATCCATTCTAATGGATTTACCCTTTGCATATCTTGAACCATATCCTCCCTGAATTGGCTTCTTTTTCAGTTCATATATATTAGCAACAGGATTTTAGAGATGAGAAAGATTATGCAGCCCCTAGAGAGTGGGTACTGCCTGGATGTAAATTTAACTCAATTTTATATCTCAAAAGCTCAGGCACTATTTCATTTCTAAATCTTCCAGTCGATTGGAAATAGGTAATGAAAATTTGTGTTAGAAAAGGGGAAAACATTTGTGTTTTAGCAAGAGTAAAATCTCGCAGGGTTTTGCAAAATATATACTTGGTTATGGAAATGTAGAGAAGTAATAAAGTATATATTAAGAACCATTCTTCAGCATCAGTTAAGTTGCCACACAGAGGAATTCAGAAGCTCCACTCTACCCATGCTTGGGAAAATCTAGGTTCTTACTTTAAACCATAGAAGTGCAGCCAAAAGGAATGTCCACAGAAGCCATCTTCGCAAGGAAACAAATCAGTGTTGTAGGTTGTTGTGAATAATGCCAGTGAGACCTTTATGAAGTGAATGCCTTAAGGAAATTGTGCAGGACACAGTGGTGTTTTATGAAATGATATCTCCTGCAAAACAGACATGTGTTTAAATCATAGCTCCTGCCATCTCTTACTTGTGTCCAGAGACAAGTTACTTAATACTTCTGATTTCCAATTTTATCATGAGTAAAATTGGGATTAATAAAACCAATCTAAAGACACTGTTCATATTTAATCAAATGTGATAGTAAATGCACTGGGCGAGCACATTATAACTATCATGGAGGTGACGATCTCCAAGGTCACATGGAGTGGAATCTTCCTGAAAAATCTATAAATGTAGTTAACTTATCTACTTAGATATTTTAATTTGTAGATTATCTATATAAATATTGAATATCAATGTAGCTTCATTATGAAAGTCAACATATTTATAAGATACTTATTTTTGCTTTTTATGGAAATAAATTGGTTTTAACACTAGTTGTATTAACTAGAATATTGTGATTGCATATCATTGTTATACTATTTATTTGAAAATTGTTAGCATATATCTTTTATCGACACTAATTTAATTACATAAATATGATATAAATATTAAATAGAACCCTAATAAAACCCTAATATAAGGAATTCCCTGGCAGTCCAGTGGTTAGGACTCCAAGCTTCCACTGCCAGGGGCCTGGGCTCAATCCCTGGTTGAGGAACTAAGATCCTGCAAACCGTGAGGTTCGTCAAAAAACAAAAAAACAAGAAAACAAACAAACAAAAAACCCTAATATAAACTAATATAAGCCAAACTTAAGCCAACTTTCAGAAATTATTCTCTGTAGCCTATTGGCCTAGGGAGAATAAAAAATATAAAGACACATCTCTGGATAAAAGCCACACTATGGGATATAGTATATTTGATTTTATCTACCTTTTAGGTTATTTATATCCTTGATATACTACTGTGCAGACAATAAAATGTTAGCTTCTGCCTTGTTAATTTCATCAGCCACTACAATGTTTGATTAATTTGTTCAGGATGATCATTGGCTCAGTGAAATTAAAAGCAAACATCAAAAGGTTAAGCATTTTTCTTAATCAGATGCTGCTAGGATTTGAGGGCATGTCTCATCATTCATACATAAGAAAACCTACCATATGTCATTGTCTTCTGGGGGGTATTACAGAGAGAGATGAGCAGTCTTCTGTTAAGACAGATGGCAGTTGGTTCACAGATGAGAGAGGGGAAGAGTAGAAGAAAAGAATCAAATGACTTGCCATTTGGGAAGAAAAGCATGGGTAGTTCCATAGTCAATATCTGAAAAAATGTGCTTAGGTGGGATTTATTTTATATATTCATTACTCATTACAGTTTATATATTTACGTATTGGTTCATTAGTCTATCGATTCATTCAATGTTAATCTCACTAAAACAATTTTAAATATTTTTTCTCCTGTTTATTTGGGGCTGTAATGAGTGGTAAATTAGAGTATTTCCTGAGCGTTAAGCACTACCTCAAAAACAAACAGAGACAAACAAATCTTGGAAGATAGGAAAAATTCAAATTCTAAAGACATATAAAAAAATCAGTTCATATGCCTTTGCTCTGCAGGCTGACCTGATTCCAAATGATACCAATTAATCAGCAAGTGAAATGGTAAACAGGTGTATTATTTTTCTTCTAACTTTGCTCTAACTTTGTAATTACTCACATGCAAAATGTGTGACTCTAGTCATAGTGGTATCTATTAAAATTCTAATTACAGCTAAGTTAATGTGCACATGAAGAAGGAAATGCTTGCAAAATTATTATAATTAAGTTGCTTTAAATGGCTATATTTGAGAACACAAGGAAATGAGTAGTTAATTCCCTAGAGAGACAAATGAACATACCATAAGGAGCAAAATGTACTTTAACATTTATAGCAATTTCTTGCTTTTATCACCCTGACTTCTCTGATTGGAGTTAAATCCACCTTGAGATGACACATTCAACCTGATAGAAATAATCACTACAGAAAATTGGCGATGAAGGAACAAAGTATAACCATTTTTCAAGAGAAATTTCAGTTCTAGCTACTACATGCTTTAGAGAAAAAAACAACAACAACAACAACAAAAAACCCCCAAAAAACAAAATACTACTATAGTCTGTCTTTTTGAAAGTTGGTTCCCTCATTTTTATATTATAATAATTATATGTATATTGTTATTATAAGATATATTTATCTTATATGCTCCAAGAAAGTACTAGAAAAAATGACCTTTTAAATGTTCAATTCTGTTTTAAAGATCTCTTAAAAAGAAATGTTAAATAAATAATGTTTAGAAGATGTTTAGAAAAGAGAACAGTGAGAATATGAGTTTCAGGATAGTTACATGTACTGATTTTTACTTTCCTTCATTGCCCTTTTATCCTCTCAATGTAGGATTGGAATTTGTTTTGTAATATGCTGCTGGTGTTGTTCTGGAGAAATAGCATTGTGGGGTTGGAAATACTAGATTGAGTTATGAAAAGCTGAAGTTTATAGACTATAAGTTAATAAAGATATTTCAGGGAAACCATCCGCATATCACTTGTTGCCAAAATTGGGGACAGTGTTTCTATACAGGCAACATTTACTGCCTTCTTGTATCTTGCAGAACTCCTCAATTTCCTTATTCCTTGTGCCTCTGGATGTCCAGTGCTTCATAGCAAAAATAGAAGTGCTTGACTGCCAAAATCAACCAAAATTTGCTCTATTCAATCTACATTTCCCATTTCCATTTTCTGATTCCATTAGTGTTAGTTTCATATTTTGGCATTTATTTTCAGCAATTCCAGATAAAGCATAGTCAATGGCAGAGACTGCATTCTTGATCCCTCTTTATCTGGATCTTTGGGATATTTCCCACCTGTGGGCCTGTTAGGATGTCAATCTCCATATCCTGTTTTCCCCTGCAACAGTATTGGAAAGAGATCCAGGCTCATCCGATATAGCTCTACATCTCCACGGAAGAATGATTGCTTAACAAATGGGCATGAGGATCTAGCTAGACCAATTAAACTCTTCCTTTGCATTTTTCCACTTGGAATCATGGAAAAAGCTATCTTCATTTTGGATCATTTGGTAGGGAAGATAGAATATGGGGATTTGGGGATGTCATCTTTCTTGGTTTTGAAAAAAAGCCTACCTGAAGCAGAGATGTATGAAGTTGACATGAAAAGAGAAATAGAGCTGACCTGAACTGAGCAACTGTGAGAGAGCCATGGCAGCATGTTTGAGTTCCTCTCTTGCCTGAAACAAACATCCTTTCTGAACCTCTAGTGATGTGAATCTATAACATCCCTATGTATGAGCTGATTTGAGTTTCTGTCACGTACAGCAGAAAAAAATTCTGTTAAGTTCATAAGAGGTAAATAAGCTTTACCTAAACCCAAACAGCTATACTGTTAATTAAAGTGGTAGAATTACTTGGAAGCAATTTCTGTTTCTAATAATAAGTATAGAATACGTTTAATAATAATTTATGTCAAATTAATATAACTGACATAGAACTTTAGTTTTCAAAGAGGGAGATCAGCTCGGTGCTCTGTGACCACCTAGAGGGGTGGGTAGGGAAGGTGGGAGGGAGGGAGACGCAAGAGGGAAGACATATGGGAACATATATATATGTATAACTGATTCACTTTGTTATAAACCAGAAACTAACACACCATTGTAAAGCAATTATACTCCAATAAAGATTAAAAAAAAAAAAGAGAGAGAGAGATTGCAGTCATTACCTCATTGGATTGTCACAATAATACTTTAAGTTAGATAGGTTCTAGTGGTTTTATAGTTTAAACATATAGGAATTTAGTTAAATTAATTGCCCATAATAACACAGATAATAAATAGTTGAGCTGAGATTAGAACTCAGGAATTTTGATGTTAATTTCAGGCTTTTTCCCCACATGACAAACACTTTGGCTCTTTTGTGCTCCTTGTCTGTTCTGCTTTTCCTACCCTCTCCTCCTCTCTCATTTCCTGAAGACTCAGCACTGCAGCCACACTTCATCTTTCTACTAGCCTACACTCATCTCTTCCCAACCTCCTCACCCCAAACATTCACATGCTTATAAGTGGAGTCATAGTTCAGGCAGTGTGGATTGCCAGAGGGAATAGTGGAAATTCAGAACTGTGAATCACAACTACACAGCTGAATAATGCTTCCTGTACAATTTGCAAAGTCTCGGTTCTCTGATACCCCATAGACATGAAAAGGGAGGCTCTGAGTGGATATTCTTTATGCTAATCTCGCTCTGCCCACTTGTGGAGGCCATGGCCCATGCTTAGCAATTTAGGCAATCTGAGATATAAATGACCTAAAAATGTGATTCTCAAGTGTTAGCCTGCCTCAGAATCCCCTGGAGGACTGGCTGAAGCACTCTCAGAGTTTCTGATTCTGTATGCCTGAAATGAAGCCTGGGAATTTGCATTTTGAACAAGTTCAAGGAGATGCTAATGCTAATGGTCCTAGGAACACACTCTGAGAACAATTTACCTGAAGAATAACCTCTTTTAAGTAGATAGAGGTAGTCAAAAATTTACTGGATTCCCAAAGAATCTAACTTGCCCTTCTTTCCTCCTACCTGTCCAGAACTCATGACCAAAGACACTGGACACTCCACTCTTGTTTGCAGGGCAGTGATAAGTGTATTTTTCAGTATCAGTCCTTGAGATGTTGGATATATTTATGCAAAGGAGTCATGACAGGCATCACGAGGTAGTGGTTGAGAGTATGAGACTTAGAATGAGACCACCCTGAGTCTAAATCCTGTCTCTGACTCTCACAACCTGAGTGATTCTAAACACATTAATCAAGTTCTTTCTTATGCTCCTTAAAGTAGGGGTGATAGCATCATCTCCTACTCTGTGCTGTGGTGAGCATAAATAAAAAAAAAAAAAAGAGAGAGAGAGATTGCAGTCATTACCTCATTGGATTGTCACAATAATACTTTAAGTTAGATAGGTTCTAGTGGTTTTATAGTTTAAACATATAGGAATTTAGTTAAATTAATTGCCCATAATAACACAGATAATAAATAGTTGAGCTGAGATTAGAACTCAGGAATTTTGATGTTAATTTCAGGCTTTTTCCCCACATGACAAACACTTTGGCTCTTTTGTGCTCCTTGTCTGTTCTGCTTTTCCTACCCTCTCCTCCTCTCTCATTTCCTGAAGACTCAGCACTGCAGCCACACTTCATCTTTCTACTAGCCTACACTCATCTCTTCCCAACCTCCTCACCCCAAACATTCACATGCTTATAAGTGGAGTCATAGTTCAGGCAGTGTGGATTGCCAGAGGGAATAGTGGAAATTCAGAACTGTGAATCACAACTACACAGCTGAATAATGCTTCCTGTACAATTTGCAAAGTCTCGGTTCTCTGATACCCCATAGACATGAAAAGGGAGGCTCTGAGTGGATATTCTTTATGCTAATCTCGCTCTGCCCACTTGTGGAGGCCATGGCCCATGCTTAGCAATTTAGGCAATCTGAGATATAAATGACCTAAAAATGTGATTCTCAAGTGTTAGCCTGCCTCAGAATCCCCTGGAGGACTGGCTGAAGCACTCTCAGAGTTTCTGATTCTGTATGCCTGAAATGAAGCCTGGGAATTTGCATTTTGAACAAGTTCAAGGAGATGCTAATGCTAATGGTCCTAGGAACACACTCTGAGAACAATTTACCTGAAGAATAACCTCTTTTAAGTAGATAGAGGTAGTCAAAAATTTACTGGATTCCCAAAGAATCTAACTTGCCCTTCTTTCCTCCTACCTGTCCAGAACTCATGACCAAAGACACTGGACACTCCACTCTTGTTTGCAGGGCAGTGATAAGTGTATTTTTCAGTATCAGTCCTTGAGATGTTGGATATATTTATGCAAAGGAGTCATGACAGGCATCACGAGGTAGTGGTTGAGAGTATGAGACTTAGAATGAGACCACCCTGAGTCTAAATCCTGTCTCTGACTCTCACAACCTGAGTGATTCTAAACACATTAATCAAGTTCTTTCTTATGCTCCTTAAAGTAGGGGTGATAGCATCATCTCCTACTCTGTGCTGTGGTGAGCATAAATAAGATAATTAATGTGACACACCTAACCCCATGTCTAATACAGTCTGCATTGAATATATAACATTCACAATAATTTACTAAATTATTTAAAAGGCACTTAGGTAAAGTCAAAATATGATTATTGGCAGTATATGTTGGTATATCTAAACGGACTTCCAAATAAGTTTTGAAGCGTAATGTGTTCATAATTTTTTTTTTTTTTTTTTTTTTGTGGTACGCGGGTCTCTCACTGTTGTGGCCTCTCCCGTTGCGGAGCACAGGCTCCGGATGTGCAGGCTCAGTGGCCATGGCTCACAGGCCCAGCTGCTCTGCGGCATGTGGGATCTTCCCGGACCGGGGCACAAACCCATGACTCCTGCATCGGCAGGCAGACTCTCAACCACTGCGCCACCAGGGAAGCCCTGTGTTTATAATTTGATGACTGTGTAGATAAATAATGTTTAAGCCATCTATAATATACAATCTATATATATTTCTCTTAGGCACAGCCATAAAATGGCAGGTACAAGCATATTTTGTTGTTGCTTACTCTGTTCTGAGTCTTTCTCCATAGGAACAAGACTTTTTGATGGTACCACACAACTGAGAATGCTAAAGACAGACAGTGTCATCAGTGACAACCTTTATTACACACAGGACAGCGATGTTCCCAAGGTTTGATCATCTTGTTTATACGCTCCCTTATTGGCCCTTTATATATTTATTTGCATCTACCTGGAACACTATTTCTACTAATCCCTCTTGCTTAACTGATTCATATTCATTTTTTTAGATTTCACTTTGGATTTTATTGTAAGTGTGAATCAGAAAACATCTTATATATTTCCTAATAAAGCATCTACTATGATAAATTTTAATTCAATATTTTATTGTTTACATACATTATTAGATTCAAAGTTCCTTGAAAGTAGAGACCATCTATACTTAAGTTAGGCAGTAAACATTTACTGAGTGCCTACTATGTAATAGGATAGGTGCTGGGGATTCAAAGTTGAATAAGACTCTATTTCCCAGTGATACCAAAAAGATCCATGAGTAGATGTAATAATGGGATGGAACCTAATTTTGAACTGGAATTAAGGAAAGGTCTTCCTTTCCTGTCATTTAAGTTGAACTTTAAAGATGATAAAGAATTACTCACATGGACAGTGTCGTGAAGAGCATTCAAGGCTAGTGTATATCTATGAAGAACCTAAGTTGGGAAAATGCTTAATGAGTTCCAGAAAAGATAGAAGCAAATTTGACTGAACCATGGTGAGCAAGGGTAATGCTAGATGCAAAGTGAACCCACAGATGTGTTAGAAGCAAAACATAAGTTCTTAGAGGTGATGTTAAAGACTTTGAATGATGAGAGCAAAAATGATGAGAGCAAAATCAGAGGGTATTGTCTTATAGAATGAGATATAGAAGGTTTTTTTTTTTCCCCCAAGGAGTATTAACTGTGTCGAATGCTGTGGAAGATCAAGAAGGATGAGGACTAAAAGAGCTCCACTGAAATGAACATCACAGAGGACACTGGAATTTCATCAAAAGCAATTTTGGTGGTTTGGAATAAGTAGAAATCAACTTTGACTTGAGGAGTGATTGTAAAGTCAGAAAGAGGAAACATATGAAAAATTCTGCCAAGAACCCTGATTTATTGCAGAAATGGGATGCTAACTCGATGGGGGTTGAGGGTTAAAAAGGCTGTTTTTTTAATTTTTATTTTTTTTTAGTGGGAAACATACACATACATATCTTGTGGGGACAAGATCGAGTAAGTGCCAACTCAATATTTTAATATGAATTAAGATATTAAAGTAAAACTTCTTGTTCAGTTAAATTGAAAATCTAGAGTTAGACATCCATTATAACTCAGAGCCATTCATTTTACAATTTTATTCTCTAGCCTTAAAGTTCAACAGTAAGCAGAGATGTTTTTCTATTTTTCACACTTAATACCTAGAGTCTAATCCATTACAAGTTACGTTAGAAAATTTAAATGTCAAGAAATATATTTTTTTCTGTATAAAATCTTGAGTTATATTCCTTTTTAAACTTTACAGATGTCAACACTTCCCATACGTGCAGAAATTACTTCTACTCTGATATCAGTGTTTCAAAGCCCTTTAATTACTAAAATATGCATGTTATACATTTTAGTAACATAGTTTTTTTTAAATCAAGGAACAAGAAAAAATAATAAATTTACAAGTTATAAAACCATACAATTTTAAATTGAGCTCACATGGAAAAATACCATCTAAAAAAGGAATGTTATTCTTTTTATAAATTAAAAGGACTTGGTCATAATTTTCAGCCTTGAGGACATGATCGCTCACAATGGAGGGATGGGTTTCATAAATAAGACAAAGGCCTCCATGTGATGCTGATATTCCTTCAGGTGAAAAAAGCAATTTTTTCTCACTTTTTCCTTGGGTTTTCATCATGAGATGAAAACATCTAAACAAAATTGTTCATCTAAACAAATTGTGCGTCTCAGTAGGAGGAGCTGAAGGTCAAGGTGTCACCAAAATTTGTAGCAAAAACAATGGGTTTTTTGGTTGATGGGGTGGTTACTGACTGGAATAAAGATGGAAGAAAAACTATGATTTTCATACCAAGACCAGCAAATTCACCAGCGTTGCTTTTAGTAGAGAAAAACATTATCATTTCTACCATCTCCCTCAACTTGTTTATCCCATCTGTCAGATTCTGTGTGATGCTTTTTGGAGGCAGGCGAGTTTCCTTTCTCCCAGTAGAGTTTGACAGTGAGTTAATCAGCTTTAGGGGCTACTGAATACAGTCTAATGGGGCAGGATGACTGGTCCTATTTTCTCTTTCATCTGCTCAACATATTGTTGCAAATGTAAAGCGAACACCCCAGAAGCTTCATCAAGTCACACATCACAGGGCATCAAATGGATATTTTTGAACATATTTGACACCACATAAACAGTACAAAATCAGGTCCTGTGACTCCAATAATGTCTTCACGGTGAGTGAGAAAAGCATCCCCATGGGAATTTAAAAAAAAATTACTCCTCAACCCTAAACAAATAACTCTATCATGAGGGCAACCTAGTCTTCTGATGAGGCTGCGATGCACTGTCAGATACTACTGCTGGTCCAATAACCTCTTTCAAGAGAAAGGGTATCGGGACGAGGGGAAGATGGCAGAAGAGTAAGGCATGGAGATCACCTTCCTCCCCACAGATACACCAGAACTACATCTACACGTGGAACAACTTCTACAGAACACCTACTGAATGCTGGCAGAAGACCTCAGACCTGCCAAAAGGCAAGAAAGTCCCCACGTACCTGGGTAGGGCAAAAGAAAAAAGAATAAACAGAGACAAAAGAATAGGGACGGGACCTGCACCAGTGGAAGGGAGTTGAGAAGGAGGAAAGTTTTCCACACACTAGAAGCCACTTCGCGGGCGGAGATTGCGGGTGGCAGGGGGAAAGATTTGGAGCCCCGGAGGAGAGAACAGCAACAAGGGTGCGGAGGGCAAAGCGGGGAGATTCCGGCACAGAGGATAGGTGCTGACCGGCACTCACCAGCACGAGAGGCTTGTCTGCTCACCTGTGGGGTGGGCGGGGCTGGGAGCTGAGGCTCAGGTCTCCGTCAGAGCGCAGGGAGAAGACTGGGGTTGGCATTGTGAACACAGCCTGCAGGGGGTTAGTGTACCACGGCTAGCCGGAAGGGAGTCAGAGGAAATGTCTGGACCTGCCGAAGAGGCAAGAGACGTTGTCTTCCCTCTTTGTTTCCTGGTGTGCGAGAGGAGGGGATTAAGAGCACTGCTTAAAAGAGCTCCAGAGATGGGCGCGAGCCGTGGCTAAAAGCGCAGACCCCAGAGACGGGCATGAGATGCTAAGGCTGTTGCTGCCGCCACCAAGAAGCCTGTGTGCGAGCACAGGTCACTATTCACATCCCCCTTCCGGGGAGTCTGTGCAGCCCGCCACTGCCAGGGTCCCGGGATCCAGGGACAACTCCCCTGGGAGAACGCATGGCGCGCCTCAGGCTGGTGCAACGTGATTCCGGCCTCTGCCGCTGCAGGCTCACCCCGCACTCCATACCCCTCCTTCCCCCCAGCCTGAGTGAGCCAGAGTCCCTGAAAAAGCGGCTCCTTTAACCCCGTCCTGTCTGAGAGAAGAACAGACGCCCTCTGGCAACCTACACACAGAGGTGGGGCCAAATCCAAAGCTGAGCCCCGGGAGCTGTGAGAACAAAGAAGAGAAAGGGAAATCTCTCTCAGCAGCCTCAGGAGCAGCGGATTAAAGCTCCACAATCAACTTGATGTACCCTGAATCTGTGGAATACATGAATAGACAACGAATCATCCCAAATTGAGGAGGTGGACTTTGAGAGCAACATTTATGATTTTCTCCCTTTTCCTCTTTTTGTGAGTGTGTATGTGTATGCTTCTGTGTGAGATTTTGTCTGTATAGCTTTGCTTCCACCATTTGTCCTAGGGTTCTATCTGTCCGTTTTTTGGTTTGTTTTTTTTTTTCCTAAATTATTTTTTCATAATAATTTTTTATTTTAATAACTATTTTATCTTATGTTATTTTATTTTACTTTATCTTCTTTCTTTCCTTGTTTACTTCCTTCCCTCCCTCCCTCCTCCCTCATTTCTTCCTTTCTTCCTTTCTTTCTTTCTTTTTCTTTCATTCTTTCGTTCTCTTTCTTTCTTTCTTTCTTTCTTTCTTTCTTTCTTTCTTTCTTTCTTTCTTTCTCTCTACGTTTTCTCCCTTTTATTCTAAGCCATGTGGATGAAAGGCTCTTGGTGCTTCAGCCAGGAGTCAGTGCTGTGCCTCTGAGGTGGGAGAGCCAACTTCAGGACACTGGTCCACAAGAGACCTCACAGCTCCACATAATATCAAACAGAGAAAATCTCCCAGAGATCTCCATCTCAACACCAGCACCCAGTTTCACTCAACGACCAGCAAGCTACAGTGCTGGACACCCTACGCCAAACAACTAGCAAGACAGGAACACAACCCCACCCACTAGCAGAGAGGCTGCCTAAAATCATAATAAGTCCACAGGCACCCCAAAACACACCACCAGACATGGAACTGCCCACCAGAAAGACAAGATCCAGCTTCATCCACCAGAACACAGGCACTAGGCCCCTCAACCAGGAAGCCTACACAAACCAGTGAACCAACTTTAACCACTGGGGACAGACACCAAAAACAACCAGAACTATGAACCAGCAGCCTGCAAAAAGGAGACCCCAAACACAGTAAGATAAGCAAAATGAGAAGACAGAAAAACACACACCAGATGAAGGAGTAAGATAAAAAACCACCAGACCTAACAAATGAAGAGGAAATAGGCAATCTACCTGAAAAAAAATTCAGAAAAATGTTAATAAAGATGATCCAAAATCTTGGAAATAGAAGAGACAAAATGCAAGAAACATTTAACAAGGACCTAGAAGATCTAAAGATGAAACAAGCAACGCTGAACAACACAATAAATGAAATTAAAAATACTCTAGATGGGATCAATAGCAAAATAACTGAGGCAGAAGAACAGATAAGTGACCTGGAAGATAAAATAGTGGAAGTAATTACTGCATAGCAGAATAAAGAAAAAAGAATGAAGAGAATTGAGGAGAGTCTCAGAGACCTCTGGGACAACATTAAACGCACCAACATTCAAATTATAGGGTTTCCAGAAGAAGAAGAGAAAAAGAAAGGGATTGAGAAAATATTTGAAGAGATTATAGTTGAAAACTTTCCTAATATGGGAAAGGAAATAGTTAATCAAGTCCAGGAAGCACAGGTAGTCCCATACTGGATAAATCCAAGGAGTAATATGTTAAGATACATATTAATCAAACTGTCAAAAATTAAATACAAAGAAAACATATTTAAAGCAGCAAGGGAAAAACAACAAATAACACACAAGGGAATCCCCATAAGGTTAACAGCTGATCTTTCAGCTGAAACTCTGCAAGAAGATCTATGATTTTTTCCCCTTTTCCTCTTTTTGTGAATGTGTATGTGTATGCTTCTGTGTGAGATCTTGTCTGTATAGGTTTGCTTCCACCATTTGTCCCAGCGTTCTATCCGACCATTTTTTTTTTTAATTTTTTTCTTAATAATTAATTTTAATTTAAAGAACTCTGTTATACTTTACCTTCTTTCTATCTTTCCTTCCTTCCTTCCCTTTTTGAGACAACGAATCGTCCCAAATTGAGGAGGTGGACTTGGAGAGCAAGTTTTATGATTTTTTCCACTTTACCTCTTTTTGTGAGGGTATATGTGTATGCTTCTATGTAAGATTTTGTCTCTATAACTTTGCTTCCACCATTTGTCCTAAGGTTCTATCCTTCCCTTTTTTTTTTCCTCTAAATAATTATTTTTTTAATTCAATAACTTTATTATACTTTATTTTATTTTACTGTATCTTCTTTCTTTCTGTATTTTTTCCTTCCTTCCCTCATTCCTTCCTTCCTTCCCTCCTCCCTCCCTCCCTCCTTTCTTTCCTTCTTGCCTTCTTCCTTTCTTTTCTTCTTTCTTTCTTTCTTCCTTCCCTCCTTCCTTCCTTCCCTCCTTTCTTTCTTGCTTTCTTTCTTTCTTTCCTATTTCCTCCTACTTCTACTAATTCTCTCTACTTTCTCTCCCTTTTATTCTGAGCCGAGTGGATGAAAGGCTCTTGCTGCTCCAGCCAGGAGTCAGGACTCTGCCTCTGAGGTGGGAGAGCCAACTTCAGAACACTCGTCAAGAAGAGACCTCCCAGCCCCACATAATATCAAACGGCGAAAATCTCCCAGAGATCTCCATCTCAACACCAGCACCCAGCTTCACTCAACGACCAGCAAGCTACAGTGCTGGACAACCTATGCCAACCATATAGCAAAACAGGAACACAACCCCACCCACTAGCAGAGAGGCTGCCTAAAATCATAATAAGTCCACAGACACCCCAAAACACACCACCAGACGTGGACCTGCCCACTAGAGAGACAAGATCTAGCCTCATACACCACAACACAGCCACTAGTCCCCTCCACCAGGAAGCCTACACAACCCACTGAACCAACCTTAGCCACTGGAGACAGACATCAAAAACAACGGGAGCTACGAACTTGCAGCCTGCAAAAAGGTGAACCCAATCACAGTAAGATAAGCAAAATGAGAAGACAGAAAAACACACAGCAGATGAAGGAGCAGGATAAAAACCCACCAGACCTAACAAATGAAGAGGAAATAGGCAGTCTACCTGAAAAAGAGTTCAGAATAATGATAGTAAAGATGATCCAAAATCTTGGAAATAGAATGGACAAAATGCAAGAAGCAGTTAACAAGGACCTAGAAGAAATAAAGATGAAACAGACAATGATGAACAACACAATAAATGAAATGAAAAATACTCTAGATGGGATCAATAGCAGAATAAATGAGGCAGAAGAACGGATAAGTGACCTGGAAGATAAAATAGTGGAAATAACTACTGCAGAGCAGAATAAAGAAAAAAGAATGAAAAGAACTGAGGACAGTCTCAGAGACCTCTGGGACAACATTAAACGCACCAACATTCGAATTATAGGGGTTCCAGAAGAAGAAGAGAAAAAGAAAGGGACTGAGAAAATATTTGAAGAGATTATAGTTGAAAACTTCCCTAATATGGGAAAGGAAATCGTTAATCAAGTCCAGGAAGCACAGAGAGTCCCATACAGGATAAATTCAAGGAGAAATACGCCAAGACACATATTAATCAAACTGTCAAAAACTAAATACAAAGAAAGCATATTAAAAGCAGCAAGGGAAAAACAACAAATAACACACAAGGGAATCCCCATAAGGTTAACAGCTGATCTCTCAGCAGAAACTCTACAAGCCAGAAGGGAGTGGCAGGACATACTGAAAGTGATGAAGGAGAAAAACCTGCAACCAAGATTACTCTACCCAGCAAGGATCTCATTCAGATTTTTTGATGGAGTAAAACCTTTACAGACAAGCAAAAGCTGAGAGAGTTCAGCAGCACAAAACTAGCTTTACAACAAATGCTAAAGGAACTTCTCTAGGCAAGAAACACAAGAGAAGGAAAAGGACTACAATAACGAACCCAAAACAATTAAGAGAATGGTCATAGGAACACACATATTAATAATTACCTTAAACATAAATGGACTAGATGCTCCCACCAAAAGACACAGATTGGCTAAATGGATACAAAAATAAGACCCATATATATGCTGTCTACAAGAGACCCACTTCAGACCTAAAGACACATACAGACTGAAAGTAAGGGGACGGAAAAAGATATTCCATGCAAATGGAAACCAAAAGAAAGCTGGAGTAGCAATTCTCATATCAGACAAAGTAGACTTTAAAATAAAGGCTATTAGAGGAGACAAAGAAGGGCACTACATAATGATCAAGGGATTGATCCAAGAAGAAGTAACAATTGTAAATATTTATGCACCCAACATAGGAGCACCTCAATACATAAGGCAAATACTAACCACCATAAAAGGGGAAATCAACAGTAACACAATCGTAGTAGGGGACTGTAACAGCCCACTTTCACCAATGGACAAATCATCCGAAATGAAAATAAAAAAGGAGACACAAGCTTTAAATGATACATTAAACAAGATGGACTTAGTTGATATTTATAGGACATTCCATCCAAAAACAAGAGAATACACAGTTTTCTCAATTGCTCATGGAACATTCTTCAGGATAGATTATATCTTGGGTCACAAATCAAGCCTTGGTAAATTTAAGAAAATTGAAATTGTATCAAGTATCCTTTCCGACCACAATGCTGTGAGACTAGATATTAATTACAGGAAAAGATCTGTAAAAATTACAAACACATGGAGGCTAAACAATACACTACTTAATAACGAAGTGATCACTGAAGAAATCAAAGAAGAAATGAAAAAATACCTAGAAACAAATGACAATGGAGACACGATGACCCAAAACCTATAGGATGCAGCAAATGCAGTTCTACGAGGGAAGTTTATAGCAATACAATCCTACCTTAAGAAACAGGAAACATTTCGAATAAACAACCTAACACTGCACCTAAAGCAATTAGAGAAAGAAGAATAAAAAAACCCCAAAGCTAGCAGAAGGAAAGAAATCATAAAAATCAGATCAGAAATAAATGAAAAATAAATGAAGGAAATGATAGCAAAGACCAATAAAACTAAAAGCTGGTTCTTTGAGAAGATAAACAAAATTGATAAACCATTAGTCATACTCATCAAGAAAACAAGGGAGAAGACTCAAATCAATATAATTAGAAATGAAAACGGAAACGTAACTACTGACACTGTAGAAATACAAAAGATCATGAGAGGTTACTACAAGCGACTCTATGCCAATAAAATGGACAACCTGGAAGAAATGGAAAAATTCTTAGAAATGCACAACCTGCTGAGACTGAATCAGGAAGAAATAGAAAATATGAACAGACCAATAACAAGCACTGAAATTGAAACTATGATTAAAAATCTTCCAACAAACAAAACCCCAGGGCCAGATGGCTTCACAGGCGAATTCTATCAAACATTTAGAGAAAAGTTAACACCTATCCTTCTCAAACTATTCCAAAATATAGCAGAGGGAGGAAAACTCCCAAACTCATTCTATAAGGCCACCATCACCTGATAGCAAAACCAGACAAGGATGTCACAAAGAAAGAAAACTACAGGCCAGTAACACTGATGAACATAGATACAAAAATCCCCAACAAAATGCTAGCAAACAGAATCCAACAGAACATTACAAGGATCATACACCATGATCAAGAGGGGTCACTCCAGGAATGCAAGCATTCTTTAATATATGCAAATCAATCAACATGATACACCATGTTAAAAAATTGAAGGAGAAAAAGCATATGATTGTCTCAATAGATGCAGAGAAAGTTTTCAACAAAATTCAACACCCATATATGATAAAAATCCTGCAGAAAGTAGACACAGAGGGAACTTACCTCAACATAATAAAGGCCATATATGACAAACGTACAGCCAACATCATCCTCAATGGTGAAAAGCTGAAAGGATTTCCACTAAGATCAGGAACAAGAGAAGGTTGCCCACTCTCACCACTCTTATTCAACATAGTTTTGGAAGTTTTAGCCACAGCAATCAGAGAAGAAAAGGAAATGAAAGGAATCCAAATTGGAAAAGAAGAAGTAAAGCTGTCACTGTTTGCAGATGACATGATACTATACATAGAGGATCCTAAAAATGCTACCAGAAAACTACTAGAGCTAATCAATGAATGTGGTAAAGTAGCAGGATACAAAATTAATGCACAGAAATCTCTGGCATTTCTATACACTAATGATGAAAAATCTGAAAGTGAAATCAAGAAAACTCTCCCATTTACCATTGCAACAAAAAGAATAAAATATCTAGGAATAAACCTACCTAAGGAGACAAAAGACCTGTATGCAGAAAATTATAAGACACTGATGAAAGAAATTAAAGATGGTACAAATAGATGGAGAGATATACCATGTTCTTGGATTAGAAGAATCAACATTGTGAAAATGACTCTACTACCCACAGCAATCTATAGATTCAATGCAATCCCTATCAAACTACCACTGGCATTTTTCACAGAACTACAACAAAAAAAATCACAATTTGTATGGAAACACTAAAGACCCCGAATAGCCAAAGCAATCTTGAGAACGAAAAATGGAGCTGGAGGAATCAGGCTCCCTGACTTCAGACTATACTACAAAGCTACAGTAATCAAGACAGTATGATACTGGCACAAAAACAGAAAGATAGATCAATGGAATAGGATAGAAAGCCCAGAGATAAACCCATGCACATATGGTCACCTTATCTTTGATAAAGGTGGCAGGAATATACAGTGGAGAAAGGACAGCCTCTTCAATAAGTGGTGCTGGGAAAATTGGACCACGCACATATGGTCACCTTATCTTTGATAAAGGAGGCAGAAATGTACAGTGGAGAAAGGACAACCTCTTCAATAAATGGTGCTGGGTAAACTGGACAGGTATGTGTAAAAGTATGAGATTAGAACACTCCCTAATACCATACACAAAAATAAACTCAAAATGGATTAAAGACCTAAATTTAACACCAGAAACTATCAAACTCTTGGAAGAAAACATAGGCAGAACACTCTGTGACATAAATCAAAGCAAGATCCTTTTTGACCCACCTCCTAGAGAAATGGAAATAAAAACAAAAATAAACAAATGGGACCTAATGAAACTTCAAAGCTTTTGCACAAAAAAGGATACCATAAACAAGACGAAAAGACAACCCTCAGAATGGGAGAAAATATTTGCAAATGAATCAAGTGACAAAGCATTAATCTCCAAAATTTATAAGCAGCTCATGCCGCTCAATAACAAAAAAACAAACAACCCAATCCAAAAATTGGCAGAAGACCTAAATAGACATTTCTCCAGAGAAGATATACAGACTGCGAACAAACACATGAAAGAATGCTCACCATCATTAATCATTAGAGAAATGCAAATCAAAACTAACATGAGATACCATCTCGCACCAGTCAGAACGGCCATCATTAATATATCTAGAAACAATAAATGCTGGAGAGGGAGTGGAGAAATGGGAACCCTCTTTCACTGCTGGTGGGAATGTGAATTGGTACAGCCACTATGGAGAACAGTATGGAGGTTCCTTAAAAAACTACAAATAGAACTACCATATGACCCAGCAATCCCACTACTGGGCATATACCCTGAGAAAACCATAATTCAAAAAGATTCATGTACCAAAATATTCATTGCAGCTCTGTTTACAATAGCCCAGAGATGGAAACAACCTAAGTGTCCATCATCGGATGAATGCATAAAGAAGATGTGATACATATATACAATGGAACATTACTCAGCCATAAAAAGAAACGAAATTGAGCTATTTGTAATGAGGTGGATGGACCTAGAGTCTGTCATACAGAGTGAAGTAAGTCAGAAAGAGAAAGCCAAATACCGTATACTAACACATATATATGGAATTTAAGGAAAAAAAAAAAAAAAGTCATGAAGAACCAAGGGGTAAGACAGGAATAAAGACACAGACCTACTAGAGAATGAACTTGAGGATATGCGGAGGGGGAAGGGTAAGCAGTGACAAAGCGAGAGAGCGGCATGGACATATATACACTACGAAACGTAAAATAGATAGCTAGTGGGAAGCAACCTCATAGCACAGGGATATCAGCTCGGTGCTTTGTGACCGCCTGGAGGGGTGGGATAGGGAGGGTGGGAGGGAGGGAGACGCAAGAGGGAAGAGATATGGGAACATATGTATATGTATAACTGATTCACTTTGTTGTAAAGCAGAAAGTAACACACCATTGTAAAGCAATTATACTCCAATAAAGATGTAAAAAAAAAAAGAGAAAAGGTATCATGGAGACTTGCAGTTAATTAAAGCTATTTAAGGTAGTAGATAGTTTTTCTCTTCTAAGATACTGGAAATTTCCTTTTTAGAGCTACTTAAATAAGTTAATCATTGCCTCAGATTCCACTGGGCACTTCATGCTTGCTTTGCAGGTCTTCTCTGTTGAATGTCTCTTTCTAACAACCTCAGGCAAAGCTCAAGGCAGCCTTAAAGGGGATTCTGCCTAAGTTATAAAATCCTCCTTGTTCCCAAGAAACCACTGTTTAATTTCAGTCAGTCCCCACGGGGAGTGGGACATATTTGCACAAAAAGCATGATAGGAGGGTGAACACTTTTATTGGTTTCACATAATCAAATCTCATTTTTTAAAAATTATCTCCTCTTAGGTTACTATCCCAGGCTAAAGCCACCCATATCCCTCTTTCCTTCTAAAAAGACTTTAAATAATAAAGCTACTCAAGTACTCATCACCTGTGACATAAAAATGTGCTGGTAGGTAGGGAAAAACATCCAAGTTTTATTTTTATTTCAACAGGATGCTAATATCCTTGGACCTTTCCATTTTCTTCTTATTTTTTTTTTTCTCTTTCTAGTTTAACTATTGCAGGATAAATCCAAAACTATAAATAAATACTCAAAACTATTCCATTTATAAAAGTGTACTTTTCAATGGGAAAATAAAAGCCAAAGTCATTGATTTAATTTGACAGTTTCTCACCTAAAAGTGTATTTTTGTACTTACCTTTAACTCCCTGGAAGTGAGAAGCAAGAGATTAGGTATAGAATTGAGGGAGTTATCAAATAAGCTACACCAGCAAGATCAGAAAAAAAAAAAAAAGAAAAAAAGAAATGTGTAGAAAGTGCTGAGCACAAGCCTATCAGAGTGTGAAAGGAAATAGCAATACCGAATCTATGCATATTCTGTCTTCTAGACTTTTCTATCTGGATTAGAGCTAGAACTTTAGACTCACAATGTGCAAATTCTTACTCATGTTACATTCTTTCCCTCTTCCTCTGAGTCCTGCAATCTGACTTGCCCTTTATATGGTGTTTCTTTCCTACTTTCCTAAATTAACAGCCCCATTATCTGCTTAGCCATCTCAGTTAGAAATTACAGAGGTTGTCTCCATCACTTCTCTGGCCCACATCTTGGAGTATCATTCATAACCATCACACTACTTTATCGGGTCAAGTATATCCATCTCTTCCACGCTACTGGCTCTGTCCAATTTTCTATTTAGATGCTCATAAACTCTTCACTGTGCTATAACATAGCTTCTGGCCACCAGCATCTTTTTTATCTGCTACTGCCATATGGATTATTTTCTAAGACTGAAGCTATACACAGTCAAGCTGCTGAGTTAACAAACTGTTTCCTGGATTCTATAGCATAAAACTTTAATACACTTTCTCATAGTCATAAAAAAAAAAGATTCAAATCCCTGTAAAACTGACAACTTTTAGTTCTCATTTCTATAATTCACATTCCTTTGAATCTTACAATGCTGTGTCCATCTTTACGTGTCATTATTTGTGAACTGCTTTCACTACTCTAATTGCTCTTTGCTAATATCAGCTATATCCCTGTCGCCTAAATGGGAGTTGTTCCAGTAAAAATTAGAAAAAAAAAAAAAATGTGATTTCCTTTCTCATTTGGTGGGGGAAATCTCTTATATATTTGCCAATTTTTTAAAAAAATTTAAAGAAACCCCCAAATATGAAGTAGTATACATAACATTAATTCTTTCCCCCAAATAGGAAAATTACCTCCCTGTCAGTAATATGCTTGCACCATGGCACTAAGTCTTTTCTAGTAACATCTTTATGAGTGAACAATTAGA
The DNA here is from genome assembly GCF_000442215.2 of Lipotes vexillifer. NCBI lineage: Eukaryota > Metazoa > Chordata > Mammalia > Artiodactyla > Lipotidae > Lipotes > Lipotes vexillifer. The sequence continues at coordinate 201,419 of NW_006795053.1, forward strand.
TTTTTAAAGATACCACATTACCTTTTTTTTTTTTTTGCGGTACTCGGGCCTCTCACTGTTGTGGCCTCTCCCGTTGCAGAGCACAGACTCCGGACGTGCAGGCTCAGCGGCCGTGGCTCACAGGCCCAGCTGCTCCGCGGCATGTGGGATCTTCCCGGACCGGGGCACGACCCCGTGTCCCCTGCATCGGCAGGCGGACTCTCAACCACTGCGCCACGAAGGAAGCCCCACAGTACCTTTTAATCTCACATTTTAAAGCCAAACACTCCCTAAGATTTTGCTCTTTAAAGAATTCTTAACAATGTTCCAAATATAATAACAGTTCTCCCTTGTAGTCTACTTAAATTGTATACATTAAATATTAATTTTAAGATTCTGTTAAAGACAACTTGTGAATCTTTCACGAATTTTTGAAAATTTTATTTAAAGAAACATCATAGCCTTGAAGAGCCATGACTCTGCTTTTGACACTCAAGTTCTTTTTTTTTTAATCTTGAGATAAATGATTTATTCTACAAATGATGATTGGTGTGAAGTAGATGTGAGGATTCTCTTATATAATTGGAGGCTCGCCCCATTCCCACCTCCAAGCGTGTATCTCTCACTGGCTAGGGATCTCTAAATTAGAGCAATTAAATCTTAGCGATAGACCTCAAATGAATGAGCTTCCTTTCCCTAAATGCAGAAATAAGTTCAAAAGAAAGGAGACTACTGAAGTTGGAGAGAAATGCAAGGCACAGGGCAGTGGAGGGTCAATGATTTAATTCTGGACCATAGAGGTGTTTCTGGGGTCCTGCCCACCTCCACCTGAAGGCTTTATAGTACAAACAGCTGAAACTTTTTTTTAAATTGTATCTTAAAAAAAAAAAAAAGAGGTATAATTGACATATAACATTATATTAGTTTAAGGTGTACAACATAATCAATATTTGCATGCACTGTGATCACCACAATAAGTCTAGTTACCATTTGTAACCATAAAAAGTTACAAATATTTATTTATTTATTTATTTATTTATTTATTTATGGCTGTGTTGGGTCTTCATTTCTGTGCATGGGCTTTCTCTAGTTGTGGCAAGTGGGGGTCACTCTTCATCGCGGTGCGCAGGCCTCTCACTATCGCGGCCTCTGTTGTTGCGGAGCACAGGCTCCAGACGCGCAGGCTCAGTAATTGTGGCTCACGGGCCCAGTTGCTCCATGGCATGTGGGATCTTCCCAGACCAGGGCTCGAACCTGTGCCGTCTGCATTGGCAGGCAGATTCTCAACCACTGCGCCACCAGGGAAGCCCGAAAGTTACAAATATTTTTTCTTGTGTGAGAACTTTTAAGATTTGCTCTGTTAGCAACTTTCAAATATGTACTACAATGTCATTGACTATAGTCACCATGCTGTGCATTACATCCCCATCATGTTATTTATTTTACAACTGGAAATTTGTATTTCCTGACCCCCTTTACTCATTTTTGCCCACTCCCCTATTCCCCTCCCCTCTGGCAACCACCAGTCTGTTCTTTGGATGTATGAATTTTGTTTTGTCTTGTTATTTTGTTTTTTAGATTCCACATATAAGTGAAATCATATGGTATTTGTCTTTCTCTGTCTAACTTATTTCACTTAGAATAATATCCTCAAGGTCCATCCATGGCAAGGTTTCATTCTTTTTTACGACTGAGTAGAATCCCATTGTGTACATATACTATTAGACTGTTACTATATCCTGGCTCTTGTAAATAATGCTGCAGTGAACATGAGGATGCATATATCCTTTTGAATCAGTGTTTTTTTTCCTTTGGGTAAATACCCAGAAGTGGAATTGTTGGATCATATGCTAATTATATTTATAAGTTTTTGAGGAATCTTCATTTTGTTTTCCATAGTGGCTGCAGCAATTTGCATTCCCACCAGTTCACGAGGGTCCCTTTTTCTCCACATCCTTGCCAACATTTGTTATTTCTTGTCTTTTTGATAACAGCCTTTCTGACAGGTATGAGGTCTGACACTCTTTACTAGAAGGCTTTCTCCACCACCTCTCCCTACCCCTTGCTGAACATCACATTCTTAAGTATTCTAAGGAGCTGATGGTGACACCTTCTCAATAGGTTTTGATGGTTGCTGCTGCTGCTATTGTTCAACTTTCTTCACTTAGTTTCAACCTATTTTATTTTGAAGTGATTATTCTTAGTTCTTACAAGTATTCCCTTTATCATTTGGGCTATATTTCTCTAGTTTACCAAACTCTCCTGAAGCATTTTGCTAAATCCAGTGATCATTTCTCCTTGACCAAAACTCCAAAGTATTAAGTTTATCACTTGATGCACATGTAATTGCCAAGGTCTTTTCCCTGTTATCCTAATTCCAGCCTTCCTGGCTTCTGAATACTTTTGTTCATTGTCATAGGAACAGTGTCTCTCATATTCCATTTGTGTTACTTTTGTACTTGAAATATTCCCTGACCTGAGAAAATAACTCATCTTCTATTGTCAACTCCAAACCTGACCGACTGTTTAAGATACAAATCAAGTTTTATCTCCTTTGAACTCTTTCAAGGACTCCAGAGACATCTTTGTGTTTTTTTTTTTTTTTTTGCATAAATAGAAATTTAATACTCCATGCTATAATGTTCCAATTATACCAATAGGTAGAGGCTGAATTGTGTCTCCACACAATTCATATCCCACTACCTCAGGATGTGGCTGTATTTGAAAAAGAACCTCAAAAGAGGTAATTAAGGTTAAATGAGATCATATGAGAGGACCTTAATCCAATCTGACTGATGACTACAAAAAGAGATTTGGACACACAAGGAGACACCAGAGACATGTGTGTAGAGAGATCCAGCAAGAGGGTGGTTATCTGAAAGCCAAGAAGATTCCTCAGGAGAAACCAGCATTTCTGGCAACTTGGTTTTGGACTTTTAACCTCCAGAATTGTGAGAAAATAAATTTGTGTTGTTTAAGCCACCCAGACTGGCAGCCTTCATAAATTAATACATACACAAATACAAACCTAGCTGTAAAAATACATGACATAATAATTCAATTTTATATACATCAAGTTAATTGGATATAAGTATTCTATGGTAAATCAGAAAAAAGACAGGTGAATGTTAAACCTGGTTATTATTATGTTTTCTGTGAGCCACTAGGTTGCTTCTACCAGCATTTGTATCAAGACTATGTAATTGAAATAAATTCTGAATTCATTACTTTAAAACCCTGGTCAGTGTGGGGACTAATGGAAACTGTAAGCTATTGATTTCTGTAGAATGATTGCAAGTGTTCTTAGATTAGTTATGTTTATTGAAGAAAAAGAATAAATAAAATGTTTATTGAAAAGGAAAATTAATACTTTTCCCTCAAATCATTTTAAGGTACACAAAGAATATGAAAGTCAGGCTGATATACATGGTCTTGAATCTCAAATATGCCACATTTACTTTGCAAGAAAGTGGGAAAGTAGCTTCACCTCTGGACTATAATGGACTGGAGTATCTCTTTATTTATTAATAAAGAAACATTTTAATATTTCACAGGCTGTTGATAGGATTACATGTATATATCATCACCTAATAGAGTTTTTAGCATATGCAAGCAATCATCATCTCATTTAGAAAACTGTAAATAAATGGATTGAGATGAGTCACTGGTTATTGGCCTGAGAAAGACTGCAAGGCAGCTTGAAGGTGAGGGAAATTTGTCCTTAAATATCTAGTCAAAGTGAGATAAATAAGGAAAATGTGAACATACATAAGAAAGGTTCAAAACTATGTATACTTATGATCCACCATATCTCTTATCTCTCTTTTGACACATTTGTCTATTCAGCTGTTTCTCATTAGGTATTAGCGATACTTCTTTTGTTCTTATTACCTTGAACTTTTCGCAGACTTCAGTGAGGAAGAATACTTTAGAAGTTTAAAAAAATCCATAACACTACAAGTGATAGAGTCAACATTTAAATGGGCTGTATGTGTCTGAGGGTGAATATATTTTGTAGGAAGAGGGAAAGTCATCAAGGTTAATTAGAAATGAAATGAGTTTAGTTAATTAGAAAACTTAGGAGAAATTATGTCAGCTATTGATATAATGAAGAGAAAGAGATGTACCAAGGGGGAGAGAGAAAAGAAAAAGAGAAAGGGAGAGGTTGAGATAGAGAGAGAGAGGAAAATACAAGCAGAATTATGGAAAATTTTCATTCACATTCTTTTGACCACCAGAGGGAGAAAAGTTAAGAACACAAGGGAAATTAACACAACAAAGATATAGAGTCACCAAAGACTGGAGCTGTGCCAGTAGTACTCCCAGTTTCTCTGGAGGTGGGGCCCTCACCTTAAGGTGATTATGGTAAACAAGAAAAATAAATCTAAATAGAATAAACAGTAGGCAGAGGGCATGCCAAAGTGATTTAATGAGCTGCCATTTGGAGAAAGTCCTGAGGAGTGTCTCGACAGGCCAGTGCCATGAACAAGATGAGCTCATGAGAGAGGAAACTTGACTTATGTATAGAAAGGTTGCTGTGTGTTTGAGAGCCGAATGTTTCTCTCCGTGGCTCACACTCAAGTTGGTGTAGTTTATCAATCATGTTGTTGCATGTACCCCCAGCACCATGGCCTGGGAGTAATGATCAATTACTAAATGGTAGAATTTCCTTCTCCTGGGCATCTGGGCTAGGGAGTTTGGAGCGGTGGTGGCAGTGCAGCCCTCATAGCTCACCTTGATCCCCTTGTCTTCACTCTTGCCCAGCAGACTAGTGCTTACCTATACACAACCAGAGAGGCAACGGAGTTGATATTCCCATAATGATTTGCATTAGGTATACTGAGGGAATGACTTCATTTGAAAGAAAAATAATTGTAGAGAGAATTATAGTTTTTTAACATGGGGAATGGATATTCAGGTCAGTGTAATCACTTCATATGTCAACATGTCATATCTATGGTATTGCATAATGACTGTCCTGCAAACAGAAATAATGAAATACATCAATGAATCTCTAGAAATAGATATGCCGATCCAGGCAGGTAAGTTTCTTGTGTTAACTGACAAATTAATATGGGATTCTAGGCTTTCTAAAGTGTGTATAATATTATAAAATCAAAATATGATACCTCTGGCTAACATGGAATAGAATGAGATATTACAAGACACTAGTAGCAGGTTAAGGACCTTCAGACGAAGTACTCAGATATGGATGGAAAATTCTTTTGAAATCTGATAACCTTTCTACCCTTAGATACCCAGCCTTCTTGGAGACATATATTGTCTTATTAATTCCGTATAAGCCCAAGTCCAACCACCTCTATCCAGCATTGAACACTCTACATCACATAAAATTTAAACTAAAATAAAATGTGTGGGGATTTGGAGAATCTTTGGAATAACTCGATAGAATGAAAATTAGCCCAATATACAATAAGAAAACTCACTTTACATTATTTTAGTAAAAAGGCTGAAAAAAGCAGATGAACACAAAGAAATAGATTGGAATTATTTGCCAAAAATCAAGCAACTGTTTTCCCTGGTGCAAAGTGAAAAAATTTCCAGTTACACATCATATTTTACCCACACATGGTGGCTGTCCCTGCTTTGCTTCTGAATATGCAAAATGATTGTAGGGGGCAGCATCCTCACAAAGCCACACTTTTCAGACATGGATTCAAGATACATTTCATTCATGCCCTTGATTTGCCACTGTCTGGAGCTCCCTGAGTAAGAGAACTTCAGCAACATTAGTTACTTCCCCTTGGGGTTCTCACCACCTCTTCTTATTCCTTAAAAGACAATTGTATTGTGTGCAGTTCATATGATTAACTTCATAAATATTTCTGAAAGTCACTACTACTTATAAAGCTTAAACCTAGTCTAGATTCATGAAAGTAAAGCCTTGTGAGAATAACTACTTAAATGAACTAATATAAGCCTTAATAAAAACATAACTGAGTTTTTTCTTGTTTCTTTCTTTGTTTTTTTTTTCTTTTTTTTTTCTTTTTTTTTTCTTTTTTTTTTCTTTTTTTTTTCTTTTTTTTTTCTTTTTTTTTTCTTTTTTTTTTCTTTTTTTTTTCTTTTTTTTTTCTTTTTTTTTTCTTTTTTTTTTCTTTTTTTTTTCTTTTTTTTTTTTTTCTTTTGTGGCTAGTAAGTATGGTGAGACTAAAAACATTTTCCAAAATAGCATAGATTTGCAAACAAAACATATTTTCTTGGCTGAATGTTCAACCCTATAAGATTTTCACATTTATGAAAGTTGTTCCATCTGTTCCAGTTTTGATTACTGTGCTTCACATGCAGAGAGAAGAATACTTTTTTTCTGATATTTCATCTTAAGGGCTTTGCATATCATTTCATTTCTATTTTTCCTTTGCTTTTTAGACAAAAGGCACTTGCCAAGGTCAAGGCATGTTTCTCTAAAGGTGGATATTGAGGGAAATGTGTAAACAAATGGTAGAAGAAATAAGATAATTGCTTATTTTATTCCCTTGACTAAGTTAACCCCAAATCATTACAATCACTTGCCCCCTGTTTTTATCACTGTCACTTGTCTCCCTCCTGCCTTCTTCCTCTTCTTTCCATTGTTTGAATGGATATTCATAAGCTTCAGAAAATTAATCACACAGAACTGTTTTTAACATGAATCTGCCCTGAGAAGACTTTCAAACAATTAGCCTTTTTGCAAGTGTTCAAAGATGTAATACATATTGCCGAGATTGTAAAGTCTCCAGATTCCTTGCTTCCTGTCATTGAGCTAGATTAACCTAGTCTTTCAAGATTTTATTTCAATTGCTGTTGAGAACATAGACAGAAGATGGCACTGTTTACTCATTATTAAAAAGGTCAGCAACCACTTTAAAGAAAAATCAATGCTTCCCTGCTAGGAAAACATAGTATTATTAGAAATCAGACTACATATATAATGAACATAATTTTTAAACATTGCGATAAGAAATATACATTTAAAATTAGACAAGGTAAACTAAACCATGGAAAACAGTCTTACTGTGCACTGAATTTTCAGGAATAGTCCATTTCAAATGGAATGCAATTGTAGTCACATGCACTGTAGGGATTGACCAGGGACCTGGGTTTGAGTCCCAACTCTACCATTACAAACCGTAAGACCTTGGACAAGTTGCTTAAGACAACCCTCTCTCTGAGTCTAAATATTCTTACTGTAAAATGGTGGTAATAATGCCTATTCTGTAGGGTTGTTTTGTGGATTGAATGAGCACACAGTAAAAGTATATTAACAATGTTAGACTGTAAGTCTTTGGTTATCTTGTTAATAAGACATCTATCATCCTCAAATAGCAAAATGCTTAACCTAGAAAAGCAGTGTAGAAACTGATTAAATGACTGAAAAGGAAACCCATAACTTAAATGATTTGTGTTGGCTTACAGATGATTCCTATTTAAATAAGAAGCAGGACAAGTGTAAAAAATAATTAATTAGTTACTAATCTTTAACTCTAGAGCACTTGACAATATCAATATTTTCTTTTTCTCACAGAAATGTGTTTATTCCCAATTAAATGATTGAAGATATTTCATTAATAATCAGGGAAAATCTTATTCAAGTTTTCTGAAGCACTAAGAGAATAACCTATTCTATCTAGATAGAAATAAAAGTATTGTTCTTTATGTTTTACTCTATTTGTTATAGTAATTGTAGATATTTCTTCATAACTTACCTTTCCTTTGAGAAATTTAAATGGTAAGGTAACACGTGATAGAATATTTTGCCCCATTGCTTCCTTGAAATTTAAAGACACATTATTATTGGTGTCTATACTAAAGATGAACATTTTAAATTGACATGCATAAAGGCTTACTCTATCTTGTAATATTTAATTGTGCAATAATATTAACTTTAAGCATCAAAAGTTTAAATGGTTGTCTAGACAATTTTTAATATTTAAATATTCATTTTCGTGACTGTCAAGTGAAAGGCTAGTCACAAATATGTATTTCCTCTTCTTGGGCACACAGCCAGCCATTTCCTGGTTTCTAAAGTTAGATGTGGTCATGTGACTGAGTTCCAGCCAATGGAATGTGCGTAGAAGAGATGGTGCCAGTTTCATGTCCGTGCTTCTAGGAAGAAGGTATGCTTCCAACCACAAAGGAGTTATTTTTCCTTTTATTGCTTAGATGCAGATGACAAGGGCCCTAAGGGATAGCAACGCCATGAAAGGGAAAGAATCTGGGTCCCTAAACTCCACCTAAAAGAATTCATCCGTGGGCAAGTAACTATTATGCAAATGGAAAATAGACTTCTCTTTGTTCTAGCAATTAACGTTGCCCAAAGGAACACTCCCATTAAAAAAAAAAAAGGAGCTATCAATCACATTGTAGCATGTAATGTACTACCATTCTTTAAACTTTCTCAGTTGAAATAGCGACACCGAGTAATAAGCGCCTTTTGATGTGAGGGACAGGATGATTTGCTCATTCAGTTCATTGAAATTCTGTAGAGTGGAGGTTCACTTTTCATTAATCTATTTTTTTTAAATTGATTAATATATTTTTGGCTTCATTGGGTCTTCATTGCTGCACGTGGACTTTCTCTAGTTGCGGCGAGTGGGGGTTACTCTTCATTGTGGTGAACAGGCTTCTCATTGCATTGGCTTCTGTTGTTGTGGAGCACGGGCTCTGAGCACACAGGCTTCAGTAGTGTGGCACACGGGCTCAGTAGTTGTGGCTCACAGGCTCTAGAGCACAGGCTCAGTAGTTGTGGTGCACAAGCTTAGTTGCTCTGCAGCATGTGGGATCCTCCCGAGCCAGGGCTCGAACCCATGTCCCCTGCATTGGCAGGTGGATTCTTAACCACTGCACCACCAGGGAAGTCCCTATTTTTTTTTTTTTTAACTAAAAATACCAAACAATGGCTCATCAGTTGTTAGCTTTAGAGTACATCTGCACAGATATCTCCTCCTCATGTTTCTGCTCAATTTGCTCCACTAGACAGTATAATGCGAGCAAAATATTTAAAACTAAAATTGTTAGCCACCTTATACCTTCCAACGGATGGGGATGAGTGGCATAATAGTTATTTCCCATTTTATTACTCTTTTCCCAGAGTCTAAAGTGCAGCAAGGAAGTTAGAAATTCCTAAATTGCAGCTATTTCTTTACTGTAGAAGAAAAGGACCTGGAAGATCGCCCATCATAGAACTACTCAATAATCAGTCTCTGGTGGTACAGAAATCACTGGAGGCCTTGAGGCAAGCAGAGAATGGAAAGTTAAATTTTCCCGATGATAATGTAATGGTTGGATGGATGGTGAGAGAAGAGGTACAGTCTTAAGAAAAGGGGCTGGCAATTTTGAGTAAAGCTTGATGCAGCCCAGTGCTTTTGGTGTAGTTTACAGTGAGGTCAAGTGCTGGCTTGTTCTTTTCCATTCTCTGCTCTTCTCCTGCTCTATGCTGCAGATTCATGTAGTGTCTCTCTTGCTGGTTTCCACTTGGACTTGGCCAGTGAGAAGTGAGGCAGGAGACAGATGGGCCCCAGGCTGAGCAGCTGGAGTTTGTCCCCCGTGGACAGATTCTCCAAGATGAAGATAACAGGAAGATAACAGGAGAGGCTGAGCCCTGCCCAGATAAAAGATAGAGACCACATATTTCTCATTCTCGAGGTCAAGGAGAACTTCCCGACTATGCATGTGCACAGAAGCTCCTTGCAGGTCAAAAAGGGAGTCATGTCAACCTACCCATAGGCCTCTTTGCTAGAACCCATCTTGGCTAAGAGATGTGCATGCACACATGGGAGGATCCTGAGATAAACCAAATATGGACTCAGAACCAGGCAGAGAAAGATGATTGGACAAAGGAAACCTGGAAGAAATGCCCCATATAAGTGATTTAAAATAGCAGTCCCCAACCTTTTTGGCACCGGGGACCGGGTTCACGGAAGACAACTTTTCCATGGATGCGGGGGGGGGGGTGGGGGAGCGGGGGGATGTTTCAGGCAGTACTGCGAGCGACGGGGAGAGGCAGATGAAGCTTCACTCGCTTGCCTGCCGCTCGCCTCCTGCTGTGCGGCCTGGTTCCTAATGGGCCGAGGCCGATACCGGGCCACGGCCCGCGGGTTGGGGACCCCTGATTTAAACTACCACGAGGGTGCGACTCTCTCTCTGAGTCCTCCCATGTGTCTATCCACACGTACTCTTTTCCCTGCTAATAAACACTTGTCACGCTACTTTCCATCTTTGTGGGAATTCATTTCTGCAAAGCCGAAAGGCCAAGGGCCTTGTTACTGGCCACTGGTCTAGTGGCTAGAATTCAGTGCTCTCACTGCCACGGACTGACTTCAATCTCTAGCTGGGAATCGAAATCGTGCTTCAAGCTGCTGCAGGCCAAGGCCACCCGAGATCAGGAAGCACTTGCTGAAGAGTGTGTGATAGGAGAGAGGGAGTGAGGTGCTTCTCCATCCCTCTTCTGCATAGGATTCTGGAAGGCCCTGATGTCACTGACACTAGATCTGACCACTGTCTCTTTAC
>NW_006795053.1:211929-275663 GCF_000442215.2 Lipotes vexillifer
ATTCCTGCTTTTTCCAGTCCCTGACTGTTGCTGTCTCCATTTTTCATTCTCAAACCTCTAAACAGTCTCCTTATTAAAGTCTTTTCAGTTAAACACTTCCGAGGGGTTCTCCTTCCCGCATTCTGTTTAGTAGTGTGTTGGTGGTGGTGGTATGTTATAAGAAAGGTACTGAGCCCATGTTTAGTCTGGTCCTCATGGTAATTTAAAAGTCTTTGAAAGCAAACTTGACATTGAAGTTATACTGGTTCACTGACATAAAACTTTAATGATCTTCTGTACTCAGAAAGTACAAAGAGATCATCTGTATACCTTCAGTGTTGCTTAGAAATATGTAAACATTGTGAATACAGTGCCATAGGCATTTACTCCAAGGGTTCCTCTATTGAAAGTATTCAAACAAATAAACCCCAAACCAATCTGTTTTTATCCAAGCCTCACTCTCCAGCAGCTGCTGAGCTTTGGGGTTGGGGGAAGATCTATGACTTCCAGATTTTAGTGGTATGTGTGCACAAGAGGAATATGTGAATTCTTTAGCAGAAAGAAGAGAAGAAAATAATCACAGGACTGAAAACAAAATAAGTTCAACAATTCATTAAGAAGAGGATTCTTACGGCTCTAAATGAATATATGTACTTAAGCTGCCTGGGAATGTTTAGAAATCGGGAGAATACCGTATGTCTCACAGAGTGGGTTTATTAATAGAGCCAATTTAAAAGATGAATTTCAAGCAACAGTAACCCCAGCTAACAACTGGTTAACACAGGTCTAAAATATAAGCTACACAGATTTATGGGTTTGATTTTTTTTCTTGAAGAATGTGTATGTTCCTTTGACTTATGTTTATAACTTTTTATTTTAGACTGGTTTTAGATTTACAGAAAAGTTTTGAAGATAGTACAGAATTCCCATATACCTCATCCCCAGTTTCCCCTTTTGTTAATGTCTTAGGTTATATTTCAACTAATGAACTGGTATTGATACACTATTATTAACTAAAGTACATGCTTTATTCTGATTACCTTAGTTTTTACTAAATGTCTTTTTCTGTTCCAGGATTCTATCCAGGACACCACATCACATTTAGCTGTCAGGTCTCTTTAGGCTCCTCTTGGCTATAAAAGTTCCTCAGACTTTCCTTGTTTCTGACAGCCTTGACAGTTTTAAGGAGTTTTTTGGGAGGGGGAACACAGGGATTGAAGTACCTTTTTCATTACATCCTATTAAGGGTGTATACTATCATCATAACTTGTTACTAATGATGTTAATGCCCTATTTTTTGATGCATATATTCTAGGGTACTAGACTGAAAACCCTCTGAGGATGGAGGCTGTCTTGTTCTTTATTATGTATAAACTACATGCTGTAACTGCTAAAAATGACTAGTTTATGAATTTCCCAACCTTTTAACATGTGAGACATAAAGACAATGCAGAACCAGGCAGCATTATTTTCCTCCCCCATAGGTTTGACAAAATTATGTAAAGCTGGCTACAAAATGTCATAATAAAAGTTGATGCATGCTGCATGAAACTGGGAAATCATATTTTTAGTGATGTCAAATGTCTTCTCATCTTATTGTTATACTATATTGCTCTTTGAAATTCTTTGTTTAAAATTCTTTTAAAAAGTCAGAAAAACGGGCTTCCCTGGTGGCGCAGTGGTTGAGAATCTGCCTGCCAATGCAGACGACACAGGTTTGAGCCCTGGTCTGGGAAGATCCCACATGCCATGGAGCAACTGGGCCCGTGAGCCACAATTACTGAGCCTGCGCGTCTGGAGCCTGTGCTCCGCAACAACAGAGGCCGCGATAGTGAGAGGCCTGCGCACCGCAATGAAGAGTGACCCCCACTTGCCGCAACTAGAGAAAGCCCATGCACAGAAATGAAGACCCAGCACAGCCATAAATAAATAAATAAATAAATACATTGTGTTAAAAAAAAAAAAAAAAAAAAAAAAAAAAGTCAGAAAAACATGTGACCCTAGATGTTTGACAACCCTGTTCCTCAGCCCCACCACTCTTAATACCGAGAATCCAGAATCTTTTTTTCATCAATTCCTTTGGGGAGAGTCTACATTAACCTTCACAGATTTGGGGGTGGGGATGAGCACTTGTTCTGGGATTGCCTAGAAGTTCATCAATGAAGAAGAATGCTGTGTCTTTTGCGTGTCTTTTGCTTACTGCAATGGCTGCAGGTGTGGGAAATGTCCTAAGTAGCATTATCTGTGTTCCAAGGCTTAGAAACTTGTCATAGAAACCTCTGGGAGTCCAGTAAGGGCCTTCTCCCTTTCAGGTACAGACACATTTCTTGTACCTAGACTATCTTTTTCTGTCTTAGGTTCTTTTGCTTTTCCTGAAGCTCAGTTTGCACCTGCAGAATATTCCTATAGTATGCAGAGAGAAAAGGAGGCAGCCTAAGGAAAATGAGGAAGTGTTGATTCTTTTCTTGAAATGTTTTTCTTTTTTTACTCTAGTTTAGACAGCTTCACTGAGTTCATAACTTGGTGGTAAGCAGGTTCACATTTTTACTTTCCATGATGACTCCTTTCCCAATCAATCTTCAGGAACTCTCTCCTTGTATAATTTTTCAGATCATATCAGGATCTTCTAAGTAACACGGAAGGATAAGTTTCCAGCTTACAAAATAATGCCAATGTACATATTACATTTGCTTTTTCTAAAAATACAAATAGCATAGGTTTTCTCCCAGCATATGCAAACTAACAATTAAACAAGACACTCACATTTGTAATTGTTTTAGGAATATCTTTATATTTTCATGTTTCAAGTATAAAAGATATGATATAATTTTGCTTCTTTTGCATTTATTATATTCATTCTACTTTCATTAAAGTTGTTTATTAATAACTCTCAGACTCTATTATTTTCTTCTTGAAAAGAATATCCATTTCAGAATCCTGTGATTATGTATCTTAATTCTATTTGGTCAAGTAAAATGATGTAAAATTATCTCTTGTATGTTAAAGAGAATTGCTGATTCTTATTCAATAGGTTGACATCAGGTGGGGAGATGGAAAGACATTGTACTACTTGATTGACATAAGCAAATCTTATATACTATAACTTGAACATATAGTCCTCTTGCCCTTCGTCAATTTGCCAGACATCATTTGGGGCCATATCAACTTTATTTTCTATGAACAGTTATATTTATTAATGCAACTATTATTTATTTAGTATTCACTATGAGGTAAGCATTGTGTTAGACATTGGGTATCTAAGACTAATACAAAACAGATGAGGTTTCTGCATTCAAGAAGTTTATAGTCTAGTAAGAGAAAAGGTATTTTATTTAATTAATTATTTTTTAAGGTTTTTAAAAGTGAATTTATTTTTTCCTCTTACATACAGTCCATGCAAGCTGTGATTTCTGTAAGATTCTATTAATTAAAATTTATTTAATATATAAGATGGAAAAACAACAAGGACCTATTGTATAGCAAGGGAACTATATTCAATATCTTTCTTTTTTAACTTTTTATTTTATATTGTAGTATAGACGATTAAAAATGTTGTGATAGTTTCAGGTGCTCAGCAAAGCAACTCAGCCATACATATACATGGATCCATTCTTCCTCAGACTCTCCTCCCATCCAGGCTGCCACATAACATTGAGCAGAGTTCCCTGTGCTGTACAGTAGGTCCTTGTTGGTTATCCTTTTTAAATATAGCAGTGTGTACATGTCAGTCCCAAACTCCCTAACTATCCCTTCCCTTCCCTCCACCCTTCTTTCCCGGTAACCATAAGTTCGTTCTCTAAGTCTGTGAGTCCGTTTCTGTTTTGTAAATACGTTCATTTGTATCATTTCTTTTTAGATTCCTCATATAAGCAATATCATAGGATGTTTCTCTTTCTCTGCCTGACTTACTTCACTCAGTATGACAGTCTTTAAGTCCATCCATGTTGCTGCAGATGGCATTATTTTTTATGGCTAATAGTCAATTGTATATATGTACCACATCTTCTGTATCCATTCCTCCGTTGATGGACATTTAGGTTGCTTCCATGTCTTGGCTATTGTAGACAGTGCTGCAGTGAACACTGGGGTGCATGCATCCTTTCAGATCATGTTTTTCTCAGGGTATATGCCCAGGAGTGGGATTGCAGGATCATATGGTAGCTCTGTTTTTAGATTTTTTAAGGAACCTCCATACTGTTCTCCATAGTGGCTGTACCAATTTACATTCCCATCAACAGTGTAGGAGGGTTCCCTTCTCACAACACCCTCTCCAGCATTTATTGTTTGTGGATTTTTTGATGATAGCCATTTTGACTGGTGTGAGGTGATATCTAATTGTAGTTTTGATTTGCCTTTCTCTCATCATTAACGATGTTGAACATCTTTTCATGTGCCTCTTGGTCATCCATATGTCTTCCTTGGAAAAATGTATATTAAGTCTTCTGCCCATTTTTTGATTGGGTTGTTTGTTTTGGTGATATTAAGCTGCATAAGCTGTTTGTAGATTTTGGAGACTAATCCCTTGTCAGTCACCTCATTTGCAAATATTTTTTTCCTAATCTGTGGGTTGTCTTTTTGTTTTGTTTATGGTTTCCTTTGCTGTGCAAAAGCTTTTGAGTTTAATTAGGTCCAATTTGTTTATTTTTGTCTTTATTTCCATTATTCTGGGAAACAGATAGAAAAAGCTATTGCTGTGATTTATGTCAGAGAGGGTTCTGCCTATGTTTTCCTCTAAGAGTTTTATAGTGTCTGGTCTCACATTTAGGTCTTTAATCCATTTTGAGCTTATTTTTGTGTATGGTGTAAAAGAATTATCTAATTTCACTTTTTTACATGCAGCTGTCCAGTTTCCCCAGCACTATTTGTTGAAGAGACTGTCTTTCCACCATCATATAGTCTTGGAGAGAAGGTATTTTAAAGTGGTTACAAACCAAAGATAAATATACAACTCTGGAAAATGATATAAAGCTGAGGTATACTATATACTTTTAAAATTAGTTTTATTTGAGATATAGTAAATGTGAAATTTACACTTTGGGAGTGTAAAATTTAGTGCTTTTTTCGTGTTTGTTTTTTTAGTATATTCAGAAGATTGTGCAACTGTCACCATTATCTAATTCCAGAACATTTTTATCACACCTTAAAGGAACTCTGTCAATAACCATTACCAGTCATTTGCTATCCCCTTTCCCTTCTCCTGTAATCTGCTTTGTTTTAATGAGTTTGTTTATGCTAGACATATCATGTAAATGGAGTCACATAATATGGAGCCATTGTGTCTGACTTCTTTCATTTAGCATGTTTTCAAGGTTTGTCCATGTTGTAGCATGAATATACCAGTACTTTATTTTTTTATGAATCTAAATAATATTTCATTAATCTAAATAATATTCCATTGTATGGACATACCACTTTTTGTTTACTCCTTTCACTAGGTGATGGACATTTGCATTATTTCTATTTTTTGGCTCTTATAAATAATGCTGCTGTGAACATTTGTGTACAAATTTTTGTTTGAACATATGTTTTTTTAAAATATTTATTTATTTATTTATTCATTTATTTTTGGCTGTGTTGGGTCTTCGTTTCTGTGTGAGGGCTTTCTCTAGTTGCGGCGAGTGGGGGCCACTCTTCATCGCAGTGTGTGGGCCTCACACTGTCGCTGCCTCTCTTGTTGTGGAGCACAGGCTCCAGACGCGCAGCCTCAGCAGGTGTGGCTCATGGGCCTAGCTGCTCGTTAGCATGTGGGATCCTCCCAGACCAGGGCTCAAACCCACGTCCCCTGCGTTGGCAGGCAGATTCTCAACCACTGCGCCACCAGGGAAGCCCTGAACATATGTTTTTGATTTTGGGGAGTGTATAACTAGGAGTAGGATTGTTGGATCACATGGTACCCCTATACGTAATTTTTTGAGGGACTACCAAACCTTTTCCCAAATTACTGTACCATTTTACATTTCCATTAGCAATGTACAATGGTTCCAATTTCTTTATATTCTTTCAAACAGTTACTATTGGAGACCTATTTTTATTATAGCTCATCCTAGTAGGTATGAAGTGTTAACTCATTGCTTTGATTTGCATTTTCTTAATGATTAATGATGTTAATATCTTATCATGTACTTATTGGTCATTTGTATACTTTTTTAGAGAAACATCTATTCAGATGATTTGCCTGTTTTTAATTGTGTTATTTATCATTAAATAGTGTTTTTATATGTTATTTTTTTGAGTTATTTTCTTAGTTGTTGCTCTGGGACATGCAGTTAACATCTTATAACAATCTAGTTATAAAGTTATTCAGTCCTATACATCACACTTAAGAGTTTAGTCTCTATTCTAAGGGTACAGGGAGATCACCAGAGGGTTTTAGGTAGAAGGGAGGTCAGTATGGACTTAGGGAAATCAGTTAGTGAGAAGAAAGAGAGATGATAGCTGTTAGGCTGAATATGGAAGGGAGTGGAAATTAAAAAAAAACTGGATAGATTAGAGAGATATTTAGGAAATAAAATGAACTGGGCCATTGGTGGATTGAAGGGAAAGTTTGAGGAAGAAATTCACAAAAGTACTTGGCTTTCTTGTCCTTTCTTCACCTCATGGTCCATTCTCTTGTTTAAAGTGTCTGATAACTACTACCAGCATTTCATCTTGGATGAATGCACAACGTGTGAAGTAAAATTGCCATGAAGTATAGTCACTATCAGTACAAGTACAGTGGTCTCTCTCACTACCACTTGACAAAATGTAAGAAACTCCGTAGAGGCAGAAAAATTGACAGAATCTCTGGTTACCAAGAGAATAGAGACAGGAGAAGAGACATGGGAGAATGGTTAGTGCTGAAACAAAGACAAAATAAAACACTTGTCTTTCTCTTCCTCTTAGGATGTTGTGGAAATCAAAACACAAAAAGAATCTATTCTTAAAAAAAAGCTATCTTTTTTCTTGCAATCACTTTTTGACATCTCAGGTTTGATTTGTCTAATAGTTCAAAATATTTTCACTAATATTCTCACCTATCCTGACATATCCACAAGTTATCTGTTTATTTGCATCTCTAATCCTGTTCTTGAGCTTTACAATAGCACAGCTATTGCTGCAGTTCTACTTCCAATAACCTCTCATGGGTAACATTAATAGTCCATTCCCAAATAGCGTACTTATTGCTTTAAAATTTTTCAATGATTCAGTCCATTAGTAGCAAGTTGGAAATTATGGCAATATCAGAAATCATGAACTTCCAAGTGAATTGTTTAATTAGGGTAGAAATTATCTTATACAGGCAGAGGACCACAAATACCATAGAGTAATACATGTTATTTAAATATTGAAATGGTACCAGGATGTATTAATCATAGAAAAATGTTTGTCATATAAATATCAACATAGCATTATTTCACAAATATAAAAAAGGACATAAATCTTTGATGTAGAAATTCCACATCTAGTATTATATTATAAAGATCAACAGTTACTTTCACTAAAAGAGTATTTGGAATTATGTGATTTCAGCATTTTCTGACAAAGTCATGAATTATAAACATACTATTTCAATAGGAAATAGTTAAAATTATGATAAAAAATCATGAAAAAGGATGAGATCATTCTGTGTGTACTTATATGGAAACTTCTTCATGAAATATTTTTAAGAGGAAAAGCAAGGTGTAAAACAGTCTGTAAAATGTATTATTATGTGGAAATAAGAGCATGTACATGATTATACATCCAAAGACTATCTCTGAAGAGAGCCATAGGCAACTGGTAATAATAGTTAACCTAGGAATTGGAACTGATAGGCTGAGAAGTTTGCAAAGGGGAGGTATTGTGTGTGTTTTTTAGGCCCATACTTTCTTGTATTTTTTAATGCTGTACTGTGCATATCTTTACAGCATGCTCTATCTAACTAGCTAGCTATGTTTTGTACACACATATATATCAAAATAAATACACAGTGTATTTGTCAGAGTTCTCCAGGGAAACAACCAAATATCTATCTATATATAGAGAGAGATATATACATCTCTATTTTTAATCTTTATCTCTCTCTGTATATATTCCTGCCTGGTTAGAAAATCAGGGAGAGTTTCTATGTTGCAATCTTGAAGACAATTCCATTTTCTTCAGGAAACCTCAGTGTTTGCTCTTAAGGCTTTCAACTGATTGGATGAAGCTCACTATGGAGAATGATATGCTTTACTTAGTCTGCAGATTTAAATGTAAATTGCAGTAAATATTACCTTCAAAGCAGTGTCTAGACTGGTATTTGATTAACAACTGGGTACCATAGCCTGGCCAAGTTGACACAAAATTAACTATCACACATACACTGAGAATTTGGGGTTTAGACATGAAGAGCATTTCTACAAATGGGACAAAGCAGAAACAAGTCAATGAAAGATCTTCATGATCTACAGATAATTTTCCCCTAAAAATACCATCTATTCAAGTAGGATATAAAGAAATAGAGAGAATATCAGCAAATAAACAGACCTTCTGTTAAACACATGCCTTTAGATAGAAATTCTCTAGTTAAGATAACATACAGTTGACCCTCTGTATCCACAAGCTTTGTGTCTGCAGATTCAATCAACCATGGATCAAAATTATCTAGAAAAACATTCCAGAAAGTTCTGAAAAGCAAAACTTAATTTTGTCATACACTGGCTGGCAACTATTTACATAGCATTTACATTGTATTAGATATTGTATGTAATCTAGAGATAATTTAAAGTATACTGGAGAATGTACATAAATTACATGTAAATAGACACCATTTTATATAAGGAAACTGAGCTCTGTGGGTTTTGGTATCTGTGGAAGTTCTGGGAACAAATCCCCTGCAGATACCAAGGGACAATTATAACCTTTCCTTCTCTGGTATCATTGTATATAGAAATGGGTGATGTCCCAGTAAGGATAGTAGGAGGAAATGGAGATCGATAATTGAAGGAAAAAAAAAAAAAATCCTAAAACGTTTATAGAAATGTATCAGATCAACGTGTTGTGCTGTACACTTTAAACTTACACAATGTTATTTGTCAAATATAGCTCAATAAAGCTGAGATAAAATAAAATAAAATGAAACAAAAACAAAATAAAACAAAAAACTACAGGGTTTGAAGCATCCTGTTAGAGAGACTCCCCTACCCTCATAGTAGTTAGCAGAGGTTTTATGTGTCATAGGCATTTGTGTTGGTCATGAGATAAAAGGGACAAGAACACAAGAATGTGATGTAGGAGGCAAGGTAAGTGATCCAGTTTCACTTTTCAGAAGTATTTAGCCTAAGAATAAGCAAGTCTGCAGTTTGGAGGTTTGCAAGGAAAATGGACAGTTTAAACAATTCCAAAAGAGTATATTCCACAGCTTGGAAATTTAGGAAACAAAGAAAGAAACTTTGGACTAGGGGCTTGCAATTCTTGGAGTCGGATTTTCTAAAAGACTAACTTTCAGTGAAAGACCTAATAATATTCCAGATACTTGAATGTTATTACCTTTGTGGAAGAGAACTATGCAGTCTGTGTAGCTATAAAGATAAACTGGAGATCAAGGTGTTGCTGATGGACCAAGACTCAGGTTCAATTTTAGGTAGATTTTTAGAACACTGTGCTCTCCATAGCAGCAATGGGAAGCCATGGGAGGTGATGAATATTTTAGCACTATGCATAGTTTAGCATAAAAAAGATAGCCAGGGAAGTAAATATAGTCATCATGGCTAAATTTGATGTGGCTAGGCTGGATAACTTTAAGGATTTATGATTCTAAAATTTATAGTCCCTGAAACTAAAATATATTTTGTCTTAAATAAACCAGCATAGCTACGCTCATGAATATCTGAAGGCAGAAATTAACATACACTTCAGCATCTCTCACTATTTCAAATTTTTGATATCACTTTAAAGTAGTGTGCAAAAAATGTGCATAAAGTGCAAAGTTTCAGACAAGAGTTTTATTTTTAGTATTCTTGTTCTATGGCCTGATTCTTAAGTCAAATTCTAGTCACTTAAGATTTTACAAAAAGTTGTTTCCCTCCTTTTAGGACACTGTAGGCAAGCACAAAGACTGAATTACGTGATAAAATTTTGGAAGATGGAAACTAAACACATTACTTTTATAAAGAGGGTGAAATAAGGAGTTTCATATGGTTTCCAGGTGTTTGGATTTCATTGGCCTTTACAATGATTTTTGTACTTCAGAGTCAGAGGACCAGCAAAGTGTAGTCAATGGGGTTTTTTGACTAAGTCTATATTAAAGAAAAAACAAGAGAAAATAAACTCTAATAGTTCTACCATTTCCTAGAAGAAAGAACTTTTAATACATAAAATATAATTCAGTCTCTAAGTTTTATTCAAAATATTGTACTAACTGTGCTTTTACTAATTGACCAGTCAGAACAGACAGTAGCTACTAAGATCAGCACTTAATAAACAATCTTGGAAGAAAGCAGAGCCCTTTATGTTTCATATTTTAGAGTAACAAAAGCTTACTTATTTTTTTCCATTTGCCAGGCTGCATGAAATTTTGGTGGACAACTATACATGCTCACAGACCAGTATTTGCAATATTGACTTGGGATAATTTTTGCGTGGCCAGAACACCTAGAGTTGCTCCATAACAAGGCAGTGAGGAATTTAGAATGCTTTTGAAAAGTACAGTATTTCAGTTTATGAATTCACTTTCTCAGGATTTTAAGGGAAATGTTGGTCCCTTATGAATAAATTATAAAAATAGGCATATAACACTCAGTATAGAGGAAAAATGGTCAACAGAAGACATGATTCCAGTTCTTGAGAATGTTTCAACCTAATTAGAGAAAGACAATATAGGTGTATGAAATGATGGGAAAGTAACTTTAAGCCAGTTTATCAGTAAGCATCTTATAGGGGCTTTAGCCCAAATATATAAATGCTAAGGTAATCTAAAACAAAGAGCTTATTACATGGAAGTAATGTTAATCTGAGAAGACTTCAAAAGGTTTTCCAGTGCAAAGTATCTTACTTTTTTAATCTATAAGAATATTAATTTGCCTATGTGCTACAAACAAATATTAGAGATCTATAATTAAACATTAGATGTTCGGTTTAAAGTTTCAGAACAGGCTAATCAGGGAGAAGTGTATTCATGGTACATCTCTGTTTTATGTTCATAGCTGCATCTAAGTCTTCTTGACATACTTACTGGATGCTTTGTAACTTTAGGTGCAGTAGCTGCTCTCAAAATATTCTATAGTAAATAAATTGATACATTAAATATTCAGTAAAGTCACAGTCATGAACTTGCTCGGCATATAGAAAAATGAAAATGATTTTCTCTTGGCTCCTGCTTTGATTTTACATTTTAAAATTAGATTTCACTCAGTGCCTTCCAAATTGGTAGCTTGCATCATCTGCTGCCTTCATCAACTACATTCTGTTTTTACTCACCTTCTTTTTTTAAATGGCATACGCCCAAAAAGAAAATTACTTGAATTGAAAGGGGAGACATATTTGGCATTTTTTTTTCTGAAGCAGTATATCAGAAACCAGATAAGTATACATGATTTATCTTACCCTTGTTGGAATCTAAAAAGCACATGGACTTTCTCATGAGATAGCCAAAAGCGCCTTTTTTTTTGATAATACAAATTATTTCAAACAAATCAAGTAGCCATTTATAAAGTTTTATGTTTTGGGGTATTGCATATATTCTCCAGTGAGTAAATTTCAAAAAGCACCATTTCAATATAAACTAGAAATACACACACATGTGTTTGTGTATAAGTGTACTGGAAGTCTTTCTCACTCCATGATAATGACAGTATCAGAAAAAAAACAAATTGGGAACCTTTTAAGAAAATCCAAACCACTCTGTAAGAAATTTATGGGTCACTAGCCAGGAAAACCAAATTTGTTTTACTGAGGTGTTTATCACAAGGAGACATCTAATATGTCATGGGAAATTCAACTCAGGAAATTGGAAATCTCTAAGAATTGAACAAATTGTGAATGAAAGGACAGCTGAAGTTTGCATAGAAGCAGTTTTGAATTGAGGCTACTCAAGCATCCAGCGTGGATGGAGACTGAAAACTAAGACCACCTGTCAACTTAGCAACAATTTTCTGCAGGAAATTCTTATCTTGGAACATCAGACTGATAACCAGTAAATAACGCCACAATTTTAGGAATTTTTGTTAATCAAATTATTCAAGCACACAGTTTGCTCATCTGGGAAAAGAGCCATCCTTTTAGGATAATAGTTTGTCATCAAAACATACTCAGGACATTTGACTCACTATGTTCACCAAACCTTAAATTACTATCTTGCAAACTTTCCCAAATCCAACCAGTTGCCTACCTTGAAAATCTTGCCTTGAATTATTCAAAGCCATGTCCCCAAATCTTGTAAATTTCTTATCTTAAATTTCCCCTCTACAGACACTACTGGCACATTTCAAGGTGGAAATCTCTCTCTCTCTCGTAAATTTAATGAATTTAGCTTTGCTCAATCATCATATTTTTGTCATGGTCTTTTAAAGAAAATTAAATGAAATTAAATTAAATCATAATTGAATATTAGAATAGGTAAATCAAAAGTCAAATAGTTTTCAGGTATTGGTGTGATAAGACATTATAAAAGCCACAAACTTGAACAGTAATAAAATTACTGCTTTATTAAAAACAAGGATTTGAAGAATTTAGGTTATGTTTTTCTGACTTCAGAAGTCTTATGTCAAATAATGTTTATATTCTCATGCTAATCATGCTATTCTCTGTCAAGTGTTTGGGGGACACTGTAGTAGATCAAAATTCTTCCTTCCTTTCCTTCTTTCTTCTTGACTTCCAATATTTTATGATAGTGTTTTGTTCCTTTTGAGTCCTTGTTATTTTCATTATTTATGGCCCTCCCAGAGTAGTCTTTACCCCAATGAAATACTATTTATTGAAGGTCTGCTTGTCCTTTATACATTTCTATCTATTAGCAAATACTCTGGGCATTTTCTAATTAAATCACCTCATTGTCTTTTGGTGATGGAAAGTCTGCATTTATGAATGACAAGTGTAGAAGACCTATAATTTCCCAATACTATTGGTGAACAAAAAAACTTGGAAAGATTGATAAACATTAAGGGGATTGTACATATAAAATGTATAGTCAGAGCATTTTTGCAGTTTTTATAGAATAAACACCATAATGACTGCTTGTCAGTATTTCTGAAATATCATAATCATTGGAAGGAATTTAATGCACTATTGATTATTTTTATTGAAGATAAAAACAAAATAGTATGTTAAGGCTACATTAATGTCTCATTAACATAAAGAGATTTTTTTGTTGTTGTTAGCTTGGAAATGTACAATATAGTGCTTCCATCGTTGATATTAGCCCTCCAGGAGCAGGAACAACTGCTTCTCAGACTTGGAGATGTAAACTGAGAGTTAGGAAAAGGGAAATGTTGAAAGCACACCGTTATTTGAGGAACATGTAATAAAGAGTAGAAAATGCAATTGAGGGCAGAGGCACACTCCTGAAGATGACTGGGTGGATTGGAGCCTGTCCCCAGGGCCATCTTGGGAAGCATGTGCTGAAGACAGAGAGCACAGCTACATGAGGGAAGGAGCCTGGGTCATTGTGTCACCCCTGGAGGAGAGTCACCCTCTTCCAGGAACACTTGAATCGAACAGCGACAAGCTGACTCCACATAAAACTATGAAATTGTAAGACCCAGCCATTTCCAATTGATTTCTCCTGAGTTCTTAGAATTGAAATCTAGGTCTCTTAGTTAATACTTTTGGAGATTCAGTTCTCTACCCTGCCAGACTGCTTTGACCAAACACAAAGGCAAGAGAAAGCCTTCAGAGAAGGGAGATCTCTGGGACCTTTGTAGGCAGGACCTGAGGAAACTTGAAATCAAGATAATGAGACTCACCCAGGGATGTGGGCCCTGAGAGACTTATGTGCAGAGACAAGGGTATCACATGGGAGTGCTTTGACCTTCTAGGTTTGCTGTAGGACAAGGTGGGGCCTGGAGTAGCAGAGCTCCAGGCTGTAGTCAGCCCTTTCCACCTCCCCTGATCTACTGTGTAAGTAATGTAATTTTCTTTTCATGCAGTGAGCTGAGCAAAGTTAGGGAACACTGTTTTCTAATACCTGACTGGCTTCCCCATCCCTCAGTCCAGCTGTTCGACTGCCCTCTTTGCTTGGCACAGTACACATTAGAGATGGATATTCCACAGGCTTTCCTGTGATCACTTGTGGCCCACAGGATGCTGGCAGTTAAAGACAGAGCCTTCCCCTGAGATGTATTTTCAACAAGTCCTGGAGCAGCTTTGCGTTCATCATCACTGCTCTGATGATGACATATTAATACTTGAGACTCAATTTCGAAGTCTCCTTGGGTGTCCCTGGGAGATACTGATATGAACAGCTGTGATGGTTTTTATAGTAAAGAGCCAACACATATTAAGAAGGGAAAATGAGCTAGCCAAAAGTTGCTCCATCTGGGTTGAAGGCTATGGAAAAGGCAGTGAGAAGAATGGGATAACAGCACAAGCCAATGAAGCCCTCAAGTCACCTGTGGTGGAAACCAGTCCTTCATGTGACAAACCCTGTATTTGGTGACACTGAATACAAATCTGAACAGGGTTTCACTTGAAGATATAGTAGACTTTCTTAAAAAAGGAGAAAAAAACGAGCCCTTAAGTTTTCCCAAGTGACTGATGCCAAACGCATCTTAAAACACCGCACAACTGGTAACTGTTACACCTGCAGTCCAGGGAGTTCTAGAGGTGTCAGGGATCCTCTGGGTCATCAGGTCTCCTAGGAAGGAGGTGGGTCACACTGTGAAGGCTCAGGGATTCCAAGTCCCCTACAGCTTTAACAGAGCAGGTCAGAACAAACAAATTTGAAGAATCATCAGCACACTTCATCTTATTCCACTGAAAGTGTGTGTGTGTTATCGTATTCATTAACATAAATTTGTTTAATGAATATCTATTGAATTTCTTCTATGTCTTCAAAATTATTCTAGATGCTTGTGATGCAGTGATGGAAAAATAACCAGATAAGGTCTGTGAACCCACAGAGCTTACATTCTTACATATCAAGGTCATATAATAATGAACAAATAAACAAACAAATGGTAATATGTGCTCTGTGAACAATCGCAACAGGGTGATGGGATAACAGGGATTATAGGACAACACCAAAGCTGTAACTAGTCATGTGGTCATAGTTGGTATTTATAACTACTTTTTTTCCAGTATACATTCACTCTTTTTGCCCTTAGCAAGTTTTTCAGTTGGTCATGGTTCTTTACCTGGCGGGGGTAAACCAAACTTTTATTCCTGAAGGATCTGTGCCATTAGTAGTCCTGCCTGGATTGGCTGTTGTAGTTTTCCACTAACTTTAATCACAGGACATGGTAATACTTAAAGTCACCCTAAGAGATCTACGTATTCCAGACATACTCTTCCTTTTAACAGGGATGGAGGAAAAAAATAACTGCCAGATCAACAACTGCGTGCCAGATACTAGGGTATGTGTTAATTTTCTCAAGCAATGAAACCAATTAAACAGTTGCAATTGGAGTTACCACTTGGTTAAATTTATGAAAATCCACTGTCAGACCCCAAGATCTGTCTTCTGTACAGACAAAATAAGCTAGCTGAATGGGGAAGTGGTGAGAATCACCACCCGTGCATCTTTTAAGTCCTTCATGGTGGCACTAGTCTCTGCAATCCATCCAGGGATACAATATTGCTTTGGTTTACTATTTTTCTGGGTAGTAACAGTTCTGGTGGTTTCCTCTTGGCCTTTTCTACCATCGTAGCCCACACTCTACATCTCAGGGAACCAATGTGGAAATTCTACCAGCAGACAAACAGCCTTCAGATTTGAATTGCTGCACTGGATTTTCCCTAGATCTCCAGTTTCTGGCCTGCTCTACAGATTTTGGACTTGTCAGCCTCCATAAACATGTGAGTCAATTCCTTAAAATCTCTATTTCTCTACACACACACACACACACACACACACACACACACACACATACCCCTTATTGGTTCTGCTTATCTGGGAAACCCTGACTAATACAGACTTTATATTAGTCAGTGTTCTCTAGTATCTAAATACTAAATGTTATGAGCTGAATTTTGGTCCCTCAAAATTCATATGTTGAAGTCCCAACACCTACTACCTGAGAATATAACCATATCTGGAGATAAGGTCTTTAAAAAGATGATTCAAATGAGGCTGCTAGGGTGGGACCTTTATCCAATATGACTGGTGTCCTTATAAGAAGGAGAAATTTGGACACACAAGGAGACACTAGGGGTACCCATGCCCTGAGGAACATCCATGTGAGGACACAGAGTGAAGGCAGCCTTCTTGAAGCCAAGGAGAGAGTCCTCAGGAGAATCAAAAATCTGACAGTACCTTGATCTAGCCTCCAGAACTGTGAGAAAAGAAATTTCTGTTAAATCTTCCAGTGGTATTTTGTTATGGCAACTCTAGCAAATGAATTCACAAGGCATTGTTGGAATTTTTCCTATCATTGCCAGTGTTAATCTTATAATTTTACTTCAAATAACTGCAGAAAATGTTTCCCAAATTAACTAGAAACTCCACTATTTGTTTTTGCTTAGGGTTCAGAATTTCCAAGGTTTATAACTGACTCAGAAGCATTTTGTATTTTTGCTCCATTTATATAGGGTATGGTTTTCTGTACATTGTCACAAGAACAGCAAGGTGGAATTTGTAGCCTATTTCCTAAATAGTTGTTCCACTAACCAGGATAAACTGCAGCCCTTATCCTGGTGCCTGTGCACAGAATATTCTTTCTCCTAGTGAGGCAGAGAACAGCATATCTCTTGACAATTTATTTCTAAGATGATTTTATCTTACTTTGAAACATCATTGTGCAAATGTGGAGTGTAACTGTAAACCATGAGTGTTGTTGGAGTATACTAAATTTCCAAACTATGTTCTTTTATTCATCCAAAAAGGAAATATTCAGACTTTTGCAGAAAAGAATGGGGCTGAAACTATTTATATTTATTTGTTGGTCATGTGTATATGTATGTGTGTGTTTGGGGGGCTGTGTGAAACAAAAACTGTAGAGTAGAATATAAATTTTACATGAATCCACATTTTATATGATTATTGTGCAAGTTTTAATACTGACAATTGTATCAGATTCTTATGAGTCAAATACTACTAAAAATAATAATAGTAAAAGGAATAATAATATAATAATAGCAACAGCTTTGGGTTGTTTATTGTTTGATAGTGTTCAGCTTTGGGTTGTTTACTGTTTGATAGACAGTGTTCTATGTGCTTTACATTTGTTAGCTCATACCATTTTCACAACAACTTATGAGGCACAAATTATTGTTTTCTCTACTTTACAGGTGAGGAAGTTGAAGCACAGTGATTGAACATCATAGTCCCAAAGTCAAAGTCAAGAATAGAAGATATATTAAAGCTTGGATTGAACCAGGACTGTCTGTTACTAGATTCAATTCCCTTGATAATGTAACACACTGCCTTACCATGGAAACTTCAAGGATTTCCAAATATAATGAAAACAACTTCATATTTCTTTGCTACTGATTTACCTTTTCTCTGTTGAAAAATTGTGAATGCTCTATTTGCAAGTATATAGGTCTAGATTTATCCCTACATATGTGTATGTAGATGTTTCTACATGTATATTCATGTCACGTGTGTTTCAACTCAGAAAAGAAAACTCAGTCCTCTTGTGGGTTGTTACATTTTTCTAAGTAGTAATATTTAATTGGATTTTTTTTTAAAAGTGTCATATTTTTTCCTTTACATTTTGCTAATAATAGATGCTATACTCATTATTTTTATATTCAAGAAAGGTTTATAAAAAGAAGTAGAAATAATAATGTGTTTAAATACTGCTTACAGTGTGTTAAGCATTCTTATTAGTGATTTATGTTTATTAGCTTATTTAGTCCTGATGATGTCTATGAAGTAGGTACTATTATTAGCATCATTTTATAAATAGGAAACTGAGGAACAGATAGATTATATAAGTTGTTCAAAGTCACACAGCTGGATTTCAAATCTTGAACAACTGGCTCTAGAGTCTGTGCTCTTAAACTTTTCTAAGTTTTACTTCTCAATTTAGAAAAAAATCAGAAAAAAACTAAATAAAAACTGCATAGAATTGTAAGTTCATTTTTCTAGCAATTACTGTGAGAAATATTCATTATTAATAATAATATACCTATAATACATATGTTTAATCCTAACCTATTAAAATTAACTACATACTATGATTTCAAAGCATATTTAGCATTATTTATGGTTGTGTCAGATTTAAGATGGCTGCAAATCCTTGCAACCACTCCTAACCTAAACAGAAATGAAATCTATTTCGTTATTCTCCTGAATCTTAGCTGGCCCTGATTCTATTTAATCAGTAGAATTTAGCAGAACTGACATTGTGTCAGTTGCAGGTTTGAACTTTTCAGAGGACTGGCAGCTTCAGATTCTCCCTTTTTGACCCCATCAGCCATGCTATGAGGAAACCCAAGTAGTCAGAGAATAGAGTCCCTGGCTAATACCCCCTCCCTGAAGCTGAACTCCAGCACTGAGGGTGAGCCATCCTGGAAGTAGATTTTCTCCCCAGTAGAACTTCCTTAGCTTGATTTTCCCTACTTGCAACATCCCTACCATGCCCTATGCAAATTGCAAAATTGTGAACAAATAAATTATTGCTATTGTTTTAAGTCACTAAGTTTTGGGAGGGTTTGTTATGCAATAATAGATAACCAAAACACTGATAAATTCTTTTAAATATTTTATTAAATGTCTATTATTAGCAACCTTAAGAAATGAAGATTATTGGATGATTGTTATATTTCTCTTCAAAATAAGTATGTGCTTCTAATGTTTATGTTTGTTTCATTTAGAATTGTTAACCTGATTTGTTTTTCTATTTTGAAATTCACCTAAAATAAAAGGGGATGGGCTGGCCCATTATACCTTCCACTTGGTTAAGTGGAACTGTTTCCCAGAATATTCTTTTCTAAGTGGTCTTGGCAGAGTTGACCAAAAGATACACTTGCGTGAGATTTGGGAGGCAGAAATAAGGCATTGCCCATTGATTTCTGAAGGTTGGGATGGTGAGTGGTTGTGACAGATAGATTGGAACAGATCAGGAGATTCTGCATATTCCAGTACCCTGCATCCAGATCATTTTCCAGCTGCTGACCAACTAGGCCTATCCCAGGTGCTTGGCTGAAGACTACAAAACTTCCCCAGATATTTCCAAATTACACTCCATGGTTCCATTCCAGTAGCTGATGTGCAAGGCTTCTCAGATTGACTGGTTGGTGAGTTCTCTGATTCCCTATCCCCACCTTCAGAATTTTACTTCCCAAGCTTGTCTCATATAGAACTTCTGCTTCCCTGATTGAATCCCAACTGTCATGGGGGTTATAGAGTTTCTGACTCCATGCCAGCCACATTTCATATTTTAAAAGATTTATAATTCTTATAGTATTCCATGGTACATTGGTAGAGGAGAAATACATGATGGTAACCTCAGTATACAATATCTCAGCCAGCACATGCCAAGAACAATGTAGAATGTAAATGAGAACTATGGCAACTGATACTACAGTAATGAAGATGCATGTTAGGTATGTTTATTTGTACAATAACTGAATTCCTGCAGTATGACACATAAATAAAAGCTTATCACTTTCAGTTCATTCAGCAAATATGCATTGGGGGCGTACTATGTAACTGCATTAAATTAAGTATCAAAGTACAATAAAGAAAAAAAAGAAGTGTGGTCTTATCTCTCATAGTGTTTACAGTATAACAAAAAAAAACAAACAGACAATTAACCAAGTTAATAAAATGAATTTATAATAAAAGTGTAAGGTTCTTTGAATTTTATGGCATGGGAGCCCTCACAAGTCTCGGGTTTCCTGATAGACATTCCAAGAAAGTGAAGGTTCAGCTAATGTCTGCAGAAGAATGAGCAGCTCTTTCCTGACTGGTGCAGGGAGAACATCCCTTCCACAGGATCAATAAGGAGAGAGAGATGATAAGATGGGAGGCATTGGAAGGGGCCTCAGGAGGGCTGGAGAGCACAGAGTGATGGGGGAAAGTAGTGAGAAATGAAGCTTGGCAGTTAGGCAGGGTTTAGGTTTTAGGGGTCTGAGTCCCAAATGGGTATGATATTTAATCAGTTTAGGCAGGAGGAACCTGAATAAATAACATTTAGCCAATAGGGCCTGCATCAACAAGAGGAAACAGTAGCAAGAATATTGATGGCCAGCGGGGGATAAAACTGGAAGGAAACATAATCTAACTAGCATTTGGGGGGAGTGGTATATGGAAAAGAATAGTTAATCAGGTTACAGGTAGAACCACCAGGAGAGGCCGGAGCAGTATGGGTTGAGCAGATCTGGGACTTGCACTGCTCCCTGAAGCAGAGGGCACATGTGTTAGAGGGGAGGTTCTCTCTGAGGTCCTGTGTCAAGTAGCCAGGTATCTATGAGCTGATGGAGTCCCCGCAAGAAAGATAGAGGGTAGTCAGGGAAGGTGGGGTGTTGGAGTAGTCTCTCAAGTTCTCTGGGAAAACCAACCATGACCAATGGGGTGCACTGGAGAAATTTGTCATTTTAACTAAGTGAGCAGGACATTGAAGTGGCCTTGGCTTAGACTTAAAGAGCTGACTCCAGGTCTTTGAAGATAAATTGGGGATGGGGGTTAAACAAAGGGGAATCACAATATTTTCATAATGAAGAATATATTCTATTTAAAAGAAAACTTAAATGAATATTTGACAAATTTATTTTGGAAATATGATCTCTCTTTAAGTGCTACACAGACTAACTAATAATAGGAGTGATTTACCAGCCCCGTTCTTCTAAACCATTTCATTGAGGTATGATTGACATACAAAAAGCTATACATATTTAATGTATATACCTTGATGAGTTTAGAGATGGGGATACATGAAACCACAGTCTATGCCAACCCAATCCTTATTCCAAGAGTACATGAAGTGAATATATTCCTTAGTTCTCAATTTCATATTGGAATGCAATAGCCATCACTCTTTTTTCCACTTTCTATCCACAAAGTGTTTACATGTAATTGCAGTACCAATTAAAAACATCTTTAAAAGCTTATCTGGGGGCTAACCTAACATAATTCACAAGTGTGTAAGTAACACTTAGATTTTCAGGCTCTTGAAAAAGAGAAATTCCCTCCTCACTGCCCAGCAAATTGCAAATCTGATTTCTCTCCTCAGACATATTGGAGAGTGGGTGTCATGAGGGTGGAGGGTGAGAGTAACACTGTGCATGTAGGAATATGTCAGAAAGCAGTTCATGGGCTGGGCTTAATGAAATTTCTGAAGAATTGTACTTTTCATAGGCTTGATTACAGGAACACTATCACAGTGGGGTTTAATAAAATCAGAGGTTAGTAATAGAAGGAGCGTTCTGGGAAAATAAAAATAAAATTTTCTACTTCATAAAATATACCTTTCCACTGAAATTTCCAGCATATTATAGATGAAGCTGCATTGAAGTTGAAAGAAGCACATGAAGATTATGATTGTTTTTTAGCCTTTAAAACATATTGCTTTTTCTACTTATCTGCTAAAACCTGAGTTCAGGGATTTGCTCTTTTCCAAAAGATATGGCATCTTGAAGTGGTCAGAGGGTTGCATTCTCCACTGTGCCTTACATGTTAGTCAAGAGCTGGATTTGGGGGAGAAACTAGCGGGGACTGAAGGACTGATTTTTCAACTATAAATTATTAGAATATTATTGAGATGAAACAGTGTATGGCCATGCCACCCAAGATGGCTGTTCTCTTGCTGTCTGTACATCCCCTGCTTGACCAGTGCCTGCTTCACCTACACCCTATTCACTCACATGACTGACCTTCATCATACTTGCCCCAGCTAGTGATTGTTCTAATCTTTAGATCAAGAACATCTGCACCATGATAGCTTATCAAAGGGGCAGTGAGGGGTGTGCCCCTCTGCTAGTTTCCTTGGTAACTTATGAGCCAATCTGACCTCAGTTCCTCCTATAACTGGTAACCTCCCTCCGGGAACAAAGACAGCTTCCATGTCCTGCCCACTGTCTGCTGCGCACAGTGCGGTGTCGCTCCAGGACCTTGCTTCAGACATGTAAACTCCCCCATCCATTAAACCGTTGATGTCTCTGTCACTGTCTCTGAGCTCTTTCTTCAATCTTGAAGCTGGACAAGCACAGGGCTTGTAGACCTTCAAGGTGCAGCCCAACAAACGGCCACAGTTTTCACTTTGGGGCATTTTAGAATTCATTCTGAAAAAGAATATCTGTTTAGATTGCTCTTTTGTCTATCAACCCCTGAGTTCTTCAAAATGTTTTAATAATTTTTATAAAGTACACTTTCACATCTCTACTGGAATCACATATGCCTGTAACTACAGGTGTAGAACAATGAACATAATGTTGAAGCTGAACTTTTTAAGAAAAATAAATAAATATTGTAGTTATATTTCTACAAAATTCAAGAAAATAAACAAAAGTGACATTTTAAGGCTGGCAGAATAAGAATTGGAATAAGGCAAATAAGGTAATGCATCTAATGCATAGGATACATCTTGTCCATCTTTACATGTCTTTTTATGGGTGGGATAGATGAGAAGAAGGAGAGAACTACTGGAAATAGATCACTTTATGTTGGACTTCCTGACAAAATTGTACAATAAAATATCTCTTAAGAGCCATCAGTTCATTGAGGATAAGAGGAACTTTTGGGCCACATACAGGATTAGGATAACCCAAACAATCTATTCATGATCCTCTTTCTGCTATTGATCATGATTTGGGATTAGCAAACAGCTTGAGACCATGTGAGTGGAGTGCTCATCAATTTCCAGGGCCCAATGTGTGAGGAAAGATCTCTTTCAACCTCTACCAATTAGCTGTATTTATACTAATTGTGTGGCATGTGGTGTTATGGTTTAAATGATTGTGTCTCCCCAAAATTCATATGTTGAAGTATTAACCCCCAACATATGATGATATTTGGAGGTGAGACCTTTGGGAGGTACTTAGGTTTAGATGAGGTCATGAGGGTGGAGCTCCCATCATAGGATTAGTGTCTTTATAAGAAGAGGAGGTGATACCATGTGAAGTCACAGGGAGAAGGTGGCTCTCTACAAGCCGAGAAGAGACTCTCACCAGGAGATGAACTGTCGGCACCTTGATTTTGGATTTTTCAGCCTTCAGAACTGTGAGAAGTAAGGGTAAGTGTTTAAGTCACCCAGTCTATGGTGTTTTGCTCCTGGTTGATAGTCTTCCCATGTTTGACTAAAAGACGTGGTATTAGTGCTGTGGTATTTCAGAAGAGGGGTGATTACTGTGGATTCAAATTGTGAGAAAAGCCACTATGGAGGATAGATTTGGATAGTTAAAACAAAAGAACTTTCCAGAAAGGGAAGCAAAGCATGAAAACACAGAAGAGGAAATGAAAAAAAAAATGGTAAAATTAATGGGGAGACTACACTGATCATTCTGTTCTTGGTATTTACACATTGATTGACCTATGTACTCAGGCACTGGGCATAGAGAAATTAATTAGATACTCATCTTCCACTCAAAATTTCTTTAATTAATTGTTCAGAATACAACCAGTGAGAAATTTTATACACACACACACATCAATTATAGTATATTTCCAATGGTGGGCAGAGAGATAAATTAGGACTTTGGGATTAACACATACACCCTACTATATATAAAATAGAAAAACAACAAGGACCTGCTGTATAGCACAGGGAACTATATTCAATGTCTTGTAGTAACCTATAATAGAAAAGTACCTGAAAAATAATAGATATAGATATATATATATATAACTGAATCACTTTGCTATACAGTGGAAACTAACACAGCATTGTAAATAAATTAACTATACTTCAATTAAAAGGGTTAATTACATATATATATGTATGTGTGTGTGTGTGTATATATATATATATATATATATATATATATATATACACACACACACATATATGACATAAAGATGTAAAATACTCATTTCAAACCTAAAAAATATTATGGTATACTTGCTAAGTACTGAGCTCAGAGAAAAAAATATAAAGTAAAATGGGAGGATGCAGGGTGGAGCAATTAACTCTACCTGGGGAAGGAGTGTTCAGGGATGCCTACTTATAAAAGTCCTAAGTGGAAGCATTTGTGTGGGTTGCAATGTGCAAAAAGCATTGTGAATCCTTTGTGGTGAAAATGGGGCCTGAGATGTATCCTTGCACCTCAGAAGTCTATTGGTTGTTACCCATCTTCTCCCCCTGCGTCACAGAGGCTGCCCCTTTCTCACCACCCTGCACACCTGGATACTGAATCTGCTCTACACTGAATGAGATATGGCTTGAATTTTTTTCCTTTATATATTATTTCTTCCAGGTTGTACTTTTGAGGATACTTTTATAAGAAATCTCTCCCTAGCCTTCATCAGAAACATGCAAATATTACTAGTTTCATCCACTAAATAATCTTTGTATCTGACATATCTATTCCTTTAAAAATGTTTTATTTTAAAATGTCATACATATAAGATAGTATATAAAATGTATACATAAAATTTGAAGACTAATAAAAATAAAACAAAATGACTACCTGCTTACCTATCTTAAGAAAGAGAATAGATTTTTTAAAAAAATCAAATAGGCTAGGTTATATTTCTGATTTTCACAACAACTGCTAGATTAAAAAAGACACATGTTATTTTTGGCTTATCTTAATATTTCATCACTCCCTAATACTCAGTGAGGTGATTTTTAAATTATTTTATGATGATTGAATTACATCTCATGTCAGACTCCTTTCCAGGGATTGTGAGATGCATTCCTTTTCCAAGAGGCTTTTTTAATTTTTTTTCCTGCAATGAAAGAAACATTGTGAATTCGACATTCTGTTATATGTACATCTGATGTTCAGTTCCCAAATATTTATTTCTTTCCAAAGTTAGCTTTCTAAAGCCTTTAGCTGGAAGAAGAGAAATTTATCTCTGGTAGCAGTTCTGTTAGTAGTTTGCTGAGGACTTCAATGTCATTTTTAAAAATCCAGGTGCAGATCATTTCCACACATATTAACACATTTGAGGAGTCTAGGTAGATTCTCATCCACAGTTTGGAAACATAACCTTGGAAGATAGAACATATCTCACCAATCATATCAGTTATAAAAAAAAATCCACTGAGCTCATATTTTATAGCTCTTTGTATGTGAAGGACATTGTGTTATTTATTTCAGCACGAAGGGATGAGGAAGACATACCTATTTTTTGAAAGTTATAACTTAGGATAATCTTGCTATCTAGTCAAATTTATGATTTGAGAGACAATGTAGTTTCCAGAAATGGTAGAATCTTATGATCCTTAGTCATGTCCAGGTTTCTATTTTCCAGTCATATCTCTAACATCACATTCTCAATCCAGCTACCCTGCCCTGTCCCAGAACTTGTTAATCTTCCTCTTATTATTCATTACCTGTGCACATATTAGGCTATCGCTCTGAATTTCCTCTGCCTAAATTAGGCAGACATTCTCCTTGCTGGTTCCCAGTAATATATTGATGTATGCATCCTATTTACTGCTCTTAGACTATTGAATCCAGAACCTTAGATTGTTTTTGTTTTTTCTTTGTTTTCCCTGTTTATTCTGTGTCATGAAAACCTTTCTTAAAATTTTGTTAAACCTGGTAAACTTGTTTTATTCACCTTATTGTTAAGCTGATAAGTGTGTAGAGTGTCTCTGAGGTCCCTGAAGTTAAAGAACTGTTTGTCTTTTAAGCATTTTATTGTCTTATTAGTATAAAAGTTCATTTTAGTTTTGTATTGATTGCTCTACAGACTTCAATATATCTTTAAATAATATGATATTACTTTGCTTACAATGCAAAGTCCTTATAAAACAGTGCCATTCCCCCTCTTAGTGGTAGTGCTGTCGTGCATATTTTTCTCCTGTGTATGCTAAACACCAAACATTATTATTAGTCTGCTTTAAAGAGTCGATCATTTAAAATTAATTTTTTACTTGAGAAAAATACGTTTTATATTTATTAACATATTTACCATTTCTGGCACCCTCCAATTCTTGATGCTTCATTTTATATTACTTGCTTTCAGCCTGAACAGTTTGCTTTTCTGTTTTTTATTTATTTATTTATTTATTTTATGGCAGTCACAGGGGAGCAAAAAAGCGAGTTTGAGAGCAGAAGCCTCAAGACTTCTGAGGCCAAGGCTCAGAAGTCACATACTGCTTCCATGAACACTTTTTGTAGTAAGTTCTGTTGGTGTCAAATTCTCTCAAACATCTCTTATTTAAAAATTTTTGTCTGGCTTTTTTTTAAGGCTAGTTTTGTTTTGTATAGAATTCTAGATTTCTCCCCACAACCACAGGACTTTAAATAGGCTATTTCCAATTTTTGTTTGTTTCTACTGTTTCTGATAAGAAATTATGAATTACTCTTCATGATTTCCCCATGCATGTGATCTGAATTCTCTCTTTGGCTGCTTTCAATATTTTTTCTCAAACATTAGTTTGCAGCATTTTAATTATGATTTACCTTGAGATGACTTTCTTTGTGTTATGTTGTCTGGGGTTTATTGCAATTCTTTGAGAACATTTAGCTACTATTTTTTTAACAATTTTTCTCTCTTTTTATTGTGATACTCCAATCATATATTTTAGGTCTCTTAATAATGTCTCAGTTCAATGAGGCTCTGTTCAATTTTTTTCCAACTTCTTTTGTCTGCTTGCTTTGGATATTTTCACTGTCTGTCTTCAAAGTCACTTAAGTTTACTTCCATAGTGTTTAATCTGCTGTCAAGTCCACCCAATAAAATTTTCACTATAGGTGTTATATTTTTAACACTAGAACTTCCATTTGTTTAATTTGTATAGTTTCCATATCTTTATTGAGATTCCCTATTTATCCCCTATTAATTATTTGTTGGTAATATTTCCCTGATTTTTTCCCGGATGTCCAGAACTTTTTTTTTATTGCTTGTTAGACATTGTGCTATAATGTTGAATATCTCTATTTTATTGTCTTCCCTAATAGAGTGTTGGGTTTGTTTATAGGCAGTTAATTTAATCGAAGATTGGCCTGTTTAATAAAATCTTTTTGTTCAGCAATGTTAGGGCAGTTCTAGAGTTGCCTTGACCTAGATCTAGAATATCTCTTTCTTACACTGTAAGGTTTTGGGGATATTACTCAATGTCCATGATGTAGAAGTGGTCTTTCAACTCTGGCTAGCTTGTACACGAATATTTTTCATCCTTTTATGAAGTCTAACAGTTATTTCACATTTCCAGATAGATGTTGATTTTAAATTTTGTTTTTTGCCTCATCTCATGGAGTCTTACCCTGTACATTTGCACTTACAATCAGCTGAAGACTAGCCAAAGCATTACACAAATTTCCATGCAGATTTCTGGATCTCCTTTTCTGCATATTTTCTACCATTCTGATATCTTGTATGACAGATCACGTCTCCTTGGTAGCTCCAAATGCCTCCTTCTGTCTCCACAGATCAACAAAGCTTCTTTGCTCCCACTCTTTGCACCACACTCACCTATGATGGATCATCAAGCTCTCAGTTTTGTTAAAGAGAAAGTGATGGATGACCTTTGAAAGAATAGTTTTAGTAGAGGTGTCAATATGATCCTATTACAGGTTCACAGGTGTTAAAAGGATGGGGAAGTAACTCCAGTTATTGCAAATTTCACTGTATATTCCCATGGTCAACTCTTCAAAATATAAGAGAGATGTGTGCTGTTATGTTTTTCTAGAATAAGCAGAATAAAGGAATCACCAACCACAAAGTTGGTGCTGATGGTTACAGTAATAGAAATAATAATAGGACAAAGCATTATTAATAGTGGAGTGAACAAAACCCTTGAAATGTTATTTTATTTTACTCCTAGTATTTTCCTCAAGTGAATGCTTATATATTTATCACAAGATTTTGTATTATAATTGTATTTTTTTCCACTGGGCTGTGAGAACTTGCCTCTTTGACTTTTCATCTCATAGTTCATGAAAGAGCTTATCTAAAAGTCTTTTAATATTTAGGTAGTATGGATTTTTTTTAAAACTAAGAGTTATTTAGTGCTTTGCTAATTTCCTAAAATTGTGAAACAATTATATAGTTGTTATATAAATGAAGAAAGAAACTTAGACATCTAGAGCTCTATTTAGGGAAAAATACAAGAAAAATAAATGGTTAAACAGTTAATATTATTTATCAGCATTATATACTATAGTATAGTACAACATAGTATAGTGTAGTATAGTATAGTATACATAGTATAACAGATAGCATAACAAAAGCACTGGACTATAGAGTTCATCTGTCTTTTGTGTCATCATTACTTTTTTACTTTTGTGTGTGTGTGTGTGGTACGTGGGCCTCTCACTGTTGTGGCCTCTCCCATTGTGGAGCACAGGCTCCGGACGCGCAGGCTCAGCAGCCACAGCTTACGGGCCTAGCTGCTCCGCGGCATGTGGGATCTTCCCGGACCGGGGCACCAACCCGTGTCCCCTGCATCGGCAGGCAGACTCTCAATCACTGCGCCACCAGGGAAGCCCGTGTCATCATTATTATTCAAAAGAAGTAAGAAGGAGTTCCTGCAAGACAGTTCATAACCCAACACTTTTGGTTCTCTATAATTTTATCTCTTTCAATATAAATTAAATCTACCATGCAGGCAAAAATCAAAGCGAGAAAAGAAAATATAACAGACAATAAGATTTAAAGGAGAAACATACAGTTTGAAGTGGTACTTTATAATAGTGAGGGCTGCAAATCAAGAGGATGAACCAATTTTTAAATAGTTTTCCCTCTGCCATGACACAACTGGGAACATATCCCCAGGGCTCACTGATGTGCTTGGAAATGGTTGAGAGGTTTGAACATACCCTGCTCTATAACAGGCTCAACACTTAAATAAAATTGTAAAATAGATTTGTCTTTGTTGCTGTAAGTAGATTGACCTTAGTAAAAAACAGTTAATGCTTCCCAATCTTAGATTATTGTAGCCCTTAGATTATCTCTGACCTACTCTACACAATGGCTCTGTCCTGATAATAGGTTGTATTCTACATAGATGGCTGGCTTTGACTGCAAACTGGAAACTTGTTGATTCTCAATGTAATTCACTATTGATGATAATTAATGACTTGCTTGCCTTTACATAGGAGTAGAATGTTGATAATTCTAGATGTGGAGAAAAACCTGTCACATTCTATCATTTAAAACATTTTACTAAAGGACTTCCCTGGTGGCTCAGTGGTTAAGAATCTGCCTGCCAGTGCAGGGGACACGGGTTCATAGCCCTGGTGAAGAAAGATCCCACATGCCACAGAGCAGCTAAGCCCGTGCATCACAGCTACTGAGCCTGCACTCTAGATCCCGTGAGTAACAACTACTGAGCCCGCGTGCCACAACTACTGAAGCCCGTGCACCCTAGAGCCCGTGCTCTGCAACAAGAGTGAGAAGCCACTGCAATGAGTCACTGCGCCACCAGGGAAGCCCGTGTCATCATTATTATTCAAAAGAAGTAAGAAGGAGTTCCTGCAAGACAGTTCATAACCCAACACTTTTGGTTCTCTATAATTTTATCTCTTTCAATATAAATTAAATCTACCATGCAGGCAAAAATCAAAGCGAGAAAAGAAAATATAACAGACAATAAGATTTAAAGGAGAAACATACAGTTTGAAGTGGTACTTTATAATAGTGAGGGCTGCAAATCAAGAGGATGAACCAATTTTTAAATAGTTTTCCCTCTGCCATGACACAACTGGGAACATATCCCCAGGGCTCACTGATGTGCTTGGAAATGGTTGAGAGGTTTGAACATACCCTGCTCTATAACAGGCTCAACACTTAAATAAAATTGTAAAATAGATTTGTCTTTGTTGCTGTAAGTAGATTGACCTTAGTAAAAAACAGTTAATGCTTCCCAATCTTAGATTATTGTAGCCCTTAGATTATCTCTGACCTACTCTACACAATGGCTCTGTCCTGATAATAGGTTGTATTCTACATAGATGGCTGGCTTTGACTGCAAACTGGAAACTTGTTGATTCTCAATGTAATTCACTATTGATGATAATTAATGACTTGCTTGCCTTTACATAGGAGTAGAATGTTGATAATTCTAGATGTGGAGAAAAACCTGTCACATTCTATCATTTAAAACATTTTACTAAAGGACTTCCCTGGTGGCTCAGTGGTTAAGAATCTGCCTGCCAGTGCAGGGGACACGGGTTCATAGCCCTGGTGAAGAAAGATCCCACATGCCACAGAGCAGCTAAGCCCGTGCATCACAGCTACTGAGCCTGCACTCTAGATCCCGTGAGTAACAACTACTGAGCCCGCGTGCCACAACTACTGAAGCCCGTGCACCCTAGAGCCCGTGCTCTGCAACAAGAGTGAGAAGCCACTGCAATGAGAAGCCTGCACACTGCTATGAAGAGTAACCCCCATTCACCACAGCTAGAGAAAGCCTGCGTGCAGCAACGAAGACCCAAACCAGCCAAAAATAAATTTAAAAAAACAAGCAAACAACATTTCATTAGGGAAAGTCTGACAATTGAAGTACTCTTATCAACATAAAATGGTTTGTGTTTCTATGTTCTTTGCCCATGGAAATATTTGGATGTAATAATCAAATTACTTTTGGGATGTCTTGTTGCTTTAAAGGTATATGTTTAGAAAACCAGATAAAGTGTTTTGCATTCAAATACAACTTCTTCATTATTTAAAGAATAAAATTACAAGAAACATCTTAATGTGTTGATACTAATTATGGAATGGTCATTTTGCAGAAGAATTCCAAGATAGTTTTCAGGTGTTGGGTGCTTGGTTCTGTAGGTACGAGCAAGGTGGTCCTGTCAGGGTATGTAGTGTGAATGGATCCCAAATAAAGGTTCTATAAATGTGAGCTAACTTTGCATAGAGAAAATGTGTGTTTGGTCTTACCTTTTAATTTCAGCTTAAAAGTCTTCATGAAGGCATGTTGTGGGGTATCTCAGTGAAGATCCCCAATTTCCCAAAACTGTTATAATAAAATAGGTAATATTTAGATATCAAAGTCCTACGCTTAAGCCCTTACTCTGCAAGTTACTTCGTATGTGGTTTTGAAAAAACTCAGTTGCATAGTAATATTTTTACTTATAAAGTGAAAATCAGATTAATGCACACCTTAAAGTATGGTAGAAAGATTAAGTGAGAAAGTTTACAAGAACGTTTGAAAACTATGAGAAAACTGAAAGTTATAACTACTACCTTTTTGTTTATTATTTTTATTTTTTCTATTATCATTGTGGGCAAATAGCTAAATGTGTTCTCATGCTATTGACTTTGGGTCAACAATTTTACTTCTTTGTGATAGTGATTTATAGGACCAGGCATGGCTTTGATTTCTAAATGACTAACATTGTGAATTATGCCATGTTAATAATAACCAACTGAAGAAAGTGTGAAAATTCCATGAAGACTTGGAAAAAATGGCATAAGTGCCTGTGACAAAGTGGGCGATTCCCATTAATTTTTCCATGTTCTGTTTTTCCTCCCTGTATTCTAAGTAAACAGACTGTAGTTTTCACTATACAAAGAACCTTGTTAGTTTGGGGACAAAAATATGTTTAAGTCAAAGAATTTCAGTACCTTATAGCTTTGGTCGGTTTTATAATTGCACATTTTGCAAAGCAATTAAATTGGAGAAATTACAGTCTGATATAAGGACTTATGTCAGAGAAAAAATTTAAGTGTGATAACTATGAGTGCAAATATAATGTCCATTATTTACAACCTATTACTAGATGGAACAGCCCAGTAAACCTATTGCTCTCAGTATTCACGGCTATTTTGGGCTCGGAGATATCCATATTATGATAAGAATTAATACATAATGCATATACACACTACTGAATACTGAACACCACCTAAATTTCTATGAAGAATATGTTTACTATACCAAGGAGTTACTGCCCATCACTGCTTAAAAGCTTCTGCAGAGGTGTTAGCGAATATCCACGCACACACCTACAGCTATGTGTGACATTTAAATTTGTTTACCATAATAAATCAAAAGGAAATGTGATCAGTATTCACTTTAGATTATAAGTATAATACACCCAATTGATAAATAAATAATAAAAACAGAGCTGAGTTCTTCCTTGGAGGTATCTAAAATGCAATTTCTTCAGATACTCAGCTCTCACACTAAGGACAATTTATTAGTTGTCTAGTATTTTCCTTCTAAATAATTTCCTTCAAAAAATACTTCCTTTATTACATTTTACTAACAACAATCAATTAAAAAAATTTAACACTGTATGATAGATTCTTGTACCAATTTGTGTTCCATATTATGTTGCCATATTAGCAGAAAAACTCCTTAAGCAAAAATTAACAAACTATCAGTTGAAAGCATCCATTTTGTTTATTCTATAGTCCAATAAATCAAATAGTTTTGGGCTTTATGACTAGGAAATACTAAACCAATTTGACTTAAATGGAATAAAAAAATGAGAGATATAGTACAGCTTATCTCTGGGTATGCTTCTCATTTTGATAAGGTAGTTTAGAAATAAATTTCCTCTGTGTAAAATAAAGTACGCTAATGCAATTTTTATTAGAAAGTTTTGAGCATAACATAAAAAATCAAAATGGGATTTTGAAAAAAGATGGCTACTCCATTTTTAACAGGATAATTTATACTTCGGGTGTATTTAGTACATAAAGCCCTCTCTGTGTGCCTTTTACAACATTTTCACTTAAATTTAAACTTGCCTTAAGTGGATTGCTTAATAATCCTCAATGGCTTTTCTCAGAGTGATGATGAAAACTGAACTCTTTTTCCCTGCCTACGAAGTCCGATGACACGTGGTGACCTGTCACTTACTTGCCTTCCTCATCTCCAACCACAGTTTCCTCCACTTGCTCTTGCCTTTTCATTCTCAGAGCACACCAAGCTTATGCCACCTTAGGGGCTTTGCACTTTATAATTTGTCTTTCCCCAAATCACCTTCTAATTAATTAGTGGCTCAAAGGTCAGCTCCCTCAAATCACCTTTTAATTCATCTCTCAGCTCAAATGTCACCGCTTCAAAGACATTTCTTACAGCCTTTAAAGTCATGGATAGCATCCATCCCCTTGTTTACTCT
The DNA here is from genome assembly GCF_000442215.2 of Lipotes vexillifer. Lineage (NCBI taxonomy): Eukaryota > Metazoa > Chordata > Mammalia > Artiodactyla > Lipotidae > Lipotes > Lipotes vexillifer. Next base: position 245,140 of record NW_006795053.1, read on the forward strand.
TCTGTGTAGTATACATTGCTATTTTTTGCTAGGGCTTTGTTGGGAAGGAAAACTTTTCCTCCATCCTCTCAGTTTAAGTTCCTGTGGACCAGCAAATTAAATTGACAAAGGACCCTTTAACTGGAGAAAAATGGTTTGTTTGTATGCATATGGGAACCAACAAAAGAAATAGGCAGGTTACTAAATGCTTAAAGTTAGAAGCTTAGGTACCTTATTTAGTGGGGGAAAGAGGGTGGGGAATGAGAACAAATGAGAGATAACGTCTGTGATATGTTTGTTTATGCAGGTGTGCGTGGTCTTTCTATCTTTTTCATGGCCATGAAGCTTTCCCAGAGAGGGGACTTATGGTACGTTTTCTCTTGGCCTCTCTCCTGGGAGTAGACTCTCCAAAGTGGGAATTTATGACAGCCTCATGTCTCAGAAGTTGTTGTTTTTGGTCAGATAAGTGAAGATCTGAGAAAACCTCTGTCTGCTGTTGAATCTCAAATCTTCAGCTTAAAATAATTTTCACACCACCTATGGGATTCCAAGTAGATCCCTACAGCTGCCAAAAAAAAAATTCCACAGACTGGGTGGCTTAAAAAATAGAAATTTATGGGCTTCCCTGGTGGCGCAGTGGTTGAGAGTCTGCCTGCCAATGCAGGAGACACGGGTTTGTGACCCGGTCCGGGAAGATCCCACATGCTGCGGAACGGCTTGGCCCATGAGCCATGGCCACTGAGCCTGCGCGTCCGGAGCCTGTGCTCTGCAACGGGAGAGGCCACAACAGTGAGAGGCCTGCGTACTGCAAAAAAGAAAAAGAACTCAAAAATAGACCCAGGACTTTCCAGCTTCCATTTTCTGACTAAATGCTTGCAAAAACAATCATCTTAAAACTTGGCTTTCCAATTCTGTACGATTCTGTCAGTCAGAGTCAGTCATTCTGACAGTCAACTGGTATTTTTTTTTTTTTTTTTTTTTTTTTTTTTTTAGGCCCAGTGGCCATGGCTCACGGCCCCAGCCGCTCCGCGGCACGCGGGGACCGGGGCACGAACCCACATCCCCCGCATCGGCAGGCGGACTCCCAACCACTGTGCCACCAGGGAGGCCCAACTGGTATTTTTAATAGCACTTAAGTATCAGACTAGGACTATTGGGGCGGTGGGTGAACAGGCCAAGAGGGAGAATCACTGCCTCAGGGAGACTCTATTCTAACAGGAGAGCAAACTGGAATATATGCAGACAAAGAATATAATGACATCAGAAAAAAGGGGCCATGCAGGGATAGGACAGGGACTCTGGATTTTATGTTTCCTATAAAGCCATTGTGGGGTTGAAAGTGGAAAAGTGAAAATACTGAGCTGTACTTTAGAAAGATGACACTAGCACTAACTAGATTGTTAATGCTATTATGCTGCCATCATATTTGTCTCTTCATCAAAAATGTGAGAATTCAGTGACCTGAGAATAATGTTTGATTAGGTTTGATTTTCAAATGTTTACTGTTAGACCTATTTCTTAAATACGTCCTGGCTGCCCATTGTAATCTGGTGAGTCTGATCTTTACAACTTGTCCATTTCCATTTTTGTCTGTCTTGTCCTAATTATAACAAAGTTAAAAAACATTTTATATCTGGAGAGTATTTTTAATATATATTCTGAGACAGTTTTTAAATAAAAGCCCAATTGGAAAGTAATGACCAAAGTAGTTGTGAAAACACAAAGTATCCTATATCTTTAAATTTCAGTTTTAATTGGTTGAATTCTATATCTGTATATGTTACATTTTCACTTCGAAAATGAAGTGGAAGATTATGACAATTCAAACAAGAGAACTTTTATAAATTTAATCATCTGAAGAACTGTGTTACTTCTTTAAACTCAATTCTCCAATGACAAATTGCTTATATATTTATAACCACATTAAGAGTAATATTTTAATTATTTAATATTAAGACTTGAATTAGGTCAGTCATTTTCCTTATTTATTTATTTAACCAATGAATTACTTTCTTCAACAAAACTTTAGCTCTGTCAGGGAATAAAGCAGTGCAACTCTAGTTAAAACAGACAATGCTACTGTATGCTGTACTGTGCACTTGAAAGTTGCTAAGAAAGTAGGTGTTCTCACCACACAACAGAAAATGGTAATCATGTGAGATGATGGGATATGATCTGTTGTGTGTCATATAATTTCTGGACAGTGCAATATTGTGTGTCACTCACAAGAACCAAGTTGTGCTTAGCCATGAATATGTAATTGACCCTAAAAACATCTAAGATTGGACTTGTTCCTATATTTCCCTTTTTCTTCTTTCTTTCTCAAGTCTACCAACAGCTTCTTACAGCAAGATATGACTATTTTTCTGTAGAGAATTTTGTCTAGTTTAATTTCAGACTTAATTTTTGAAATGTGCCTTAGGTAGATTGTTGCCTGAAGAATATTTGGAAATAGCTAAAATTCTTCAGCTGCATAGAACTAGTTTTAAATTGGCAATATGTATTATTTAATGATATTAAATCTTTGAGCTTAGTTGTGGACTTTGATTCATGTTACCTGGGAATTAAACAGCATTGTAGGGAATGGAATTTTTGTTTAGTTTGTTTATGTTTTCGAAGTGAAAATGTAACATATACAGGTATAGAATTCAACCAATTAAAACTGAAATTTAAAGATATAGGATACTTTGTGTTTTCACAACTACTTCTGTCATTACTTTCATTTTATTTTAATATTAAGCTTCTATTTTCAAAAATTGGGGCAATAACATGATAAGAAATGGGATATAAGAGACCATAATTGTACTTTAATAATAGTCACATAGCCTGTACTCAAAAGTAAGATATGCATTATATAAAAGTAATCAGCATACAGATAATTTTGTTTTTAAAACATATACTGAGAAGATTATATATTTAAAGTCTATCTCAGGATTCATATATGTTTGGTAAATTGATTGCATAAGAAGAGAGGACACACTTTAGTTTATATTCCCTCTGTTTTTCTTTTTCATAATTCTTCCTTTTCATTTCTGTTAAGTTTAAAAATTAATTGTTGCTTTATTGATTAAGAAATATCTATGTATTTATTTGGGATTCAATTATTTTTAAAAATCCTAATTATTTTATTCTTCCTAAAACTTTCTTTGAAGATTTTATTTTTGCTTTTATTTTTAATTGTTCCAACTGGACCCTGTCTCACAGGGGAAAAGATAGATTCATTGATTGTCAAATAGGAGCTCTTTTGAACCGATTCCCCCCTGCAGGTAAACATGACTTGGTGGTTTTTAGAATTAATTCAGTTTCTGATACAGTACTGGTGAGACTTCCCTCAACAACACAAAGGCTATTGTAAGTGATTTTAGATTAAGACTCACAGAACCCTAATAACTGCTTGACCTCAGTTTCTTTTTGTAACCATAAATTGCACTCAGAGGGGCATAAAGCATACAGGTGACTGAAAAGCCTGGTTTAGGATAGAGCTCAGGATGAGGCTCAGGGTTTATACTGCAAAATGAGCTCCAAGTCGTTCTTAAAACCTGCCCTTTCCCTGTGCCATGTCTTGGATGAGTCCACTTCGTTGCATTCAGAAATGCAACTTTTTTTTTTTTTACTGCTACTGTGTGATAGCATTGTTTGTATTTGTCACTGTCATTTGGACTTCCTGCTCTGCTTTTCTTAGTTACATTCTATTGTGTGAAAATGTATTAAGGAAAGTCAGGAATGGGAAGATGAACCAGAGTTGTGAAGACTTGGGTTTGATTTTGACTCTACCAGAGGGCAGCTGTTTAAGAAAAAGTAGAAGAAAATATCAGCCCCATCTACTATGTGTTTCTGGATGGTCATATGAGAAAATTAATATGAATGGGCAATGTAAGTTAAAGAGCTGTAGGCAGAACTAGTCTTAGTATTTTCACTATGATCAATTTTTTTTCTGCAATCTTGTGAGGGGCAGAAACTCAAAAAACTTTCTCAGAGCAGCTTTGTTTTTGATTTCCAGAGACAGCTACTCCATTTCCTCTTCATTTCTACATAATGAAATTTTGATCAGGGAGGTCATGTTGTCACTGTGTCATTTGGCTATAGCTGTGTAAACCACCTCCAAAATGCAGTGCTTAAAACAACAAATATTTTATTATAATAGCTCTCCAGTTCTGAGTTTGGGGTTTGGCTGATCTCTGGTGTCCTCACTCATATCCAGGGGCTGAATGATACAGGCTGGCCTCATCTGGGCTCTGCTCTGAGTGTTCTTCATCTTTTTTTCTGGGACCAACAAGCAAAGTTGAGTATGTCTACCTCATGGCAACAGCAGAAGGGCAAGAGTGAGCAAGCCTGATCTTTCAGGCCTCTTTCATGCTTCTACTTAGGTACAGATGCTAACATTCCACTGGCCGAAGCAAGCTACTTGGCTAAGTCCAGGGTCAGGAAATTATACATATCACCATTCCATGCAGGATGCTGCAAAGTATGTGGCAAAGGATGTAAATAAGGGGGAGAGACAAATTGGGGTCACTTGCAATTTACTACAGTCACCTCCTTAGAGTACTATTTTCCAAAATGAGACAATTGGATATATACACATGATTGTGTAGACATACAATATAGTCATATATATTAAGAACAAAAGTAATCTTGTGATGAACATGATGAACACATTTTTTCTTATTTTTAAATTTTCAACCAACTTAGAGTTATCAACTCCAAGTATTAGCTGTTAATACATAAAGTGTAGACTGTATAGTTAGATGATACCAAATAATATAAACATTAAAATCCTAGGTAGTAAAATACACACACACACACACACACACACACACACACACACACACACTTCTCTTTCCAAGTTGAGCCATATTTTGAAATTTATAACAACAGATTAACATCCTAAATCAAACATCAATATAGAAAACAGAAAGTAATAATAACTAATATTGCTGTTATCTTCTACACATGCATGTTATAAATGTATTTTTGTGTTCATTATAGTTCTTACACTTGATAATTTGGAAGAACTTCTTAATTGTTCACATGGTTTCTTATTTCCAGAAGATATTTTAGCAGAATAAATTCATTTTATAGCACTCCTTATAACATTTCATTTGATTTGTATTTTTCTTTGCTAAATCAGACATGATTTTTGAGATTACATTGCTATTCTGAACTTATTAAAATACAACTTAATAGTCTGTTTTAGTAACTATTACTGCTTTTCTCTAAATGTGTTCTTGCCAGCGTATTTTGCATTTATTTTCCAATTGACTTTGCAGAACCTGATACTGTTAGAGAGGGAAGACTGATAATTATTCTCCAGGGCACACTTTGTCATATTTATGCTTCATTCAGCCCATTAGGAAATAAAATTGTATTTGGTTTTAGCATGCTCAACATTTTCTTTTGTGTATATTTGTGTGTGTGAAGTAGTAATTCTAGAAGCTCAAACTTGAGCTCATACATTGGCATAGAAATCATTTAAAACCAAACTATTTTTGGCCTATTTGGAATACAGTAAGGTTGCTGACTTAACCATCTAAAGGAGGATAATAAAGTATAGGTAAAATACATGCAGACAAGGTTTGTTTCTTTAGGAAGCAGCAGAGGTCAGATTTGTTTAAGAAAAAAAAAGTATGAGCCTCAGTTGACAACATCTACTTTTAATACTTATCTTCAGGTCAGAGCCAGGGAGATGACTAGGGTTGGCAGCGGGAACACAGCCTGCAGGGGGTTAGTGCACCACGGCTAGCCAGGAGGGAGTCTGGGGAAAAGTCTGGACCTGACGAAGAGGCAAGAGACTTTTTCTTCCCTCTTTGTTTCCTGGTGCGCGAGGAGAGGGGGTTAAGAGCTCTGCTTAAACGAGCTCCAGAGACGGGCAAGAGACGTTAAGGCTGCTGCTACCGTCACCAAGAAGCCTGTGTGCGAGCACAGGTCACTATCCACAGCCCCCTTCTGGTGAGCCTGTGCAGCCCGCCAGTGCTAAGGTCCCGGGATCCAGGGACAACTTCCCCGGGGGGGAACGCAAGGCACACCTCAGGCTGGTGGAAAGTCACGCCGGCCTTTGCAGCCGCAGGCTCGCCCCGCATTCCGTGCCCCTCCCTCCCGCCACCGGAGTGAGCCAGAGTCCCCGAATCAGCGGCTCCTTTAACCCCGTCCTGTCTGAGAGAAGAACAGACGCCCTCTGGCAACCTACACACAGAGGTGGGGCCAAATCCAAAGCTGAGCCCCGGGAGCTGTGAGAACAAAGAAGAGAAAGGGAAATCTCTCTCAGCAGCCTCAGAAGCAGCGGATTAGAGCTCCACAATCAACTTGATGTACCCTGCATCTGTTGAATACATGAAGAGACAACGAATCATCCCAAATCGAGGAGGTGGACTTTGAAAGCAAGATTTATGATTTTTTCCCCCTTTTCCTCTTTTTGTGAGTGTGTATGTGTATGCTTCTGTATGAGATTTTGTCTGTATAGCTTTGCTTCCACCATTTGTCCTAGGGTTCTATCTGTCCATTTCTTTCTTTTCTCCTTAAAAAAATTTTTTTTCTTAATAATTATTTTTTATTTTAATAACCTTATTTTATTTTATTTTGTCTTCTTTCTTTCTTTCCTTCCTTCCTTCCTTCCTCCCACCCTCCTTCCCTCCTTCCTTTCTTTCTTTTTCCTTCATTCTTTCTTTCTTTCTTTCTTTCTTTCTTTTTTCTTTCTTTCTCTCTACTTTTTCTCCCTTTTATTCTGAGGCACGTGGATGAAAGACTCTTGGTGCTGCAACCAGGAGTCAGTGCTGTGCCTCTGAGGTGCGGGAGCCAACTTCAGGACACTGGTCCACAAGAGAGCTCCCAGCTCCACATAATATCAAATGGCAAAAATCTCCTAGAGATCTCCATCTTAACACCAGCACCCAGCTTCACTCAACGACCAGCAAGCTACAGTGCTGGACACCCTATGACAAACAACTAGCAAGACAGGAACACAACCCCACCCACTAGCAGAGAGGCTGCCTAAAATCATAATAAGTCCACAAACACCTCAAAACACACCAGCAGATGTGGACCTGCCCACCAGAAAGACAAGATCCAGCCTCATCCACCAGAACACAGGCACTAGTCCCCTCCACCAGGAAGCCTACACAAACCACTGAACCAACTATAGCCACTGGGGACAGACACCAAAAACAAAGGGAACTATGAGCCTGCAGCCTGCAAATAGGAGACTCCAAACACAGTAAGATAAGCAAAATGAGAAGACAGAAAAACACAGAACAGATGAAGGAGCAAGATAAAAACCCACCAGACCTAATAAATGAAGAGGAATAGGAAATCTACCTGAAAAAGAATTCAGAATAATGGTAGTAAAGATGATCCAAAATCTTGGAAATAGAACAGACAACATGCAAGAAACATTTAACAAGGATGTAGAAGAACTAAAGATGAAACAAGCAATGATGAACAACACAATAAATGAAATTAAACATTCTCTAGATGAGATCAGTAGCAGAATTACTGAGGCAGAAGAACGGATAAGTGACCTGGAAGATAAAATAGTGGAAATAACTATTGCAGAGCAGAATAAAGAAAAAAGAATGAAAAGAACTGAGGACAGTCTCAGAGACCTCTGTGACAACATTAAATGCACCAACATTCCAATTATAGGGGTTCCAGAAGAAGAAGAGAAAAAGATAGGGACTGAAAATATATTTGGAGAGATTATAGTTGAAAAATTCCCTAATATGGGAAAGGAAATAGTTAATCAAGTCCAGGAAGCACAGAGAGTCCCATACAGGATAAATCCAAGGAGAAATACGCTGACACATATTAATCAAACTGTCAAAAACTAAATACAAAGAAAGCATATTAAAATCAGCAAGGGAAAAACAACAAACAACACACAAGGGAATCTCCAGAAGGTTAACAGCTGATCTTTCAGCAGAAACACTGCAAGCCAGAAGGGACTGGCAGGACATACTTAAAGTGATGAAGGAGAAAAACCTGCAACCAAGATTACTCTACCCAGCAAGGATCTCATTCAGGTTTGATGGAGAAATTAAAACCTTTACAGACAAGCAAAAGCTGAGAGAGTTCAGCACCACCAAACCAGCTTTACAACAAATGCTAAAGGAACTTCTCTAGGCAAGAAACACAAGAGAAGGAAAAGACCTATAATAACAAACCCAAAACAATTAAGAAAATGGGAATAGGAACATTCATATCGATAATTACCTTAAACGTAATTGGGCTAAATGTTACCACCAAAAGACACAGATTGGCTGAATGGATACCAAAACAAGACCCATATATATGCTGTCTACAAGAGACCCACTTCAGACCTAGGGACACATACAGACTGAAAGTAAGGGGATGGAAAAAGATATTCCATGCAAATGGAAACCAAAAGAAAGCTGGAGTAGCAATTCTCATATCAGACAAAATAGACTTTAAAATAAAGACTATTAGAAGAGACAGAGAAGGACACTACATGATGATCAAGGGATCGATCCAAGAAGAAGATATAACAATTGGAAACATTTATGCACCCAACATAGGAGCACCTCAATACATAAGGCAAATACTAACAGCCATAAAAGGGGAAATTGACAGTAACACATTCATACTAGGGGACTTTAACACCCCACTTTCACCAATAGACAGATCATCCGAAATGAAAATAAATAAGGAAACACAAGCTTTAAATGGTACATTAAAGAACATGGACTTAATTGATATTTATAGGATATTCCATCCAAAAACAACAGAATACACTTTCTTCTCAAGTGCTCATGGAATATTCTCCAGGAGACATAATATCTTGGGTCACAAATCAAACCTTGGTAAATTTAAGAAAATTGAAATTGTATCAAGTATATTTTCCAACCACAACGCTGTGAGACTAGATATCAATTACAGGAAAAGATCTGTAAACAATACAAATACATGGAGGCTAAACAATACATTAGTTAATAAACAAGAGATCACTGAAAAAATCAAAGAGGAAATCAAAAAAATACCTAGAAACAAATGACAATGAAGGCACAACAATCCAAAACCTATGGGATGCATCAAAAGCAGTTCTAAGAGGGAAGTTTATACCAATACAATCCTACCTCAAGAAATAAGAAACATCTCAAAGAAACAACCTAACCTTACACCTAAAGCAATTAGAGAAAGAAGAACAAAAAAAAACTCAAAGTTAGCAGAAGGAAGGAAATCATAAAGATCAGGTCAGAAATAAATGAAAAAGAAATGAAGGAAACAATAACAAAGATCAATAAAACAACAAGGTGGTTCTTTGAGAAGATAAACAAAATTGATAAACCATTAGCCAGACTCATGAAGAAAAAAGGGAGAAGAATCAAATCAATAAAATTAGAAATGAAAAAGGAGAAGTAACAATGACACTGCAGAAATACAAAGGATGATGAGAGATTACTGCAAGCAACTTTATGCCAATAAAATGGACAACTTGGAATAAATGGACAAATTCTTAGAAAAGCACAACCTTCCGAGACTGAACCAGGAAGAAATAGAAAATATACACGGACAAATCACAAGCACTGTAATTGCGACCGTGACTAAAAATCTTCCAACAAATAAAATCCCAGGATCAGATGGTTTCACAGGCCAATTGTATCAAACATTTAGAGAAGAGCTAACACCTATCCTTCTCAAACTCTTCCAAAATATAGCAGAGAGAGGAACATTCCCAAACTCATTCTACGAGGCTACCGTCACCCTGAAAGCAAAATCAGACAAAGATGTCACAAAGAAAGAAAACTACAGGCCAATATCACTGATGAATATAGATGTAAAAATCCTCAACAAAATACTAGCAAACAGAATCCAACAGCACATTAAAAGGATCATACACCATGATCAAGTGGGGTTTATTCCAGGAATGCTAGGATTCTTCAATATATGCAAGTCAATCAATGTGATAACCCATATTATCAAATTGAAGGAGGAATAACATATGATCATCTCAACAGATGAAGAAAAAGCTTTCTACAAAATTCAACAACAATTTATCTTAAAAACCCTCTAGAAAGTAGACATAGAGGGAACTTACCTCAACATATTAAAGGCCATATATGACAAACCCACAGCCAACATCATTCTCAGTCATGAAAAAGTGAAAACATTTACACTAAGATCAGGAACAAGACAAGATTGTCCACTCTCACCACTATTATTCAGCATAGTTTTGGAAGTTTTAGCCACAGCAATCAAAAAAGAAAAAGAAATAAAAGGAATCCAGACTGGAAAGGAAGAAGTAAAGCTGTCACTGTTTGCAGGTGACACGATACTATACATAGAGAATCCTAAAGATGCTACCAGAAAACTACTAGAGCTAATCAATGAATTTGGTAAAGTAGCAGGATACAAAATTAATGCACAGAAATTTGTTGCATTCCTATACATTAATGATGAAAAATCTGAAAGAGAATTTAAGGAAACACCCCCATTTACTCTTGCAACAAAAAGAATAAAATACCTAGGAATAAACCTACATAAGGAGGTAAAATACCTGTATGCAGAAAACTGTAAGACACTGATGAAAGGTATTAAAGATGATATAACAGATGGAGAGATATACCATGTTCTTGGACTGGAAGAATCAACATTGTTAAAAAGACTGTCCTACTCAAAGCAATCTACAGATTCAATGCAATCTGTATCAAACTACCAATAACATTTTTCACAGAACTAGAACAAAAAATTTCACAATTTATATGGAAACACAAAAGACCCTGAATAGCAAAGGCAATCTTGAGAAAGAAAAACGGACCTGGAGGAATCAGGCTCCCTGACTTCAGACTACACTCAAAGCTGCAGTAATCAAGAAAATATGGTACTGGCACAAAAACAGAAATATAGATCAATGGAACAGGATATAAAGCCCAGAATTAAACCCACAAACGTATGGTCACCTTATCTTTGATAAAGGAGGCAAGAATATACAGTGGAGAAAAGACAACCTCTTTAATAAGTGGTGCTGTGAAAACTGGACAGCTACATGTAAAAGAATGAAATTAGGACACTCCCTAACACCATACACAAAAATAAACTCAAAATGGATTAAAGACCTAAATGTAAGGCCAGACACTATAAAACTCTTAGTGGAAAACATATGCAGATCAGTCTATGACATAAATCACAGCACAATCCTTTTTGACCCACCTCCTATAGAAATGGAAATAAGAACAAAAATAAACAAATGGGACCTAATGAAACTTAAAAGCTTTTGCACAGCAAAGGAAATCATAAACAAGACCAAAAGACAACCCTCAGAATGGGAGAAAATATTTGCAAATGAAGCAACTGACAAAGGATTAATCTCCAAAATATACAAGCTGCTCATGCAGCTCAATGTCAAAAAACAAACAACCCAATCCAAAAATGGGCAGACGACCTAAATAGACATTTTGCCAAAGAAGATATACAGATTGCCAAGAAATACGTGAAAGGATGCTCAACATCACTAATCATTAGAGAAATGCAAGTCAAAACTACAATATGGTATCACCCCACACCAGTCAGAATTGCCATCATCAAAAAATCTAGAAACGATAAATGCTGAAGAGGGTGTGGGGAAAAGGGAACCCTATTGCACTGTTGGTGGGAATGTAAACTGATACAGCCAGTATGGAGAAGAGTATGAACTTTCCTTATAAAACTAAAAATAGAACTGCCATATGACCCAGTAATCCCACTATTAGACATATACCCTAAGAATACCATAATTCAAAACGTGTCATGTACCACAATGTTCATTGCAGCTCTATTTATAATAGCCAGGACATGGAAGCAAGCTAAGTGTCTATCAACAGATTAATGGATAAAGAAGATGTGGCATATATATACAATGGAATATTACTGAGCTTTAAAAGAAACGAAATTGAGTTATTTGTAGTGAGGTGGATGGACCTAGAGTCTGTCATACAGAGTGAAGTAAGTCAGGAAGAGGACAACAAATACCGTATGCTAACACATATATATGGAATCTAAAAAAAAAAAAAAAAAATGGTTCTGAGGAAACTAGGGGAAGGACAGGAATAAAGACGCTGAAGTAGAGAATGGATTTGAGGATATGGGGAGGGGGAAGGGTAAGCTGAGACGACGTGAGAGAGTGGCATGGACATATATACATTACCAAATGTAAAATAGATAGCTAGTGGGAAGCAGCCGCATAGCACAGGGAGATTAGCTCGGTGCTCTGTGACCACCTAGAGGGGTTAGTAGGGAGGGTAGGAGGGAGATGCAAGAGGGAGCGTATATGGAGATGTATGTATAGGTGATTCACTTTGTTATAAAGCAGAAACTAACACACCATCATGAAGCCATTATACTCCAATAAAGATGTTTAAAAAAAAAAAAGTAAATCTTCAAAAAAAAAAAAAAAAAAAAAAAAAAAAAACAATTATGGGGACCTTTTGAAATTTCCAAACTTAATTTATTTAAAAATGAATTTGACTACAATTGCTCAAAAATGTCCAGAGCTGAATGGAGTACTTATTTCAATTGGTATGTTGAGGCTTCCCAATGTTTTCAGGAGTCTAAAATTGTCGTTCTACAAAACAAGTTTTAAGGTTATCTGAGGAAACAGTGAAATTGGCCCTCAAAACCTCAGGCTCCTCTTCCTTGGCTTCTTTGTCCCAGCCTCCCCCTCCAGCACCATCTTGTCTCTCTCCCTCAGCTCCTCATGGTGAGATGTTGTGTCCAGGGCCCTCTTCCTAAACTCCTTCCCAGCCACAAGGCAGGAGCCATTCCTAAAATGCATGTTTTTATATGTTCCTGGCCATATAGTTATATATTACAATCAGTAAAAATTCGATTCTTAAATGCCGTTCAAAATGATTTCTCATCTACCCACATTCTTAGCTTGAAGACATCTGCTCACTCATTAATTTAGACACCCAATAATTATTGAACAAGGTACCACAAGAAAAGTCATTGTCCTAAAATGTAGAAGGGAATTGACCAGAGGACCTGTGAACTCAGAACATGGAAACATATAGTGAGAAGCAGGAACCCAGGAAGGGTAGAGATCTCGAGAGCCAGCCTTTGATCAAATGTTTCCAGACTGAATTTCACAGGTCCTTACAATTTCAGCAAGTGACCATAATCTAGGGGTCCTGGATATTGGGTTCTCAACCTTCCATAATGCCAAGTAAGAAATTAAAAATAAAAGACTACCCTCATTATTACTATTATTTTATAAAAGGAATTTTAAGTAGAAAAAAAAGGCAAGGCAAGTTATCTCAAAACAGGAGATTTTTTTTTTTTTCTTGCAGTACACGGGCCTCTCACTGTTGTGGCCTCTCCCATTACGGAGCACAGGCTCTGGACGTGCAGGCTCAGCAGCCATGGCTCACGGGCCCAGACACTCCACAGCATGTGGGATCCTCCCGGACCTGGGCACGAACCTGTGTCCCCTGCATCGGCAGGCGGACTCTCAACCACTGCGCCACCAGGGAAGCCCCAGGAGAGCTTTTCTGAGTTAAATTTATTTAGATTTATGATGATTTTCTATCATTCTTTTTTTTTTTTTTTTTTTTGCAGATATATGAAAAGACTACATATGAACAGGAGATGGGAATGTGGGAAACCACCATTCTGGTACCCAGCAAACCTTGTGTTTAGAAAGAACATTGGGTAGAACTTTCAGAATCCTGTCCTTTGTCTCATCTGTGTGTTCACACATCCATTCTGTGAGTCTTTAGTGAATGCCAACTCAGGACAGGCCCTGACAATATAAAAAATAGAAGTAGACAAGAAGCAGCCCCAAGAAGCCACAAACACCACTCTACTTCCTGTGTGCTCACATCCTGCTGGGGAGATAGGAATGAGATAAATTCATGGAGCAGAAGAAGGTGGAATGACACCATGGTCTTGAGCACAAGTGGTCCCACCTTGGCTCTTCATCTAGAAACAACGGGGGCATAAGGACAAATATATTAAATACGGAGTCCAGGGCTCAACCTAGATTTTAATATTAGGTATTAGAGGTTTATCTGACAGTTGTTTTTACTCTTTATTGCAGCATTAGATGCAATTGGTTTAAACTTTCCAATAATCACACAGGCTGACAGCAAAGACCACTGTCCCTGGCCCTGTCTCTTCAAACATAGCTCCAGTTTCCTTGATTCAACCACCACCAACCCTATTTGTGATTTCTTCGGGAATTTATCTTTATATTTATACATAACATGCTTCTTGGTCATATTCTGATCTGTCCATTGAGCATATTAACTCTTGTAGTTGGCAGAATAATGTTCCTCAAAGATGACCATAGCCTATTCCTGGAATGTGTGAGCATGTCACCTTTCATTCTAAAAGGGAATTTACAGGTGTGATTTCCCTGAGGATACTGAAATGGGGGAGACTAACCTGGGTTATCCAGGCTGGTCCAGTATAACCAGCAGGTTCCTACAAAAGATGGAGTATGGAAGGGTCAGAAAACACAGATGTAACAAAGAAATCAGAGATTGAAGTGATATACTTTGAAGGTGAAGGAAGGTGTGAAAATCCAAGTCATGCAGGCAGCCTCTAGTTACTGGAAAAGGCAAGGACACAGGCTCTCTTAGAGTCTCCAGAAGGAAGACAGCCTGCCTGACACCTTGATTTTAGCCCAGTGAGAACCATTTAGACTTCTAAACTCCAGAACTGTAAGATAAGACATGTATATTGTTGTAGGCCCCTGGCTTTGGGATAATTTGCTACTGAAGAAACAGGAAAGTAATACAGCTCCATGATATTTCCCCAAACTGACACCTGTCACCCCCAAGAAACATAAATGTCCCTTTTTCTTTTTCCCAATTTAGTTTCTCTGGGTTTTCAGTTAAAAGTCAACATTACAACTATGTAAATATTTTTCACTGAGAAAACAGAGAGATATGATTGCATTTTTGTGTTGTACAGTTGATTTTCTTCAGTGAATAATTACTTTAGTTTTTTCCATGCACTTATGGGAATCGTAAAAGCTACAGTTCATGTGTAACACTCCCTTCTCTTTTCCACATGGTCCATACATCAGACAGCTTTTTATGCCAAAGCATATAAAGATCCCGAATGAGTTGCTGGCCTTACAGTAAAACAATTAGATGCTCCCACTTCAGTTATTAATCATTAAGGTGAGGGAAACTTGAAAAAGACAAGTATAGATGTGATAAATGGAATGGACATTGGAAAAGCAATTATATTATACTAGCTAAGACACTGAATGAAAAAGAAAAATGGTTGATGTTCAATGATAGTGCTCAAGAGATGACCAAGTGCCTAAGTTACCATTTTACACATAAATTCACCATGAGAAATTTCATGTAAATGTTTAAAGAGAAGACTTGAAAAAGTGTGATGGATTTGGGTGCCATAATATTCACCTTGCACCCTTTAACCAAACACAACTTCTTCCTGAGCCAAAAAACTAATCATGTGGCAGGTATCTCTCATAATGCTCAGGTTTCACCCACCTCTCAGCCTATAACCGTCATCTTCAGACATTATAATTGAGGGATAATGTTTCCTCCTTTGTGACATCACAACTGCTAATTTAAGGAGAGGTTTCCTGTGCAAATCAAGTTCTCAGATAAAATGCTCTCTCATGTACTCCTTTTTCTTTTCTTTTCTTTTTTTTTTTTCTTGTTTTGAAAACTCCAAGGACAGTCCAATTTATACTCAGGCCATAGCTATTTTGGACACTGCCTTAACAGCACCCATGTGTATAAGTCAAGCCAAACTGAAGAGCCCCATAAAATGGTGAACATTTTGCAAGCTAAATTTCTACTGACATCTACATAATCATTGGGGCTGAACCCACAAAGGTACAGATTTATGCATCAACAACTTTATGCAAGCTTGCACAACACCCTTTAAAACTAGAAATTAAAGAAAAAATAAAACCAATATTTGAAAGCCTTGAAGAGGATCATCATACTTTGCACCTATCTATGTAATAATCATATCCTCCCATAAAGAAACCCATCTGAAAAGGCTATTGAAGTATTAAGCACCCCAAGGCCATAACGAAACAGTCATACTACACTTCCTTGTGGTATTGAATGTAAATACTATTTTATATTCTGTGCTACATTATAATTGTTGACCTATGTTATAGCTTCTCTAGTCCCCTTCAGGTAAATAGTTGATACATGTTTGCTTTTTCCTGGGAACATCAGCAGTGTATTCAGATCATTCAGTATCCATTTCCTTTTACACAATTCTTTATACAAGATAAATAATTATTTGAGTTCCTAAAACCTTAAGTAACCTTATGTGGATGGCCAATTGCTACGTTCTAATCATGAAATGAGCACATTGATTATATTTATCTAGTTACTGTTTGAACTCCAAAAGGATTTTAAATTTCCAAAGGAAACTTTACATTTTTATATAAAAGGACATGATATAGCCCAGGGAGATATTCACCTCACTTCTGACAGATTACAAGCAATTCAAACACTCCTGGTCTCTTAAAGACAATTAAGACAATTTTTTGAATCCCATTAGTTCCTGTAGGAAATGGGCTCCCAAATTTTCTGCAATTATAATGCTTACATTTGACTTAGCCAGGTCCTTAGTAACTTAGAAAATTCTTCCTTAGGAACCAAAAAAAAGGTTAAAGATTATGCAATTTAAAATTGGCACTTCAACAACTCCCAACCTTGAGTCTACCTTATAATCACAGGCTTATCTACCTATTGGTAGAGTGATCTGGAGAAACCCTTGATAAAATGACTCAACTTTATGGAAATCATCAATGATCAATAGCTCACCACAGCCTTTCACTTGGACTAGTGGCAGAAATTTCCACACTTTGCCTCAATGTAATAGGAGCTACATCTAAACTAGTAAAACCCAGTGCTGCCTTATTTTAAAGTTACCCCTGTACTATATGGTCCTTAGTACTGTGCAATCTTTTTTACTTACTGAAAATACACACTTTTTCTAAAAAAAATATGATACTTTATCCAATAAAATCTTATTATTTTCTCTTCATCAATTTCCATTCATAACACTTTAAATCCTGCTATTCTTTTTCGATTACCTAAACAAAGGAAAACTTATAACTTTCTAGTATTTGTCTGAAAAACTGCCTGGCTCTGAACAGACTTATTAGAAGCTCTTATAAAGAAACCCAGATTTAATCTCACTTGTTGATGGATCATAGTTTAAAATTGTTAAAGGAGACTATCAGGTCAGATACGCCTCAACAGATCTTGGCTTACCAAGATGACTTAGAACATGACTCCTTACCCTTAGAACCCTTAGAACATGACTCCTTACCAAGGAAAAATCTTCCCAGGTCGCAGATTTCATTGTTCACTAAGATAGATAAGGGAATTAAATTATACACCAATAGCAGGTATATATACCAAGTAGTCCCTGATTTTGGAATGCTTGTAAGTAATTGTGTTTGATCTTATACAGGATCACAAGTAAAATTTTTCAATAGGGAGTACTTTTAAATCCTCTAAACTGTCCAAGGAGGTGGCTAATATAGATAAAACTCATTCAAAAAGAGATCATATGAAGGTTAAAAAGAAAGTCCTGACTGATCATATTTTTAGACAGGCAACGCTCATGTGAAAGGTCTAAAGTGAGTATTATAAAATACAATTTTTAACTCTAGTGTCAGAAAGGGATATTGGCAAAAAAATCTTTGCAGATTAAAAGAGAATAATCACTGACACTTTCAGGATGGCCATTTGTTGGCACCAGAGAATCTCAAATAAAAAACATAATGAAATCATTCATTATAGCAAGGACAAATTGGCCACTGTACTCAACTGGCATTCCTGGAAAGTTTGACTAAAGTTGCTGATGTTGTCTCTGATGAATGTCTCACTAGTCACCAGCATGAGAAAGGAAAAGACATACATAAGAGCTCAAATCTTAGAGTCCTTTGAATATCTACAAGTAAGTTTCATACCATATTCCACAACAATAAGTTTGAAATATGTTTGGTCAGTGTGTTCTTATTCTAGTGATGGATGAAAGCTTTTCCTTGCCAAAAAGCTGAGTTTAATACTGGCAATGATATTACTTGATTCTGTTTTCCAAGCCTGGGGATTCCACCCTACCCCACCAGTGGCAGAGACACCTATTTTACTGGGACTGTCACTAAAGAGATTTTCAACACTTTGCTGCTTATTGAGGAACTTCACTGCCCATATTATCCCCAATTGTCAGAATGGTAGCAGTAAAACATGAATTTTTAAACTAAAACAAGAATCAACAAAGCTTTCAGACATTATAGGAATTCAAATGGTATTGACATTGTTTTTAATGACAATGAAATTAGCTATTTTCAGGAGTTTACTGACTCTTCATTTCTGAATTAGTAGTGGGCTACCTTTTACACCCAGGCATTTTATCTCTGATTCTGGATCCTCCTTAACACAAGCAGACATTTCCTAATACTACAAGGGACTCATGGAATTCACGTAGTCTTATCATTAGCAGATAGTTTTTCTTCAATATCCTCCTGAACAACACTTGGATGGTCTTAAATATTGAGCTATTACCTTCTGAAAGAAACATCGGAGAGCATTGTAATGTAAGAGCTTATTAAGTACTGTAACTAGTCAGCACAGAAGTAAAAACACTAGGAATACTATTGTTTCTTGGATGCACTTGCACAATTAGAACAGAAGTCATCCTGAAATCATAGAAAACTGTATTAACAAAAGACCTTAAGCTGAGGATTCTTAGAAATCTTCCAGAAGCAGACATTATTGAGAAAGAGAAGCTTCAACCCAAGATTTTTGTATCAAGTTGATGGTTGCACCAAGTCATTGATCCAAGGAACACAGAGCAAGATCCAGATAATCAGAGACATATATTGTCACACTTTAATTTGCATGTTCTTATTCTTTACCTTCCTAAATATTTTCTTTGCTATTTGCAGGTTTAAGGTTCTGGACTTTTAATAAACACCTGTTGTCTCTTAATTATTATATCTATAGTATCTTTAAAGTTCTTACCCCTAATATTGCATTGCTTTGTGCATACTTAATTACTATTTGTTACATGCCCTGCTACAATTTCCTGAGCTTTTGTTAAAATATAAAAATAAACAAAGAACCAATTCTGTTCTTAGCTTCCTTTGGATGGCAACTAGTTTCTTTTGATAACAGTTCCTTTTTATAAGTAAGTTTGTATCTTGGATAGGCAGACTTGAACAACAAAATATTTTTGAGATGGCAAACACAGCAGGTCAGAAAATCAAAAAATTCATAACATTCTATCACATCATATCTCCAAAGTGGACCTTTGTAGCAGCTAGATTTTTAAACTGAACTATTAGAGAAATAGACCTAAGGAAAAAATAGGATACAGATGATATATACTTGGAGACTGTATTACTGTCATAGATCTTACAAGAGAGCTACATTACAAATTCTTATCCCCAAACATTTTCCTTTATATCTACCTGAAGTCTTCTGTATTTCAAGTAACACTGCTTGATGATGGATCACTCTTGATGGTGGTAGAAAATCATTAAAATAATATTAGACATTAAAATATATGGTATTTTTGGCTGAAAATAAATCACTGAACAGTCATGAATGACCGGTACTGGATTTGAGGCATACAGCCTATTGGCTGCTTTCTGCAAGAGACCTGTTTTCTGATGACTACCTGATTTCACCCAGGGTCAGTTTTTTCACCCAATGTCTCTTCTGGTCTCTCAGTTTCCCTTTTTACATATATATATATATATATATATATATATATATATATATATATATGTAATTCAAATCAGGAACAAAAAAAATGGAACTTGATTTTGAAAATTTTTATGAGTGAAAAATAATCTTTTTCCTTAACTTCATGTTTTAAGTTTCCAAAAGTGAATAAAATTCTGAACGTTATCGTTCATAGACTAGAAGAACTAGATAATATCACTATGACTTTAGAAAACTTTGTCATGAAATTCGACAATCCAGTGGTTCAAAATAAAGCTGATTTAGATATATCGATGGCATTTGAGAGTATAATATATCCTATCCTAGGAAGAATGTTTTGCTTGTATCCATACAGATTTCTCAAGTCACTTTAATATAACAAGAAAGATCTATGAAACAAAGAAGTGAAATTAGGTGATTTGGTTAATAGCCAGTTAAATTAATTTGGTTAAATCTGGTTCTGAGAACACTTCATATAAAGAAGGGAATCTGTTCTCTGGCTATAATTTGAAATCTCTTTGTTCCTATCTTAGAAATAAGCTGTGGGTTCTGGTTATATTCCATCTCTTAGTATTTTTCTGGGCTTCATTGTTCAAATGTGTGACCACCAGAGACTTAAATCCTATTGCTCAGTCATTGTCATAAATGCTATGCAGCTGTTGTCCCATGAAAATTTCCAACAAATGATCATCCAACAAATTTGACACAAATAGATGTTGAAACAGCTACCATGAAGCACTTCAAATGTGACTGTATCAATTAGGGTTGAACCAGAATCAGTAGGAGATGTACATTTAAAGATGAATCATAGGGAGCTGGCTAATGTGATTTTGGGGACTGGCTAGGCAAATCCAAAATCTGAGGCAGGATTCAGGAAGGGTAGACTTAAACTCTCAAGCATAGACTGAAGTTGCTCACGGGTGAAATTTCTTCTTCTTCAGGGAAGCCTCAACTCTGTTTTTAATGTGTTTTGATGAATCAAGATCAGCCTCACTCTGATTATCTAGAATAATCTTCAGTCCTTAAGGTCAAGTGATTATTGACTGTAACTACTTCTACAAAATATCTTCACAGCAACACCTAGTTTAATGTCTTATTGAGTAACTTGAGACTGTAGCTTATCCAAGTTGGCATATTAAAATGACCATCACAGTTGGTCTGTATTAGTTTTCTATGGCTGCCATAAAATTTAGCACAATATGTGGCTTAAAACAGCACAAATGTATCTTACAATTCTGTAGGTCAGAAGCCCAACACTGTTCTCAATGTGTAAAATGCAGGAGGTGGTAGTCTGTGTTTCATTCTGGAATCTCTAGCAGAGAATTAATTTCCTTGACTTTTCCAGACAATGAAGGCTCCCTAGTTTCTTTGGCTCATGGCCCCTTTCACCCATCTTCAAAGTCAGCAAGGGCAAGTTGAGTTTTCCTTACATGATATCACTCCAACCTTATTTCTATCATCATATCTCCTTAGGTGACTCTGCCTTTTCCTCCCTTTTTTATTTACTTTTTAAAAGTTTTATTAAGAGAATTCATTTACCATACATTTAACTCATTTAAAGCAACAAGTTAATGATTTGGATTTTCTTCTTGTCTTTGACTTTCAGTATTTTTACTATTATGTGTCTGTTTGTGCATATCTTTGTAATTTCCTACTTGGAATTCATTGAACTTCCTGGATGTGTAAGCCAGTGTTTTCTAATAAGATTGGGAAGTTTCCAGCCATTATTTCTTTGAATTTTTTTCCTCCTTTTTTTCTCTCCTCTCATTCCGTTCCCTCCATTACATGTATATTGATACAACTTAATGGGTGTCCCACATTTCCCTGAGGGGTAGTTAATTTTTCTTCATTCTTTTTTTCTTGTCTTTCTTCTTAAGCTTGTACAATCTCTATCAATCTGTCTTCAAGTTTGCTAATTATTTTTTCTGTCAGTTCAAGTCTACTGTTGACCCCATCTGATGTATATTTCACTTCAGTTACTGTATTTATCAGCTCCAGAATTTCCATTTTTTTCTTTTATGTAATTTCTATCTCTTTAGTGATATTCTATTTTTGGTGTGACATTGTCACCATATCTTCCTTTACATTTTAATTCATAGTTCCCTTTATTTATGTGAACATATTTATAATGAGCACCTTGAAGCATTTCCTGTTAAATGTGACATCTGACTGTTCACACACACAGTTTCTGTTGCCTTCTTTTGCTCCAATGTATGTGCCCTACTTCCTGATTTTTTTTGCATCCCTTATACTTTTTTGTTGCAAGTTGGACATTATACATAGTGTATTATGGCAACTTTGGGTACTACTGGTCTCCCCCACTTCAGGACTGGATTATTATAATGACATCTATTTCCGTGACCTAATGTTGCTATACCTATGATGTTGCTCCTCAGGAAGGTTTTTGTTTTGTTTTTTGTTAGTTTGTTTAATAATTTTCACTAGTTTCATTGTGGCGGGAGCTCTGAAGCTCCTCACACTGTCATGCTGGAAGTTTTCTCTCCCCCTCTTCTATTCTAAAGAAGATTATATTGTGCCAACTTAGATAATCCAGAATAATTTTCTTATTTTTAAGATCAGCTGATTAGTAAATTTAAATCCATCTGTAATTTTAACTTACTTTTCTATGTAATGTAACATATTTACAAGTTGTGGAGTTTAAGTGGACATCTTTGTGGGGAGGGTGTGCTTCTGCCTACTGTAGAGGCCCTAACACAGCAAAAAGTGGTGTTGATCTATATTAACCATATCCCCATAACATAATGGTTTATATTTCAGTTTAGCCTAAAGCATCACCAAAATGGTCATTAAGAATTAATATGAGCATACTTTTCTCTCCTTGTGATAAGCCAGGCATATTTTTCTGTCCTTGTGTAATACGGGTGCTAAGCATATTTACATGCTGCTGTGTTAAACAATACTGAAAGCAAGCAAAAATAGCTTAGGTATTTATTCATAGGAATATTTATTTTTTAAGAAAAGACTGAATCAACTTCAATAGCTTACTAAAACTCTTTTCGAGACTCATTCTTCACTGTTCAAACCCATTAATTCATAAAATTTCCCTTAATTCAACCAGTTTCCTACTTTGAAAGACCCATCTTAAAATCACTCAGCCCACATTATGAAATCCTAAACATCTCCTACTCAAACTTTCATTACTGAAGCTCTGTTAAGGAGTATGTGTGTGTGTGTGTGTGTGTGTGTGTGTGTGCGTGTGTGTACGTGTGCATGTGTGTGTTTCTCCATTACTTACAAGAAGTCCAAAACACTAAGCTTTGCTTGATCATTTGATTTTTCTGATGACCATTTTTTTGAAATTTGACAGCTGACAATGAATCAAGTAGGTAAGTATAGACAATATATTTACAGTGGAAAGTTTTAAAAGTTAAAAACAAATGAGCCATACTGTGATATTGTACATTATCTTTTTACATATTTGTATTAACAGTCTTTAAAATAGTGATATTGGAAGCAGAAAAAGGATGCAATCATCCAAAGTACCCTAAAGTGCAGAAATAAGGGTTTCAGAGAAACATTAAGAAAAGCACAGATTTTTAGACTGTTGCTTTTTTCTCCTTTGGAGTTTCTATGATCTACTTATTGAGATAGAAAATATGTATGATTGTTTCTTTGCTTTGCTTTATTTATATATTTTGTCTTTCTCTTCTATCCATCTCCCTAGTAAGTTAACAGAAGTGAAATATATTTTTCTTTTTTACCACCATAAAGAAAGAGAAATTAAATAGTTCTGGATTTTTTTTTTTTTGCAGGGGGTTTCCACTGATTATTTAAATCAATATTCTCTGAAATAATACTACATTACTGTTGAGTACTATGTCCATGTGAAGTATACAGAATGTAAATCCTTAGACTTATGAAGCAGGAAGAGATCTGGATATGAGTAACCAACAGTTTTCAACCCTGGCTATAGGTTGAAATCACCTTTAGAAGCCACATCTCTTAGTGCTAGGCCTTGGTTTCTTCACAGATGATTCTGAAGCACAGTGATAGTTTGGCAGTACTGATATAATTCATCTGCTAGATTTTGCATTTTGAGAAACAGAGATTCACAGAGGTTATGTTTTCCTTCAAGGGTATCAAATTTGTAAATGGTGGTTGTAAAATTATAACACATTATTTCTGATATCAAAGTAAGAAACCTGATTAAATAAATCATGAAAATAAAGCTAATACTATAATCCATGCCTTGAGATATTTATTTTACTAGTTGATCTAGGTCATGGTTGCAGTAAAGCTGTTAACCTTAAAATATACTGAGTCCTGTATATCAAGGGTCAGGAAACAATAACCTGTGGGCCAAATTGAGCCTGCCACATGTTTTTATATGGCCTGTGAGCTATGAATTGTTCTGCATTTTTAATTACTGGAAAAAAATTTTAAAAAGAATAATATGTGATACACATGAAAATTATGTGTAATGAAAATTCAGTGTCTGTAAATAAATTTTTATTAGAAAATCCATGCTCATTCATTTCTGTATTTTCTGTGGTTACTTTCATGTCACAGAGTTGGCTGGTTGTAATAGAGATCACAGTGCCCACAAAGCAGAACATATTTGCTATCTGGCCTGTTATAGAAAAGGTTTAACAACCTTGCTTTTCAACAAAGATTTAAAAGCTCTGGATCTGTGCAAAGTAGTGGGTGTGCGTAATTATGCAGCCTATGTAGTTGTTGAATGCATTCTTGAGTGTGCTCCTCTATTTGTTTAATGCCACTCATTATTCTATTTGACTCTAATTGTGTTGCTGCATTGATATGTTAAAGATTAATGATGCACTTATTCTAAATCAAGATTCACTGAAACGTGAAGATAAAGCAGAGAATAGAAAGCATGATGGTTAAAGATTTGATTTTTGCTTTCCTCTGGAGAAATTCTTAGGATTTTATGTGTAAGAAATTTAAGTAGTTATAGCAAACTTCCCAGAGGATGCATAGCTCTGCTGCATTCTTGTCATAAACCTGACAGTACACCTATGCTATCCTGCTTGGAAAAAATATGACAAGCTGATGTGCAGTGGCAGCTGTTTGGGGTTTAATTGAGTAATAAGTATACATAATATTTGCATATGTCTCTAGTTGATAAAGATAACTTCAAAACTGAGTGCTTAAGGAGATGGTAGTGACTGTCACAAAACAGTGTGGGTCTCTGTCCCCAAAGCAAGATAGTATTTGGTAACAGGTATAAAATATTGAAGGGCTCCCAGTAGAAACGTAACTATTAAATAAACAACATTTGCAGTGATTAACATGCTATGAGATGATGAGGGCAGGTTTCTGTTGATTATATGAACAGGAGTCAACTTGTTAGCCATTAGGATCAAATTAACTACAGCAACAACAGTAGTAACAATAGGGACAGCAGCAAATATGTATTTAGCTCTTTCTATGTGCCCAGAACTGTTTTAGGTACTTTTTAAGTTTTAACCCACTCAAATCCTCACAGCAACCCTACAAGGTAGATAATATTACACTGTGTGAGGTACACTGTACACCATATTGTACAGATGAGAAAAATAAAAAGCAGAGAAGTTAAACAGCTTGGCCAAGTTCACACAACTAGGAAACGGAAGAGTCTGATTTGAAATCAGGCAATCTGACTTCAGTTTTTGCTCTTAAATTGTATCTTTTACTGCTTAATGAAAACTACAGTTTATACAGCATTTATGCTAAACAATAGAATCATGTTTTAGAAAAATAATAGAGATTCAAGTCATGACTTGTTTTCAAGGGATTTGAAAACACACATACATACAGATATAAGTAGATATGTTTATTTTGGCTTTCTTAACTGAAAAACAGAAATTCTATTTACTAATATTGTAGGAGAATGGGACTATCTCTCAAGACATGGACAGTTAGGTATGTCAACTTTGTTAAGGAGAACAGAGGACTTTAAACTTATATTAAAATGGTTACTTTCCCCCTTAATTTATTAAAAAAATAGCTACTTTTCCCCTCTGCCAGCCTGAGCATAAGAGGATATTTCTCTGATCTTACCTGTGATAACCTAATAGAGCTCCTGGAGGTGAAACTCACAAAAGTGTGGGAGCCCTCTGGACTGGGCCTCAATAGTTTTAACTCTAGTTCACGCTGAATCTCCAGCAATCTAGCTTACCATAGGCTGTGATTCTTTGTACTTGGTTCTTTCTCCAGTTTTTCAGGTTGGCAGTGTACCCATGACCTCAATATTCTAATGGATATAAGAAAGTTGTAGATTTTCAGTTTTTTGAGTTTTTACTTGTGAAGAGGACAGAAGAAATGGCTTCCAAGCTCTTTACATTTGATAGCAGAAACCATCTCTCCTTCACCTTTAAATCATCTACGGTAGACTTGTTGCCCACATTAGTGTGACAGTTCTCATAAATATTTTTGATTTATAATTATAAGTTGGCATTTTTAAACATAGTATAAATTAGTAAACTATTTCAATATATTTCTAGTAATGCTTAATTTTTTTCTAGTTTAGACATTAAGAAAAATTTCAACTAGCAATCTCAACGTGGACTCAAAATTAAATATTTGAGCTGAATTGTGAAATATTCACATCTCTATACATGGGTTTAATCAGAAGAGTGATTTTCTTTCTTGAAATATTTTCCACCTTAATTTCTACATAAAATATATGTTTTCAATTTATAATTTAATTAATAGTTATAACTATTAATAAAATGTATACATACATATATGTTTATATTTCTAGGTTCTTTATTACTTTTTCTTTCTTTGCATTCTTTAATTTTCACTCTAAATATAATATAGGAGCGCTATCAGTAACTACTCATAAAAACATATTCTAACTGATGAAATCAACAAGGCATAGTTGCAATGCTGGTCATGCTTATCTTTTAGCTAATTGATCTCCTCCGAATTAACCTTATTCCATAAGACAAAGATTGTGATATCTATTTGGCTGAGTTGCTGTGAGAATTAGAAATTATATAGGCAAGTTCACTATCCACAATACTTGTCATGTTGTTAGAAATAAAATGAAGTGCGGTCACAACACGTTATTGAACACATATATTTTACTAAGACCTCACTAAACTGTTATCCTCCAAGACTATTGATTGTCAGAAATAAAGGTTCAAGTGAAAAAGTTCACTTTAAAATTCAATGTGTTTATTTTCCTCTTAACAAACCTACCATGTCTCATGTACAATCTTTCTCCGTTCAATTTAATACAATGTAAACCAAATTCACCTCAGGGTAATGATGAACATTATTTCATTGCCAAAAGGGTTTTTCTTCTCTGAAAATATGTAGGGTATGAGGCCTGCATCCCTATAATGAATCACCAAATGTTTTTCTTTTGGCATAGTTGGAAAACCACAGACATATTTATGAGATAATAGATAAAAAAGAACTGAGCCTAACATGCAATGATTCTATGCAAAAAACAAATTAATGTTTTATTTTCCTGAATGTTAAAAATGTTAAGCATATAACTCATTCTGTTTCTGTGTGCTTTAGAGAAGCACAGTGCAGAATATCTTTTTATAGGTGAAGCAGAAATAGGTGAGCTAATGGTCTGGAAGATTTGTAAGGTACTGCTTCCAAACTGTTCTCTCTTAAGATGAGCTGGAAGTACAAGCCTGCACATTTTTCAAGTAAATTGGCAGAGCTATTGTATCAAGGGGATTGACAACAACACAGCAGGTCTTTGCTGTTTCAATTTGTACTGTTGAGCTCAAATTATTTCATTTTCTCAAACTCTTTCACTGAGTCAGTTAAATTTTAGAGTAATATTAAAAAACCAAAAATGATTTTGTACATTCAAAACTGTTAGAGAAATAAAGACATATAAAACTATTCTTTCTTCTCTCTCAGAACAAGCATCTATATTCTAAACCGTATCTGTGTTACTAAAAAGTGCAGAAAAGGCTCCATGGGCAACTGCTCCTCCTGAATGATTATTGTCTTCAACCATAACTCCCAGAGTCCAGACCTTCTTCACCTTTCCTGTTGGTTCAGTCTTTATCTTTCAGGTTGCATAGAAACAAGTCTTTCAGGTTAGATACAGTAACAGAAATAAACTAGCAATCCCCAAGATTAAATGGGACAGACATTCTTTATTTTATTATTGTAAGTTGTAGTGCTTTGAATATCTTTTTATACCTTCCCTACATCATCAGACTTTCTCTGTGTTAAAGGAACCAAGACTCAAAATCCAACCGCTCATCCAATCTGTGAGTCTTAAAAGTATTCTTGTCAGTTGTTCATAGGTCACTTCAGGAATATTATAGTCATGGTCGAAGCAGCTACTAACTCATAAAAAGACAGATTGCAGCTCTGATGTTTCACCTGATGAGGCTAACCTGCCAACCTCCAGTTTATCCCCCAAATTTTGTTCAACCATTTGGACTGAAGCAGAATTAATTCTTTCATTCTTCATGCATGCAACTGGAGTTTACTGAACCATACCAGATACTGATATGTGTATTGGTGATTAGTAGTGAGCAAAATAAACATAAATCCTTGCTTGCATGGCCTTCACATTTTAGTAGGTTTGAGGTCATGAATAAGAAAAATATATATTATATTAGGTGGAATTATGTGGTAAGTGGGCAAATACAGAGAGGAAGCTAGGAGGTGTGTGTGCACAGGATTTAGCAATTTAAATAGGGTGACTCTGGAAGACCTCACTGAGAAGGTGACTTGTCAGTGATCAAGATAAGGCAAGCCATACACATATTTGAGGAAGATTTCCAAGCAAAAGGAGCAGCATGACAGAGACTGCAAAGTAGACAATTTTATACCATTTACTCAATGACAGTCCCCGAACTACTTATCAATTACTAGCATATCATTCAGTACTTCCTTCAGTTGAAAAGCCCAGCGTTTTCCTTCACTTCACAGATAAAATAATTTAGACAACCTTTAATAACACAGTGACCTTCCTTCTGAGAACATTTTCTACTTTGTTTTCACCATCTTTTCCACATTTGCATAGTATAATACTAAATATTTTATTATACCTGTTCAGGAATGACTGAAATGAATGAATGGATTATTTTTATGTATAGTGCTCTCCCTTTTTAAAAAGTATGGTTCTGATATGATTAAAAACTTTGTCAGCTATTCACTTCTCTTTTATTTTAGTTCTATTTATTTTCTCTTGCTCTTAACATCTTTCTTTGTTCTAGCTTTCCAACCCCCCAAAAGCACTCAATTATGGATTCTTGCTAAAAATATTTAATTATTGTATTGCTATCTCAGCCAAAGCTGAAGAGGAAAGAAACGAGTGTTGAGTATTGGACAAAGTTCACTCCTTCATCTAATCTCTGTCATTCAATATCTGTCTCATTTGGTACCAAACAGCAGAACTGGAATTGCTAAATAACAAATTGCTAAATTCTAACAAATTTCTGTTGTGTCATCACTATGTCATTTTTTTTTTCTCTAAAAGTCAAAGTGATAAAAATCAATGAAGCACTGGTAAATGACATTGGAGACTTCACCTCCTTTAACTGTATAAATGTCTTCCTAGGTTTTAGATACTCATTATAAATCATATCATTAAATAATACCTGTTATAAATAGAGTGAACATACAATTTATCAAACAAGTTGGAATTTTTTGCAAGTTAACCATAGATGGGAACTGTAAAAATTAAGCCACGATAACAGATATGAAGCAGAACCATGTAAAGCAAAATTGGACTCATGTTTACTCTACTTATATTAAATTTAATAAAGGTAGTATCACATAGCTGCTACCAGATCAGGTTCTAGAATCACAAAGAACTGAGTTTTTATCCCACTGTTTGTGAAACATCTGTAGGACCTTGGGGAAATCGCTTAACCATTTTAAACCTTATTCTCTATGTTTGTAGAGTGTAACTATCTATAGTATTTTTCCCATAGGTCCTGGAGATTCACTGAGGTTATATGTATACATTATTTAGCTTAAGGGTTATGTATATGATGCATTAAAAAATAGAAGCACAAGATTTGTGAGATACTTTATATTAAAATACTAAAATGACATTTTAAAAATGGACTAAAAATCATAAAGACAAAATGCAAAGTGTATTAACAAGCATAATGATACTGAAAATTGGCTTTGAATTCCTGATTTAAAGGTAAATGACTAGATAACAGAATTAAAGATAATAATATATGACAGACATGGTTTTAAGTACTTTATAAGTGTTAACTAATTTACTCATATCAACAACTCTATGAGGAGTTACTGAGACACAGTGTTCAGAAACCCATCTAAGATCACTTAAGAAATTGGCAAAGAAGAGATTTAAATCCAGGAAATTTTGCATCTTAACATTTATGATATATTCTTGTTATGAACAGAAATGAAAAACCATACATAGAAAAATTAGAAATATAAAAAAATAGGTACTTTAAAAAGATCTGTCTCTGTTTGCAGTGAAGGTAGAATAAACAAAAATAAAAAGAAATATTTCCAAACAAAAATAAAAAAATATTTCCAAATTTCCAATATTTTCTGGTTGTCTAGAAAACCAGACAAAATATATAAAACAACCATTTTTAAGATATTGAGCAATAGGAAAAAGGCAGTATAAGAATGTGATTCTTGAATAAATAAAAATAAATGAGATGAGCCCCATTATTGCCCTAGATTGTGGCTTCGATAATTTCCAGACTTAAATGCAGAACCTGGAGAACCAGTCAAAGCTTGGAGTGCTTGCTGAGTTGAGGAGAAAAGAGTCTGGAGTTTGGAAGGTCAAGGTGGATAAAATGTACAGTGCAAAATTCTAGAGAGGAGAGAGATTGACAGAGAGTGAGCACTGGATATTTGTGTTGGGGAAACCCCTCATTTTTGCCTGAGAACTGAACTTTACATGCATAAGACAGCACTATCTGAGGTTAGGGAAAG